>NC_139033.1:77317609-77675302 GCF_964662115.1 Mustela nivalis | reverse complement strand
CCAAATAAAAGTTCAGAGCAAATCCACATAGTTGTATGTAAGATCGCAAAGGTACCAGCCAACGTAGTCTGTTTAATAGGATAGAGCCCTATGACAACTGCTATTCCAAAATGTCCCTAACAAAAATGGTGAACTAAACAAAATATGGCTTTGCTAATGCAGTGTGGAATCTTTTCCAAAGGTTTTATGTTTTCAAGGGAATTTCCATAGACAGCAAACACCTCATATTTTAGAAGACATGACGCAAGATTCAAAGTGATTTTCTGCATTAAAATTGCAGGTGTGCAGGGAAGGGAGGAGGTGAGGGCAGGTGGACCTGATTTGTTCTGCGTTTTCATGGACGAAAGGCTTTAACATGAGTTTGAATGCTATCAACTTCTACTTATTGGTGGCATGAATTAAAAGCCCACTGTTAGAGTTTGGCAGCATACCACTGACTAGTTTTCCTTGTGAAGGTGATACCTAAAGTAATTTTGAGTTGAACTCCTCGAAAAACAATCCCGACAAGAAGTGAATTCTTTGTCTATGAATCTTGAGTTATCTTGACAAAACAGGTAAAAGTTCCATTGTAGGCCAGTGGGGAAGATGTGACAGGAGACTACAATGCCAATTGTTTTCTTAATTATGATGGAGACACTTGGAGCATGGTTAATGGGCATTTTGTGTATGTTCCACGGTGGGATGAGTAAGGTCATTCTTTAAATTGTCTCTTCTGATCTTCAGCTGGTTTTCACTTCAACTCCTGAACGTTCTCAAGAAAACATTTGCAGGAGTTACTGTGGACATTGAACTTGTTCGTCCAAATTCAATTTCCTCATTTGCTGCCTTCTTCACTTTAAGATGTGGAGCCTGAACATAAAAGGGCGGGAAAGAATGAGAGATTTTTGGACCATTTTCTGTGAAAGGAGGATTCTCTGTAAAATAAATAGACAACAGTTTGCCCTACGTTACCTTTTTTCGGTGCTATTTCAATAAATCATGATGATAAGAAAACACATTATGTTTAGTGAAGGAAATGCTTATGTTTCTTTCAGTGTTAAAACAACATAAAAGAGAAAAAGCAAAGCCTAGAACCCAGCATCATGAGTTAACTCTTCTATGAAAAATGTTTAAAAAAAACAAACATTAAGAATACAATCTCATTGAGGAAGTGGTGATGCAACATAGGGGCTTAAGTGGGTAGGAGAAGAATAAATGAAACAAGATGGGATTGGGAGGGAGACAAACCATAAGTGACTCTTAATCTCACAAAACAAACTGAGGGTTGCTGGGGGGAGGGGGGCTGGGAGAAGGGGGGTTGGGTTATGGACATTGGGGAGGGTATGTGCTTTGGTAAGTTCTGTGAATTGTGTAAACCTGGCGATTCACAGACCTGTATCCCTGGGGATATAAATATATTATAGGTTTATAAAAAATAAAAAAATTAAAAATTAAAAAAAATTTCATACCTAGAATATTAAAAAAAGTACAATCTCATTTATTATATTTACACTATCTTAATGCAAATCATAAAAATGTCAATAATATATACGAATAATAAAGGTCTCAATGCTGTATGTCTTTCTTCTGATTTGGGGAAGCCAGTGGGTCCTTTAGAAAAATGGAACAGTGCGATCAGTCTTTCTGTTACGTCTGGTGCAGTTTGCTTTAAAAGCTGTTCTATCATTCAGGTTCTTTAAAAGAATGTGCTTCGGCACCCCAGTCCCAGACAGCTATGTTATGCCTTTCCTGAGTTGGAATAATCTAAGGTTTAGTTACAAAGACAGCCCAGAAAGACTAAATTGTTTTTAATGGACACCAGTTGGCAAGAATGTCATCTGAAAGCAGTCCATTTAGGGGAGGGGGGTGGGGAGGAAGGGTAGGAAATAAATGTAAAGCGGACCATTTTCATGGTTAGGAATGTAAATTCACCCAAAGAAGTTAACACTTTTCCCTTACCTCTTTGTTAAAAGATGGCACCGGCAGATATCTATAGAATTACAGAGTTGGTAGATGATACAATGATAACCAAACTATGGGTTTCATTTTGAAAAGACTCTTAGTGATGAAGTGCCTTGTTTTAATATCTCAAATAGAGTTCTCCTACACTTATCTAAAAGGTGAAAAATAGGGGCGCCTGGGTGGCTCAGTGGGTTAAAGCTTCTGCCTTCTGCTCAGGTCATGATCCCAAGGTCCTGGGATCAAGCCCTGCACTGGGCTCTCTGCTCAGAAGGGAGCTGGATCCCTCCTCTCTCTGTCTGCCTTTCTGCCTACTTGAAATCTCTCTCTCTTTGTCAAATAAATAAATAACATCTTTAAAAAATAAAAGGTGAAAAATAGAAGCCAAAAGAGAACTTGACTTTCCACGAATAGGTGCAAAATCAAGAGAATGTAAATCCTTGAGCCCCTGAGTCCAGTTGGGTAATTTGCCATAATCTTGGGGTCATTTGGTGGGTGACATATGTGGGTGCATTGGAGACCCAGGATCCCTGGGAAACAGGGTGCCCTGCTCACAGAAGGAAACCTTGCGTGGCCTTGCGTACCAAGCAGCGCCTGCTTCTGAGCAGGGGGACAAGCCTTGGCACAGAATGTCTATCTAACCTAAGGACCTAAAACTTCCCAACCTCGCTTTCCAGAATTTCAGCCTTGATTACATGTTGTGCACCAAATTTCTCACCTTTTGCTCATTGAGAGCGCCTCCCAGGAAGGGTCTCCTTTCTATTTTCATGGAAAATCTGCTCTCTTCTCTGTGGGAACTAGACAGTGACTGATGCGACAGTGCAGTCCCATTCTTTTGGGGTCATATATACCAGAGCGGTCCTCCTGCCTACATGCTGCAAGAGGGAAGGGCCTTTCTGCCCCAGTGCTGTCCCTGTTATCAAGGAGTAAATGGGGCTCCACTCTCTTATAGCATGATAGATACTGAGAAGATTGTGGTAGTGCTTGCAAACTCATTCTCTGGAGTCCAACACCTTGGAACTGAAATCCTGTCCCTGCTACTTTCTAGACAGAGCATCCAGTCACCACATTACCTCATGCTCTGGGCTTGGGTTTCCCTATCTACAAAATATGGATGAGAATAGTGCTTGTCTCCAAGAAGAGTGATGTATTAAATGAGAGAATACTCACCAAATGCTGGGCCATATGGGGTGTGCATTTAAAAGGACCTGATTTTAGTGTTGTAGACATCATAGTAACGCACATAAAATAGTTTTCTTATTCAAACGAAATTCCCCATATCTGACACCGTAGCCATCTAGCACCTTAAATGCAGTTCCCTGAGAATATTAAGTTACCCTGGCCTTTGTGCCGCGCCCTTCACTGGAAATGTCCTATCCTCATGCCACTCCTTCCTACTCTTTCCTCAAAACCCAGCACGTGCACCTTCTGGAAACTGCTGGAACCTTCCATGTTTCCTTCTGTGAGGAACAAGAATGATCTTCTGGGCAATTACTCTACACACACTTGCTTCCATGTACTTGCTGCCCTTGATCATAATGATCGTCTGTGAATGTGTCTCCCTGCTAAAGGTTTGGGTTTGGGTGGACTGGGTACTCTCGGGCTCTAATACTGCTGATCACACTGCTTTCAGAAACTCCCCGTTCAATCTGTTTTCTGCTCTTTCTCCCACAACGCTTGGATTTCTTCTCCTTGTGCCCCCAAATCAAGTAAAACTTATTTAGGCTTTTCCTGAAGTCCAAGTCACAGTTAGGCCACTGGCTAGGACACGTATGGGAAAATTATTTCCCAGAGAGGTCACTGTAATTTCAATGCCCCCACAACAGTCCCACTGTGCTGCTCCGTGGTACCTGTCCCCAGGTAGGGAATGTCAAGTTCAGTGAGAAACTAAGGAGGCTACAGTACATGTGGGTCCTTACTTGTGTTGGCAAATGTTTCGTTTTTGCTTGAGAAAAAAATGATGGTTTTACATTTATTTATTTAAAAAATTCAAAAATAGCTTTATCCCAGATGGTTACAGTTAACGTGGTTCATGTAGACAGTAGCTTTCACTTTTGAAGAAACCGGAGATTTCTTTTCATACTCAGTGTTTCTCAGGGACCCGGTTCCTCTCTTATTTTTGAGAGACTTTGGTTTATGGTTTTTAATTTCTCTGGACTTTGTCTTCAAAATGGGAGAGCCATGGTGAATATTGATGAGATGATATGTACCAGGGTCAGCCCAGGCCTGGCAATCAGAAGGTGATTAAGAAAGGTTAGTTCTACTTTTCCTTGTAGTTTTTTGTGTAGAGGGAGTACACAGTATGATTTTTTTTTCTGTGTTAATGAGAAATATTTAACATACATCACTGTATACATTTAAGGCATACAGCATGGTGTGATTTATATAGATTATAAAGTGATTACAACAATAGGTTCAGCAAACATCCTTCTTCTCATGCAGATAAACAGAAAAGACAGAAGAAAAGAAAAAAAGTGAAAAAAATGTTCTCTTTGTGAGGAGAACTCTTAGGATTTACTCTCTTAACAACTTTGCTGTGTATCACATGGCACTGTTAGCTGTGGTCTTCAGGCTTTGCATTATATCCCTAGTATTTATTTATCCTATAACTGGACATTTGTATCTTTGGACCACCTTCCCCTCCCTCACCTCCCCACATCCGGTAACCACACGTCTGATCTTTTTTTTTTTTTTTTTCTATATGAATTTGGGTTTTTGTTGGTTAGTTGGTTGGTTTTAGATTCCATAGGTAAGTGAGATCATATAGTACTTGTCTTTGTCTGACATATTTTACTTAGCATAATGCTTTCAAGATCCATCTATGTTGTCGAAATAATAGTATTAAAAAAGAAGAAAATGATAGGATTTCCTTGTTTTTATGGCAGAATAATATTCCATTGTGTTTATATCCCACAACTTTATCCATTCATTAGTTGATGGACACTTAGGTGGTTTCCATGTCTTGGCTACTATAAATAATGTAGCTGTGAACATGGCGTACAGATATCTTTCCCAGTAAGGTATCTTTCTGTACCTTTGGATAGACATTCTCAGAAGTGGACTTGTTGGATTATATGGTAGTCCTTTTTTAAATTTTTTGAGGATCCTCCATACTGTTTTCCATAGTGGCTGCACCAATTCACAATTTAGCAACACAAGCTTGCCTTTTCTCCACATTGATAACAGTATTTGTTATCTCTTGTCTTTTTTGTTGATGGTCATTCTAACAAGTGTTAGGTGATACCACATTGTGGTTTTAATTTGCATTTCTCCAATGACCAGTGATTTTGAGCATCTTTTTACGGGCCTGTTGACCTTTCATGTACCTTTATTAGAGAAATGTCTATTCAGGTTCTTTGCCCATTTTTAAATTGGGCTATTTGCTTTTTGGCTTTTGAGTTGTAGGAGTTCCTTATATGTTTTGGATATTAAGCCCTTATCAGATGTATGGTTTGCAACTATTTTTTTTCACATTCCATAGGTTGCCTTTTCACATTGTTGATAATATATTTTGTTGTCCAAAAGCTTTTTAGCTTGATGTAGTCCCACTTATTTACCTTTTATTTTGTTCCTTGTGCTTTAGATGTTATGTCCAAAGAAGCATTACCAAGTCTCATGACCAGGAGCTTTGTTCTTGTTTTCTTCTAGAAGTTTCATGGTTCAGGTCCTAAACTGAACTCTTCAATTCATTTTGAGTTAATTTTTGTGAGTGGTGTAAGATGAGCATCTAGTTTCATTCTCTTACATATGAATATCCAGTTTTCCCAGCACCATTTATTGAAGGCACTGTCTTTTTTCCGCTGAGTATTCCTGGCTCCCTTTTCAAATATTAGTTGACTCTGTATGCTTGGGTTTATTTCAGGACTCTCAGTTCTGTTCCCTTGTCCATTTCTATGCCATTCATGCTGTTTTGATGACTATAGATTTACAGTATAGCTTGAAATCAGGAAGTATGATAGCTCCTGCTTTGTTTTTCCTTTCTTAGGATTTCTTTTGTTGTTTGGGGTTTTTTTTTTTTTCTTTTTGTGGTTATATATACATTTTAAGAGTGTTTTATCTACTTCTGTAAAAAATTCTATCGGTATCTTGAGAGAGATTGCATTGAATCATAGATGGCTTTTAGTAGTGTTGACATTTTAACAATATTCTTCTGACCCATGAATGTAAGATATCTTTCTACTTATTTGTTTCTGTTTGGATATCTTTCATCAATGTCCTATAGCTTTCAACAAGAGATCTTATACCTCCTTAATTAAATTTGTTCCTAGTATTTTATTATTTTTGATGCTATCATAAATGGGATCAATTTCTTTTTCTTTCTTTTCTTTCAGAAAATTAGTTGTTAGTGTATAGAAACATTACTGGTTTTTGTATATTTGTGTCCTGCAGCTTTACTGAATTCATTATTTGTATCTGACATTTTTTTCATTGAGTCTTTAGGATTTCTCTGTAAATCAGTCTTTAGGGTTTTCTATGTATTCCATATATATACACACATATATAAATATAATAATTTATTTATATATGTTTCTCTGTAATATAATAAGTAGAGATAATTTTATTTCTTCTTTACCAATTTTGATGTATTTTATATATTTATCTTGCCTGATTGCTGTAGCTAGGACTTCCAGGACTATGTCAAATAGGTGTGGTCAGAGTGGGCACCTTGTCTTGTTTCCAATCTAAGAGGAAAAGCTTTCAAACTTTCATTATGGAGTATGATATTAGATGTGAGTTTGTCACATATGGCCTATATTATGTTGAAATATGTTCTTTCCATGCCTAATTTTCTAAGAGTTTTTATCATGAATGGATGTTAAATTTTGCCAAATGCTTTTTCTGTGTCTATTGAAATGATCATGTGGTTAATTTCTTTCATTCTATTAATATGATTTATAACAATGATTGATTTGAATATGTTGAACCATCTTTGCATCCCTGGGAGAAATCCTATTTGATCATAGTAAATGATCTCTCAATGCCACTAAATTCAGTTTGTTAGTATTTTATTGAGAATTTTTAAATCAGTATTCATCAGAGATAATGACCTATAGTTTTCTTTTCTCATAGTTTTCTTTTCAGTTTTGTTTTCTTTTCTTGTAGTGTCCTTTTCTGATTTTGGTATCAGGATAATGTTGGCTTTATAAAATGAATTTGAAAGTATTCCCTCCTCTTTGGTTTTTTTGGAAGAGTTTAAGAAGGATTGGTGTTCATTCTTCTTCAAATGTTTGGTAAAATTCACCAGTGAAGCCATCTGGTCCTGGACTTTTGTTTGTTAAGAGAGTTTTGTACCAATTGAATTTCCTTATTATGTCTATTCAGATTTTTTTTATTTCTTCCTGATTCCCTCTTGGTAATTTGTATGTTTCTAAAAGCTTTTCCATTGCTTCTAGGTTGTCCATTTGTTAGTGTGTAATTGTTTATAGTGGCCTCTTATGATTCTTTGATTTCCTATGTTATCAATTGTAATGTCTTCTTTTTCATTTAAAATTGTGTGGATTTGGGTCGATTTATTTATTTATTTATTTATTTGAAAGATGGAATGAGAGAGTGAGAGGGAAGACCGTCAGAGGGAGAAGCAGGCAGGGAGGCCAATGTGGGTCTCGATCCTGAGACTCCAGGATCATGACCTGAGCAGAAGACAGCTGCTTAACCAACTGATCCACGCAGGCACCTCAGTTTGAGTCCTTTCTCATCTTTCCTTGTTTAGTATAGCTAAAGGTGTGTAAATTTTGTTTATCTTTTCAAAGAACCAACTTTTAGTTTGGTTAACCTTTTCTATTGTTTATAAATTTTTCATTTATTTCTGTTTCGATCTTTATTATTTCCTTTCTTCTGCTAGCTTTGAGATCCATTTGTTCTTCTCTTCCCTGTTCCTTAAGGCTGACGTCAAGTTAAGTTGCTTATTTGGGACTTTTCTTGCCTTTTAAAGTATGCTTTTATTGCTATGAACTTCCTTCTTAGAACTGTTTTTGTTGCACTCACATGTTTTGGGATGTTGTTTTCAAGAAACTTTTCTTATTTCCTCTTTAATTTCTTAATTTCTTCCTTCATCCACTGTTTGTTCAAGAGAGTGTTGCTTAATTTCCATGTATTCATGTATTTTCCAGTTTTCCTCTTGTTGATTTCTAGTTTTATGTCATTGTGGTCAGAGAAGACACTTGGTATGATTTCAGTCTTCTTAAATTTTCTAAGACTTGTTTTGTGGTCTAACATATGGTCTTCCTAGATAATGTTCCATTTGCACTTGAGAAGAATATTTGTTCTGCTTTTGTTGAATGGACTGTTTAGTATATGCCTATTAGGTCCATTTGATCTATAGTGTTGTTCAAATATGCTGTTTCCTTATTGATTCTTTGACTGGATAATCTATTCATTATTGGGAGTGAGATACTATAAGTCGGGGACTTTGGTATCTCACCAAAGTGAGATATTTGTATTACTGTTTACTTCTCCTTTTAGCTCTGTTACTTTTGCTATGTATATGTAAATGCTCTAAAGTTGGGTTCATAAATATTTACTATTATTATATCTTCTTCTTGATGGATTGGCAATTTTATCATTATATAATGACATTTTTCTCTTTTTACCATTTTTAAAAAATTTTATTTATTTATTTGTCAGAGAGAGAACACAAGCAGAGCTATTGGCAGAGAGAGAGGGAGAAGCAGGCTCCTTGTTGGGCAGGGAGCCCTATGAAGGACTAAATTCCCAGATCCTGGGACCATGATCTGAGCCAAAGGCAGATGCTTAACCCACTGAGCCACCCAGGCATCCCTCTTTTTACCATTTTCAAAGTCTGTTTTATCTGACATAAGTTTAGCTACCCTTCCATTTTATTGTGCTTTCTGGTTATCATTTGCTTGAAATGTCTTTTTCCATTCCTTCACTCTCAGTGTGCCCTTAAGACTCAAGTCAGTGTCCTACACGTAGCACATTGTTAGATCTTGTTTTTAATGTATTCAGCCATTCTTTGTCTTTCCATCAGCATATTTAATCTGTTTATGTTTAAAGTAATTACTGATAGGTGAAGATTTACTATTGTAAATCTTTTTTGTTCAGGCTCTGAGGATCAGTATGATTGGTGTGTGCCTCTAGCAGACAACAGTGAAACAAGACTGTTGACTTGATTCCCTACCTCAGTAAGACTGTATCATAGGCTCTGCAGTTGCCTGGATTCTCTGGTCAGGCTTACTAGTCAGGAGTGCATTTTATGTTTAGTAGTAGAAAAGGCCATGAATTAGCTTCCCTACCCTGGCAGGGCTAAGTCCCTAAGTCCCTAAGCTGGGACTTAGTACCTTTATAGCTCATTGTTTAGAGACCCAAATCAAGCCAGCATGCACTGAATTCTCATTTTAGGTGAAGCCATTAGTTTTGCTCTTTCATTGGGGGAAGCCATGGTCTGTGCTCTTTGTTCAAGTACCTCGTACATAGGGTCTTTGAATGGGCTACACAGCTTTCCATATGCTCTGATTAGTTTCCTTGGTCAGACAGGGTGAAGTCTGTTTAGTGATGAGTAGGACTGCAAATTAATTCTCTGCTCAGGTGCAGCTAGAAATGCAGCTCTGATACCAGTGAAGCTCTTCCTTGTCTTAACTCAAGTTAATCCACACCCTATGATCTTTGGTTGAATAGGGCCATGGGCTTTGTTAGGGAAACTGTTGGCTTTTCCTGCCCTTAACTGGAGAGCCACTGGGCGTCACAGCTTCCATGAACTGTGACCAGGCCTCCTGGTGAGAAGGGGCTGGAAGACACTCCACAGTTGGTGTGACAACAACTCCACACCTTACATGGGCATGGGCAAACTGGGCTTTAGGGACAGCAAAGCTCTTCCTATGAGGGTTCCTATCAGACAGATCTGTACCCCCACCAAGTTCCCTGGTCAGAGTATGCCCCTGACAAGGTTCTGCAACTGAGCAAAACTGCTGATTGGGACTGCTAGCTGGGCTTGGCAGGTCTGAACTCGACCTGCCAGGATCTGTGTGCTGGTGGTTGTGAGCCTTTCCTCCCTTCATTAGACTCCGATTCCCAGTGATCAAGCCCCACAGATTCCCCTGTAATCCCTTTGGGGTGAGATCTGAGTAAGGGCATGACCCTAATACTGGGAGGCACTGTTGTCCATTCCCTGCCCCTGCCAGTTTTTGTGTTGTTGGTTTTTTTTCCCTCCCTGGAGGAATTGGAGGCTCAGGGGGACCTCACCATGTAGTACTGCACTGCCCTGGGGAAAGGGCAATGCAGCCAATTGTAGCTACTTCTCTTACCCTTCTAGTGTAGTCTGTCTTGGTCTCTGTGGTGCAGGAGCACTTCAGCCTCAACTCCATGTTCTAGGATTCTCTCACTGGTGTCTTGTTTTGAATAGTTATTAGTTGTTCTTCTTATGAGGGAGAGTGAAGTTAGGAATGACCTATTTCAACACCTTGGTGAGACTGTGATTTTTTTCAAATTAAATAAATTATTATATGTAAGAGTTAGTAAGTAATCATGTTTTTCTCTATTTGCCGATTTCCAACTTGCATGGCATCTACTAGTTTAGTAGAAACTATTCTAATAACTCTTTTTATCTTCCCATAAAAGTCTCATCACCATCACTGTATTACTGACAACAAAAAAACAGTCCTGGCTCTGGGAAAATTTAACAGTATTTATTTCTGTTTCTTGATGTCCGCCCTATAAAACAAAACACATTCCATAGGCACACCTAAGTTGAAATTATGTATATATGTATATATGTATATATAATAGCAATAATACCTTCCCATAGTTCTGCCATGAATATTAAATGAGTTAGTATTTGTAAAAACTGGTTCCTAGCACATAGAAAGAACTATAAAGAGGTTTTATTAAATAAACTTATAAATAAGTTGTCTAACAATAGGGATTCAAACCTTTGATCAAAACTTCAATAACTATATATAGCTATAATATTTTTATTTATTTTATTTGTAAACTTTGAGCTCAAACAACAATTTTGGTTTTGGCCAAAAGAATTGTAAGTGCTTGCTTCATGACTTACAAGTAGCTTTTATTTTTGGTACATGACTTTGTACAAGATACTTTGTTTGCTGCTCTGCACTTCTTTTCTAATTTTGATAATAATTGTAGGAGGTAGATACTGTTATTTCTATGCACATTTTTTTCAAAGACAAAACTGAGACTTACAGAGGTTGAGTCACATATCAAGGCCACAGGTCTATTAAGGGACAGAGCCAGGATTTTAACCCGATTCTGTCTGACTCTGAAGCTTATAACCCTATTTGCTATGTTGAGCATCACAACCTCCGTAAATAGTAATGTTTCTACTGCCTTCCTAGAATAGTGATGAAGAATGCTTTGTACTACCAGGCTCCAAAATGACTTTTGGGTGACCCAGTATTTGCACTTTCTTACCCTCTCTGAGGTCCAGGGTCTGCAGTTTGAGCCCATATGTAGGACATCTATAGCCATAGCAATGTGAGGTAGCCTGTTGGTCTGGACTTAATGAAGGTGGACTGAGCTAGTCCTGGACACATAACCTTTACATCTGGGCATGGAGCAGTGTTAGAGGATTCGCCTAGCAACCTAAGGGCAGAACCGACATCTAGTTTATTATTGTGTTCACTTAGTATCTGGAGCCATGCCTAGCATGCCACAAGCTCCAGTGAACACTTGTTCGGTAAAAAAAAAAAAAAAAAAAAAAGATTCATTTTACATTTAATCTTTCAGAATGTAAGATAGGTAAAGATGTAGTTTGCAGTTACATTTTTTTTTCTAAATTTACTTCAAATATTTGGTATTAATGAACATATTATAAACCATGTCTGGATGGTACATTTAGGTTCTTTCAACTTTAAAAATTAACAGGAAAATAAAGATGGTAGAATTTCTTGTAAGAGAAAGATGAACTGTTCCTTCAAGTTATGATAACAGCTTATGAAAAATTAAATCTAAAGTGCTCTTTTGAGAAAGGGCGTTTTGG
Source organism: Mustela nivalis (assembly GCF_964662115.1). Classification (NCBI taxonomy): domain Eukaryota; kingdom Metazoa; phylum Chordata; class Mammalia; order Carnivora; family Mustelidae; genus Mustela; species Mustela nivalis. Next base: position 77,663,409 of record NC_139033.1, on the reverse strand, counting down.
AACAAAGCAGTATTTAGTTATTAAGCTTTTTACTGGGAAGTGTGGCCATCTTGTTTATTGGAATTAGGAGTCTCCTCATGGTCTGGGTTTTCATTAATTGCAGCAACACTTCATTAATTTTTTTAGTTTGATTATAAATAAGCTGATTCGGCTGACTCTTGAAGTATTTTGAGAATAAATATAATGAATAATATTGCCTCATAACTGCTTGGCTTATTAATGTTCCGAATGTTGCTTATGCGGTAATTTTTGCAGTTGGGTCTTCTTTCTAGTTCTAAGCAACTCCAAGTTCAAGTATAAGAGAGGAGCTCTGAAAATGACCTAAGAGGGCTTTGATTTTCTCCTCAGAGTTTCTCTAAGGAGGCTTTTTACTGAGAAGATTGGCAAAGGTTTTTATAACCATGCTAGTTAATTATTAGTGAAAGAGTGTGATTGTTTCCTTGACATATTATTGGTATGTAATAAATTGCGTGTATTTAGCACATACAATCTGATAAGTTTTCACATAAACCTACCCATGAAACCATTGCCACAAGCAAGATAATGAACATATCCAACAAACCCACATTTCCTCACACCCTTTGTAATTTTTCTCTCCTGTCCTTTATCCTCTTCCCATCCCTCCCCAGATAACCACTGATGTGCTGTTTATAACTATGTGAGTGTACATATTCTAGGATTTGTATAAATGGAATCATACAGTATGTACTAATTATGATTATGATTATGATTTCTCTATTGGCTCCGAGACAGGGAGTAGTAGATCTGGCTTATTTCCTTATGCCTGATCATTTTGAAATGCAACCACATTCAATTCTGTATTCTCACTAACTCTTAGTGTGTTCGATTTTCTTTTTTAAATTTTAGGCATTTTAACAAGTATGTACTGGTAATTTATTGTGGGTTTAATTTAATTTTCATTTTCCTAATGACTGAAGAGCCTGAGAATCTTTTCATGAGCTGATTTTACATTCGTGTGCCTTTTTGATGAAGTGTGTATTAAAATATTATGCCCACTTTTTAAAAACATAAGAACTGTTTGTTTTCTTGGAAACGAGTTCTAAGAGGTGTTTAGAAAATCAAGATACAAGCCATCTATTATTTGTCACATTTATGTTTTGGAAAATATTTCCCCAGTCTATAATTTTTAAGAGTAGAGTTTTTACTTTTGGTGAAGCATACTTTATTGTTCTTTTATGAATCATGCTTTTGGTGTGTAGTCAAAAAATATTTGCCAAACCCAAATACACAAACCCAAATTCTATATTTTCATCTAGAAGTTTTATGGGCTTTTTTTGCCTGTGATTTCAAATAGTTTTGTCGTCACTTATTTAAATAACTATCCTTTCTACACAGAACTGCCTTTGTGCTTTGTTAAAAATCAAATATCCATGTATTGTGGTTACATGTATACATGAACTCTATTCTGTACCATTGATTTGTTCGTCCCCCACTGGGAATACATTGAAGGACCTTCAGTGGTTGCCTGAAACTGAGGATAGTACCAGGAACCATATATATATATATATTTTAACTTATTCCTTACTTGTATACCAAAGGTAAAGTTTAATTTCTAAATTAGGCACAGTAAGAGATTAACAACTATGATAAAATAGAACAGTTATAACAATGTACTGTAATAAAAACTACATGAAGGTAGTGTCTGTCTCTCTCAAAATGTCTTACTGTACCCACCGTTCTTATTCTTAAGGTGATGTGATGAGATGAGGTGAGGTGAATGAGGTAGGCTGGTGATACAGTGTTAGGCTATGGTTGACCTTCTAGTGATACATCAGAGGGAGGATCAGTGACTTCTGCACCACAGTTGACCACAGGTAACTGACAAACTGCAGAAAGTATTAAACCAGTTTGTCAACTTCTTCAGCAAAGCCTGCTGGGATTGTGGTTGGAATTACATTGAATCTGCATAATCTTTTGGGTATGTTATGTCTTCTGATGCATGAGTATGTTATAGCTCTCAATTTATTTAGGTCTTTTTAGATTTCTCTTAGTAGTGCTTTTTAATATTTAATTCACAGGTTTTGCACATCTCTTGTCAGAGCTCTCTCCTAAGTATTTCATGATTTTAATTTTTATTTCTAATTTTCATTGCTGGCTTATAAAAATGCAATTGATTTCTATGTATTGAACTTGTATCCTGTCACCTTACTAAGCACGTGTGTTTGTTCTACAAGATTCTTTTTACTGATTGCATCGGGTTTTCTACCATGTCATCTATGAATAAAGATAGTTTACCTTTATCCTTTTTAGTCTGGATACCTTTTATTTATTTTTCTTGTTTTATCACATGTGCTAACAGTTCAATGTTGAATTGAAGTGGTGAGAATGGACAGCCTTGTCTTGCTTTCCCTCTTTGGAGGAAAGCTTTCAGTCTTTCATCATTAAGTATGATGGTGATTATAGGTTTTTTATAGATGCTTTTTATCAGATTGACAAAAATCCCCATCTATTCTTAGTTTTCTGGAAATTTTTATCCACTATCCACATTAGATTTTGTCAGATGCTTTGTCTGTATCTATTGAAATCATCTTTTTCAAAAAATTTTTACCTAGTCAGTTAATATGATGAATAGATTTTTTTTTAACATTAAACCATCCTGGTATTCTTAGGATAAATCTCACTTGGCCAAGCAGCAATATTTTTTTATGTATTTTTGAATTTGAATTGATAAAATTTTGTTTAGAATTTTTATATCTGTGTTTCATTACAGATAATGGCCAGACATTTTCTTTTATTGGGGTGTGTTTGGTTTGGGCCTGGGGTAATGTTTGCCTAGATTGACTTGGGTTCTATTTTCTGTTTTTCAATGATCTGGAAGAGTTAGTTGGTTTAGAATTTTTTATTATTTCGTCTGTAAGTGTTTGGTAGAATTCACTGGTAAAACTATATGGGCTTGAAGTTTCTTTTGTAGGAAAGTCTTCAACCACAAATGTAATTTCTTTAATAGATATAAACTGCTCAGGTTATTTCTTCTGGAATGAGTTTTGGTATTTCGTGTCTTTCAAGGAATTTGTCTATGCATGTACGATGTCAACTTTATTGGCATCAAGTTGTTAATAATATTTATTTTTCTTTGAATATCTGTAGAATCTGTAGTGGTATTATTTAATTTATCCCAGAAATTAGTCATTTATGCCTTCTCTTTTTTTCTCCTGGTGAGTCTAGCTAGATGTTGTAAATCGTCAATGTTATCTCAAAGTACCAGCCCTTGTTTTATCCCCTATTGTTCTATTTTCTATACATTGATTGCAACTCAGATGTTTTTAGTTTCCTTTATTCTACTTCCTTTTTGTTTAATTGACTTAATTAAATTAAACTTTGGGCTTAGTACACTCTTCTTTTTATTTATCATATCTATTGCTGTTCCAAAGATGGAAATTGAGGTTATTAATTTTATATCTTTCTTCTTTTCTAATATAGGCATTCAGAAATTTTTAATTAAATTGAGATCTAAATTTCCATCTAAATACTATTGTAACAACATCTTACAAACTTTTATATGGTATATATTTTTTAAATTAAGATTTTATTTGTTTGAGGGAGAGAGAGGGCACAAGCAGGCACAAGAGGGCACAAGCTGCCCCAAGAGGGGCAGAGGGAGAGAGAGAAGCAGACTTCCTGTTGAGTGGGGTGCCTGATGTGGGGTTTGATCCCAGAACTCTGGGATCAGGACCTAAGCCAAAGGCAGATGCTTACCTGACTGAGCCACCAGGCGTGTCTCAAAAAAAAACGTATTTGAGTATAGTTGACACATAATGTTTATATTAGTTTTAAGTGTACAACATAGTGACTCAGCAATTTTTATATTACAGTGCTCACCACAAGTGTAGCTTCCATGTTTCATTTTTCATTCTGCTCAAAAATACTTTTTAATTTCCATTTGACTTTCTTCTGTGATCCATTGGCTATTTATATATGTATTTGGTTTCCAAGTATTTGGAGATTTTACAGGGATGTTTCTCTTTTTATTTTAATTTACTTCCATTGTTGTCAGAGAATATGATTTGTTTTCTAATACAGAATATGGTCTATTTTTATAAATTTTCCATACAGAATTGTAACAACTTTGCCTTTAAAATCACATAGAATATTTTAAAAGTGCCATTATAAACCAAAGTTAAAATACCACTAGCTTTTAAATTTGTCCATTTATTTACCTTTACTGGAGGTCTTTATTTCTTCATATGGCTCCAAGTTGCTATCTAACATCATATCATTTCATCCTGTGGGACCCCTTTTAGCACTTGTTGCAGGTCAGGCCTACTGGTGATGAACTTTTTCAGTTTTTGTTTATCTTAATTTATCTTTATTTCTCCCTCGTTTTTGAAGGATAGTTTTGCCAGATATAGAATTCTTAGGTGACAGTTGTTTTCTTTTAGCATTTTAAATATATCAGCCCACTGCCTTCTGGACTCTAAGGTTTCTGATGAGAAATTAGCTGATAATCTTTCTGAGGATTGCATGTACGTGATGAATCACTTCTCTCTTGTTGCTTTCAAGATTCTTTTTTTGGTTTTTGACAGTTTGATTATAATTTGTCTCAGTGGGCATCTTTTCAAGTTTATAAGCTTCTTGAAGATCTATGTCTTTCATTGCATTTGGGAAGTGTTCAGCCATTATCTCTTCAGATATTATCTTTGCCCCTTTCTCTTTCTCTTTTGTGAGTCCCACAATGCATTTGTTGGTCCTCTTCAATGAGGTCCTACAGGTCCCTTAGGCTGTATTCATTTCACTTCATTATATTTTCTTCCTATTCTTCAAACTCAATAATTTTGATTGTTCTAGCTTTAAGTTTACTTAATCTTCTGCCCTCTCAAGTCTGCTTTTGAACCCTTCGAGTATAATTTTCATTTTAGTTATTGTACTTTTTAGCTTCATAATTTCTTTTTGATTCCTTTTATAATTTCTCTTTATGAGTATCATTATTTTGTTCATATATCATTTTCTTGCCTTTGTTCCTGTATTTGTTTAGCTCTTTGGATATCTTTAAGACAGTTTTTAAAAAGCCTTTGTCTGGGGGTGCCTAGGTGGCTGAGTCATTTAGGTGACTGGCTGCCTTCGGCTCAGGTCATGATCCCAGAGTCCCAGACAGCAGGGAGTCTGCTTCTCCCTCTCCCTCTGCTCTTCCCCCTACTCATGCTCTCTCTCTCTCTTTCACTCATTCTCTCTCATATAAATAAATTTTTGAAAATCCTTAAAAAATAAAAATAAAAATAAAAAGCCTTTGTTTAGTAAGACCAATGCTTGCAATATCTTCAGAAATGGTTTCTTTCAATTTCTTTTATTCATTTGAATAGGTAATACTTCTCTGTTTCTTTATATGCCTTGTGATATTTTGTTGAAAATTGGGCATTTGAATCTTATAATGTGATAACTCTGGAAATAATTACCAGGATTTGCTGTTTTGGTTTGTTTAGTTTTAAATTGCAGAGTGTCTTGGCTGGGGATCAGTCTGAAAACTTAAGGTCTTCCTTGGTCTTTTATTAGCCTGTATCTTTCCCTGGGTGTCTGTGATAGCTTCTAAATTCCTCCTTATACCTGTTTGCTCTTGAATGCCCCCTGCCTCTCCCTCCAAAAAGAGCCCAGGTTTGGTTTAAATCCCCTGGAAGCTGTTTCACACAATGGAGATTGAAACAATGGTAGCTAACCTCTTTTTGCACTTCAGTGACCATAAATAGCAATATACAATTCAAATACAAGCTCTGAGATTTGGAGAGCAAGATCCTTATTGCCCACTCTGGCCCCCCCAAGTGATACCAGGAATTCAGACCACCATCCCCACTGCTGCCTGTGATGGGGCTGGAACATGAGAGATGTATAGCTACCAGGACACTGAAGACTGAATTTGACCCATATTAAAAATGGCTTCCTGCAAGCATTTTTCTAGAAGTGTCAAGACTTCTAGAAAACTCTAGAGTTCCAAAATAATTACTTCAGACAGTTTCTGCCAGTACGTTGTCCAGATCATGAGACAGAGTCCTAGTACTAGTCCTAGTTCTAGTACTTTCCTGACATCCAATCCCTACTTTTTAATTAGAGGTATTTAAATTATTTATATTTAGTGTGACTATTAATATTTTGAACTTGAAAGATCTATCACCTTAATTATTTTTAATTTTTACATTTTTTCTCTCATTTGTGTAAATAAAAATTTATTAGGATTTCATTTTATTGCATTTTTTTGGTAAATTGGTGGCTATTTTAAAGCATAATTAATTCAAATTTAAGTGATATTATAACACCTTTTCTTGTGTAACATAAGAATTGTTCAATGGTAAACTATAATTTCTTTCTTCCTACCTAAATTTGTGCTATTGTTGTCATACATTTTATTTTATATATATATATGTTAAGTTTATTAAGTAAAATATTGTATGTTAAATATAAAAATATACATATATTTTAACATTAAGAATAAAAATATATAATTACGTATAAATATAAATATATGTAATATATAAATATAATATAAAATATATATTATCATAAATGTCATATATATATATATATAATTGCTCCATACCACACTGTTATGTTTGTTTAAGTGGTTCAACCATATTTTAAGTATTTTTAATTAAAAACATATTTAGTCATGTATTATAATTTCTTTTTTTTTAAGATTTTATTTATTTATTTGCAAGACAGATCATAAATAAGCAGGGAGGCAGGCAGGCAGAGAGAGAGAGGGGGAAGCAGGCTCCCTGCTGAGCAGAGAGGTCGATGCGGGGCTCGATCCCAGGACCCTGAGATCATGACCTGAGCCGAAGGCAGAAGCTTAACCCACTGAGCCACCCCGGGGCCCCTCATGTATTATAATTTCTGATGTTCTTCATTCCTTTATGTATGTCCAATTTTCCATCTCATTGATATTCTTCTTAATAAAAGAATTACTTTCAGGGTACCTGGGTGGCTCAGTGGGTTAAAGCCTCTGCCTTCGGCTCAGGTCATGGTCTCAGGGTCCTGGGATCAAGCCTCAAGTTGGCCTCTCAGCTCAGCAGGGAGCCTGCTTCTCCCTCTTTCTCTCTGCCTGCCTCTCTGCCTACTTGTGATTTCTGGCTGTCAAATAAATAAATAAAATCTTAAAAAAAAATAATTACTTTCACATTTTTTGTATTGCAAGTCTTTTGATGATAGATATTTTTGCTTGTTGCAGAACTCTAGGGTGAAGTTTTTATTTCAGTTCTTGAAAGATGTTGTCCCACCATCTTTTCACTTGCACTATATCTAACAAGAAATCTGCAGTTCTTATAATTGTTACTCTGTAACATGTCTTTTTCCTCTGGCTGCTTTTCAGATTTTCTCATAATCCTGAGTTTTCTGTATGATATAATTTTTCTCTATTTTTATTGTTTTTATTTTATTATTTTTTTTATTTATGACAGATAGAGATAGTGAGAGAAGGAACACAAACAAGGAGGGAGCTGGAGAGGGAGAAGCAGGCTTCCCGCTGAGGAGGGAGCCCAATATGGGTTTGATCCCAGGACCCTGGCATCATGACCTGAGCCAAAGGCAGATGCTTAGCCCACTGAGCCACCCAGGTGCCCCTATTTTTATTGTTCTTGAGGTTGATTGAGTATCTTGCAACTGTTTGTATATAGTTTTCATCAAATTTGGAAATTTGGAGGCCATTAATGTATTTGTTAATGTATTCAAATACACATCTATTTTGAGAATTCCAATAATTCATGTATTAGACTAATTAAAGAAGTCCCTCAGCTTATTGATGTTCTGTTCACATTTTTGTCATTTTCTTTTCTTTTTGTATTATATTTTGTATACTTTCTACTTCAAGTTTACTGATATTTTTTTCCTATAGTATCTAATTTATTGTTAATCTCATCCACTATATTTTTCTTCTTACACATTAGTTTTTTTTTATCAATAGAAGTTTAGTTTGGGTTTTGTCTCTTTATATCTTCCATGCCACTGTTTAATTTTTTGTATATTATGAAATATTTGACTGGCTACTGATTTAGCATCACTCTCAATTCTAGGTCAGTTTCAATATTGATTTTTTCCCTTTTTTTTAAATTAGGTCTTAATTGCTTGCATTCTTCTATGCCTGGTAATTTTCCTTGGATGCCAGATGTCATTTTTACCTTGTTGGGTGCTGAATATTTTGTATTCTCAAAATTATTCATGGGGGTATTCTGGGAAGCAGGTCTTATTAAGATTTGCTAGGAGAAATGAAAGCAGTGCTCAGTGTGGGATGAATTATTCCTCCCTATTGAGGCAATTTTCTGGCTATTCTACTCAATGCTTTCTTTCTGGATTTTCTGGATACTCTACCCAGTGCTTCATGATCATAAGGGTTTTCACACTCTGATTGGTGAGACAAGCACTATTCTCTACCCTCTATGAACACTAGGTACTGTTATCTCTAGTTCTTCCAGGTAGTTCTTTTGCTAGTGTAGTGTAGTTTACTCTGCAGAGTGATAAGGATGTCTCTTTCTGGGTTCTGGAGCTCTCTCTTTAGATTAGTCTCTCCCTCTCAGATACTCTGTTCTCTGAAACTTAGCTACTATGACCTCTCTAAACTCTCCTCAAACACCTCTTCAACTCAGAGAACTTGTCATGTGCTGTGAGGGCTTCTCTTGCCAGTACTGGGAGAGATTTCCATACTGGAAATCCAGTGTAGTATGCATGGGTAATTTTAGAGATGATCTTGTTTTCTGTCATTTTTTTTTTCCTCAGAGGTTACTACTCTTCTTTCCCTGATGTCTACTGTCTATCAAGTCATTGTTTCATTTATTTTTGGTTGTTCCAGTAAAGAAGGTAAATCCAATCGCTGTCACTCACCTTGTCAGGAAACAAATTTCTGTGTCATTAGTGGTGCTAATGACGGAAGTTCAGAATGTTGTTTATCCCTTCCTCTACAGTCATCCTAGACCCTGATGCTGGCAACACATGAAGGAGCCTTTTCTTCATTAGCCACATGAAGGCTGTCCTCACACCCCACATGAAACTATGGTATCCAGATCATAACTGATAGGAAGGATTTGGATAATAATCTGAACAGTAAGAATTCATTGAGCATGAGAGACGTATTTTTTTTTCTTAAATTTTTCCAGCTACTCTGGAAAATCTGGTGTCCAGCTCCCAAAAAGAGCTGTCAGGAAGAATCTGGCAACTGTGACAGATAGGAGCATGGTTCCAATGGCAGATCTAATCTGTTTCTGTAGGTACCTTTTAAATTGACTTAATGGATTCAATTCCAGTATTCTCCCATTATACCTTTTAAGGAGAAATGGGCCTTTTATTGTCAAAATCTGACATTTTGAGTGCTTGTTTATAAACTATACATATTTTACTTTTATTGAGCTAGATTTTTCCCACCTGTTCCTGAAAGGACTGGTTTCACTTAAAGTTGTGGAAGAAATCGTACCTGAAATTAGTATCGATGAGAAATTGTGGTCACCTTCCTGACCACTGTTACCCAAAGTGAAAAAGAAACAGCTCTGACATTCATCCTAATGGTTCATTGGCTTTGGAGCTGGTTAATGTGACCACTAAGCCAATATGCCACTTTTTTACAAAGATTTTAATCTCATCTGACACTAGATGCATATATATTAATTTGATTTCTGTGAGAGTAGACATAAATAAGAAATTACCTAAGGAAAAATTGATAATTTAATTCTCAGACATTTATTGATGTAAGAGGATTTTTCTCATAAAGGTGACTTTTGCCTTTCTTTAAAATTACTTTGAATATATTTCTATGATGCATCTTGTATATTAAAATGTTTTATGTTTACTTATGTTTTTTTCCTACAAAAGAAATTTCCCAAGAATGATCCATTCAGCTGTACTTTTGTTGGGTTATGTTACAAGGATATTTCCTGGAAAGTTAAGGTCATTTCCCATGACATGAACCTCAGAAACTTAGGAATTTATCCCAGAATTTATGGACACATCTTACCTGGAACTGAAGTGAGAAAATCTTAGTGGTTTTTTTTTTTTTAAAGATTTTATTTATTTATTTGACAGACAGAGATCATGAGTAGGCAGAGAGGCAGGTGGAGGGGTGGGTGGGAAGCTGGCTCTCCACTGAGCAGAGAGCCTGATGCAGGGCTCGATCCCAGGACCCTAGGATCATGACCTGAGCCAAAGGCAGAGGCTTAAACCACTGAGCCACCCAGGCGCCCCAAAAAATCTGAGTTCTAATTAGACTTCTGCTGATTGTTTCCTCTTCTAGATGTGTTCACTTCTTCCCTGAGTAACTCTCAGTTAGCTACTTTTCTTGTACAAGATTTATTGTTTTCCCTGTGAGAGTATCCCTCTGTAAGTAGATTATCCAGTCTTCTTCCTTTTACTTCTCTGACATTTCTAGCACTACCTGAACCCCTTGATCATTAATTTGCATGTTTCTTTTTACTGTCCTACCTGTAAATTAAAAGGCAAGAGCAGATAAGCAGCTACTCTCTTGGTAAGGAAGGTACCCTCCTGTGTGGTCAGTGAGGAGCCCTGGTGCCCTTCAGAGTTACCTCTTGCTGCTTTGACGCTCAAAAAGAGGCAGCATAAGCCAGAATCCCTCTCCACCCACCATTCAGGGAAAGCAATTCTATGAAGCTTGACACATATCACCTATGTGGTGAGTAGGACAACTTCCTAAAAGCACTCCACTCTTTTTGAGTAATAGTCCTTCTACAGTGTGGTGTTCTTTATATCGTATATATCTGGGTATCGCTAGCACTGATGATAGTACCCAACACAGAGTCAGGATTCAGCAAATAGAAGGATGAATTAAAAAGTGAGTCCTGCAATGCAACCTCCCTATAACCAATGCTCTTTCCTTAGAATTTCCTGATCCTTTTGGGGTCTTCTTATACCACCTCTTACTGCATCTGAGAAATAGGGTAATGTGATTTAAAGCCAGGAGACCTGGATTCATAAGCTTCACCACTTGCTAACTTTTAGTCATGTGTGTCCCAAATCTCTCTGTAAATGGGAGCAAGAGCAGATACCCATAAGGGCTGGTGTAAGCCTTTTAACATAGTACTTGATTCATCAGAGGAATCACTTACTGGCTGTTGGTCTTCCCTCTCACTTTGCAACTTTATTGGTTGTTAATGATGTCAGACTTTAAAACAAGGTTTTTGAATTAATGTTTATGTTATAGCTGCTTAGGGAAAGTTATATTTGTGTGTGATCAAAATGCCTACCTTTATTACTTCTTTCTTATCTTCTGCTCCCCAGCACAGAGGGTCCCATGGCTTACATGTCAGGTTTGGTCTTTACTGTTGTAAGCAGCAGCACAGGAAGGAGCCTGGACGAGAAGCTAGCCCTGGGAGTCCTGGTCCTGAGCAATTTCTCACATTTCTTTCAGAGGTGAAAATGTGTTCAGGCAAGGAAAATAGACCATAAATTTGAAACACTCATAGAATATAAACGTTCTCTTATGAAACCTATATGTGACATCAGAGAAGGGCAGAGTGCCTTAATAGTTAAATGGAAAGGCCTTTTAAAAGGCCTCAACTTGTCTGTCAACAATCCCGGTTCTGAGGACAGCACACCTTCTACCTGAAGCAAAATTGTCTTTTGGACAGAACGCCTTTATTACAAAGCAGCGTTCTGCACATGTAACCTAAAGCCCAATTATAGCAAATTGGCAAACAGTGAAGACACGTGTGTGCCAAAAAAGACTTCAAAGCCATGATGCAGAGCCCAGGGGACTCAATGCAAAGTTTTTCCAAGCTTAAAAAAACAATGTAGTGCGAAACCTGTCAGAATTCAATTTTCCCCCCACACACGAAAAGTGTCTATGGGTTTGGCAGGGAAATGTGTTTAAAGCACAAGTAAGAAACTAATGAAAAAAGATCGTTAAACATTGGCTGTGTTTTTCATATGATGCAATGCAGAGGGAAAAGGGGAATTGGAAGCCAAAGTGGCAAAAACTCATGTGTAAAAAGCAGTATTATACTCATACGGATGAGATCCCATAAGAAAGAGAGAGAACCTTACTGGAAAGATCCCTTAAAGATAGATTTAATCTCGTGCCAGCAAAGACATTAGTCTGACATTGAAGACACTTGTTGAAAGAATTGGGACTACAAACATCACTTTTTGTGCACATCTGATTTCCCTCACCTTTTTGACAGTGTGTCCTGGCTTTCGTTGACACATAAAAACCAATCCTGTTTCCCCTCTGCCAGCAATTAGATCTGGACCTTTATTTGTGCTAATCTCACCATGCAATTTTCGATTGGGAAGACATTCTGCCACCATCTGCTGTTGCTTCTGGAGTTTGTTTGCTGGCCCTAGTATTCTCAAGAGCAGTCCTCTCTCCATCCCACCCTGTCCTAGGATTCAGGGTACTAGAGCATTCTGCAGAAAATTGTATCAGAATAATTAGGGGGAGGATGACAGCAGGCTGGAAGCAAGCAGTTGGGAAAAAAGACCTCAAGAATTTCTGTTTTGGGGGCACCTGGGTGGCTCAGTGGGTTAAAGCCTCTGCCTTCGGCTCAGGTCATCATCCTAGGGTCCTGAGATTGAGCCCTGCATCGGGCTCTCTGCTCAGCAGGGAGTCTGTTTCCTCCTCTCTCTCTGCCTGCTTCTCTGTCTACTTGTGATCTTTGTCTGTCGAATAAATAAATAAAATCTTAAAAAAAAAAAGAATTTCTGTTTTGCCCCCTTAGCAGGTACTTCCTTTTCTCTTTGAGAATCACTGATTCCACAGACTTTCTCCATTCCAGACTTGGAAAAGCATAAAAAGAAAGTTAATGAAGACTGTTGAAATGAAGCCCACCAGAAGCATCGATTCCCGAGTCCAGTTCATGTCTGTACAAGACTGCACAGCACCCTCGCCTCATTCATTTTCTTCCTGGCTTGGAAAATCATTTCTGTGCAAAAAGGATGTCTTTGTTTAATACAAGAAGCTAACATAGAGATTATGCGTGTGTGAGAGTGCATGGATGTTTTACAGAAACCCCATATACAATCTGGAGTTTTCTCAGATGTCCATGTCTCCTTTCTTTGACTGCATTAGCAGGTTAAAAGAAATAGTTTTTTTTCTTGGTGAATAACATAATTAATTATGCAATGGGGTGTTTTACACACTCTCCTACCATCTTGCCCATGCTTTCCCAATCTGTGCCAAATTATTACCACCCTTGAAGAGATTCATTTTATTCTGAGGAGGATTGTTGTTCTATTCCACTTTAAAGAGGACATTTTTTAACTCTTATTGGTCAGCAGCATCAATATGATATTATAAAAAAGTTGGGACCCTGGCCTAAACCAAGTTCATGTTTTACTTTATCGTAATGCCAATAATAGTAGCAGTAGCCAGAATTTCTTGAGCAGCTATTATGTGCCATGTTCAGCGGTATTGACTTATTTGTGTTATATCGTCTTCCTCGTTATCTCAATCTAGTCATCAGCAACAAAGTAGAGGAATTACCGATGGACTGACAGTCATTTTCCAGAGCTCACTCTTCTAGTTTTAGCTCTTTTCTTCTATGTGGTTTGTGATCTTGAGCCAGTCATATCTGGACCAGAAAAGAAGGCAGGGGAGGGCACCGGGTAGACATAGGAGAGTAGCAAGGGAAAAGGTCAGTGATTGCTAAGATTTTTTCCAGCTCAAAAATATTTATGATTTAAAATAGATCCCCAGGGTCTAACACAATGGAGTCAGTAGACTTTGGATTGCTTGCTGGCATAGGACAGCTTTATCAATGCACTATTAAGGTATGGCATTATAAATTCTAGTAATCGTAAGTCGGGGGTTGGGGGGGAAGGACCGTAACTCAGGACTCTTAAATTTGGAGATGTGGGGAGTGTTTCCAGAAAGAAGTTAAATCTGGCTTAGAGTTATTTTATTCCATTTTGAGGGAACTTGTTAATGTAATCCAGCAACCGAGAGAATCACGTGAAGTGTTTAGATAACCAGAGGTTTTATTTTACCTTCCAATAGGCAGAAAACTGAAGTGTAAGTGACACTGGCTTATTTTGAGTCATTTATATCAGTTTCTGGCAATGACATTAATTGCACTATCAGAGCAAAGGCATGATTTTCCATAAAGAAAATTAACATAAAAACATTATTTGGATCTTTGTAATGGCATATTTGCTAAGATACCACTAGTCAAAACTGGGATTTAGTAAGAATTACTAGAAATGTGAAGTTATCAGTGTGCAGACTTGGTGGAGAGTTTTATTGCGCAGTCAAGTTTTGTCATAGGCGTATTGCCAGTGTAACATTTCTGATGCAATGATAGTGTAAAAAAATGCTGGAAAAATATTGAACAGATATCTAGAAAGTTTCTCCTTCTAGAACAATGCTTTATATTATATAGTGAGCACTCTTCTGTGGCTTCTAGCTCAATATTCTAAATCTGGAATGTGTATTTCTTCTCCTGTGTCTTCCACAAAAGACTAAGGTCATTTGTATGGCCTTCAACGTAGAGCCTATGAAAATATGCTTATAAAAGTGAATAAATGGAGGTAGTGTGAGGAAAGGAAAGTGGATGCTTCGTGCTCAAGTAAGAAAGGAAGTCTCTCTTGAGCAACTGATTTAGGAACTCTTCCTTTCCTTGGCAGCTTGGCCTCATGAGGTGAGGGACTTTAGCATTCCAACCAGCCTGGGTTCCCATGGGCCTTGGCTCATTCTCTGTGGGACTGCCAGTTACGAAAGCTCTCAAGAGTTTTGGCTTCTCCATCCCCTTGTTGGTTGGATAATATCTACCCCCGTGGAATCAATGAGGTGTTAATGCAAATTGTAGACATAATGGGCCTGGCAGAAAAGCTCTAGAACTCTACGAAGACATACAAAAGGCAAAGCAGGCACCCAGTGCACATAGTGGGGCTGTGTTCATAATTACAATAGTTAAGGTTTTTTGAAACCTTATTTTTGTCAAGTTCTAATCAATGCATTGAATCCCCCTACCCTCTCGCAACTTTGTAATGTAAGTTCTAGTATTTCCACTTTAAAGATAAGAAAAGTGAGGTGTTTTTGAGTGATTGATCCCAAACCACATGATAGGAATGGCAGAGGCAGAATTTGAAGTCAGACCCATAGTCCAAATGGCTGCCTTACCCTATTTTCCGACCACACACGAAGGTAATGAGATCCACAGAAAAATGGTAAAAACAAGCATTCGGGGGCAACATTAGCCAGTGCCAATGATATGTTTGCAAGGACAACCTTTGGTTTAGGGAAAGTGTAAACTAACGAGTTCTCCAAACCAAGGATTTGCAGATAGATTTTTAGAAGCAGAGTCTTGAGCTTCCAAACTGAGGAAGGAAAGCCTATTTCAGCTGAAGCTGAGGGGAAGGAAGGAAGGACCTCTCCAGAGACCTGGAAGCTTGACAAGCTTGGTCTAAGCCTAAGGGTGGAATAGACTGAAACAGGGAGACCGGCTCTTGAGGCCTCCAAGGTGACTTGGCGTCGTTTGTATACAATTTATACTCTAGAGCCTTGGGTAGGTTCTTCTCAGTTCTGACCGCAAATGCAAACCCGCAGGGGAGCTTCCAAATTGTTCTGCCAGCTTCGGCCCCACCTGAAGAGATTCCAGGCTCTGAGGTAGGACCAGGCCATGGTATTTTAAGAGGGCCTCAGGTAGCTCCAAGATTGGAGAGAGACTACAGGAGCCACGGTAGGTTCCAAGTAACAAAGAGGAAGAGAAAGTGGGGAAAAGTGAATCCAGTGCCTCAGGTCTCTGTTTCATCCTTGTACTCTTTAATCCCCTTGTTACCCTGGACCAGCATTCTCTGAGCCCCCAGCCTTTCACCAAATGCTGCCCCCACCATCACTGCATCCTTCAGGGATGGCTGCACAGAGCCACAGCTGTCCCTCTGCGCTGAATTTTCTCTCAGAGGCAAGTCTGCCTGCAGCCACCAGCAAACCAGTTCTAAAGAAAATGCCTCTCCTAGCCCTTTGATCCTGAAGGGTTATGAAGCAGGCTCATCTGAGCAGGCAGTGGAGAGTGCGGGAGGCAGGCCTCCAGTGGAAATGTCAGGTCCTGGAGAGCCACCTTTTAGGGTCTTTCAAGGGCGTACATAGGGATTACCTGAAGTATTGATCCCCAAAATAGGCTTCTCCCCAGGCCTCACCTGACTTGAAAATCCTGAATCTTCAGAACTGGGGGCCTGGAAATTGGCATTCTACCAAGTTCTTCAGGTATACAAGAAACCACAAAGAGAAGTACTTCACAGCACATTCCAGTGGGTGGACGAGCTCGCTGTTACCACCTTGAGAACCGATTGATAGGATTATAGAGCTCTATTTGTTCTAACTCCCATGTCCTTCCTTCCTGCTTTTGTTCGTTCAACAAATATTATTAATAAGCACCTATCATTTCTGTTCTTTCTGAAGAAGACAAAATAACTCTCCCCTCTTCAAGGGCCAATTTCATCTGTATTCAAATGTTGCTCAGCCCTTATCAGGAACCATGTGCATTGGGCAAATTGCTGTTTCTATGTGTTAGTAGCTTTGTCTATAAAGTTAGCACCATAATAGCACAGTAGCCCTATAAGAGCCTCAATAAAATGCCTACATGAATGGGCGCATGGGTGGCTCAGTCAGTTAAGCATCTGCCTTTGGCTCAGGTCATTATTATGGGGTCCTGGGATCAAGTCCCACATTGGGCTCCCTGCTCAGCAGGGAATCTGCTTCTCCCTCTGACCCTCCCCCCCTCATGCTCTCTTTCTCTCTCAGTAATTAAAAAAAAAAGAAGAAGAACTTTAAAAAGCAAAAAAGAGAATGAAACTCAACCATTCTCTGACACCATACACGAAGATAAACTCAAAATGGATAAAAGACCTCAATGTGAGGCAGGAATCTATCAAAATCCTAGAGGAGAACATAGGCAGTAACCTCTTCGACATCGGCCACAGCAACTTCTTTTAAGATATGTCTTGACAAAGGAAACAAAAGCAGAAATCAACTTTTGGGACTTCATCAAGATAAAAAGCTTCTGCACAGCAAAGGAAACAGTCAACAAAACGAAGAGGCAACCCACAGAATGGGAGAAGATATTCGCAAATGACACTACAGACAGAGGGCTGATATCCAAGATCTAGAAGGAACTCCTCAAACTCAACACACACAAAACAGATAATCACATCAAAAAATGGGCAGAAGACAGGAACAGACACTTCTCCAAAGAAGACATACAAATGGCTAGCAGACAACATGAAAAAAATGTTCATCATCATTAGCCATCAGGGAGATTAAAATCAAAACCACATTGAGATATCACCTTACACCAGTTAGAATGGCGAAAATTAGCAAGCCAGGAAACAACATGTGTTGGAGAAGATGTGAAGAAAGGGGAACCCTCTTACACTGTTGGTGGGAATGCAAGTTGGTGCAGCCACTTTGGAAAACAGTGTGGAGATTCCTCAAGAAATTAAAAATAGAGCTTCCCTATGACCCTGCAGATTGCACTACTGGGTATTTACCCCAAAGATACAGAAGTAGTGAAAAGAAGGGCCACTTGTACCCCAGTGTTCATAGCAGCAATGGCCACAGTCACCAAACTGTGGAAAGAACCAAGATGCCCTTCAATGGATGAATGAATAAAGAAGATGTGGACCATATATACAATGGAATATTATGCCTCCATCAGAAAGGATGAATACCCAACTTTTGTATCAACATAGATGGGACTGGAAGAAATTATGCCGAGTGAAATAAGTCAAGCAGAGAGAGTCAATTATCATATGGTTTCACTTATGTGTGGAGAATAAGGAATAACACAGAAGACATTTGGAGATGGAGAAGAGAAGTGAGCTGGGGGAAATCGGAAGGGGAGACAAGCCATGAGAGACTGTGGACTCTGAGAAACAAACTGAGGGTTTTGGAGGGGGTAATGAGGGGTGGGATGAGCCTGGTATTGGGTATTATGGAGGGCACGTAGTGCATGGAGCACTGAGTATGGTGCACAAACAATGAATTCTGGAAAAAAATAAAATGAAATGAAATTCAAAAAAACAAAAAAACACCTACATAACTTCTCCCAGTACCTTGTCTGCCTGTAGGAGGAGTCCTTTCCTTCACAAATATTCTCACTTCCTTTCAGTGCTAATGAGAAATTAGGAATTAGAATTGTTCTTGGTCTAATGAGAATGTTTCCAATGTCATTTGTATCTATTCAGCATTGTTTTGATGAAACAATGACTGGCATTGAGTTGATCAAAGATTTTCAAACTTTCATGACATAAGAATTCCTGGGGTTGGGGACTAGAGGACACGTTTTTAAAGTGCTTACCCCTGGGCTTCACACCATCTGGAGATGCAGAATGCCCAGAGCTGGGATCTAGGACCTGACATCTTACCAGTATCTCTAGGTGATAGAAAAACATCTCAGCCAAAGAAAGATTGAGTTAATCCCCTGTGTGATGCAAAGAAGCATAAATTTCAACCCTGGTTCTTAGGAGAATTTCAGAGATCGCCGAGATGGCTTCTATACTCCTGCAAGTAGGAAATTAGTCCCCACCAAATAAGATAAGGCATATGAGGTAGCTGGGTACAAATCATACATGACTGTAAAAATGCAAGGGATGCAAGGGAGCTCTCAACACTTGAGTTAAGTAAGAGGTAAAAACTTGAGGAGAGAAGAGAGACCAATGTGGACACAACATGCTGTGGGAAGGGTCTGAGTGTGGGGGCATGAGGAGCTTAAACCAGGAGGCAGGATTATTCATGAAAGGAAAGGATCTGGACACTAGCTGGAAGATAGTGGTGATCTGGAGCTGCTGGGGGTAGGGAATGACAGTTCTTGACCAGGACTTGGGTTCATTTAGAGAAGCGGAGAGGAGATAGTGGGACAGAACCATGAACCATTGATGGCCAGACAGGAAGTGAATGTGCATTACTTCTTATGAAAGATGAGTTTACCTGTGAATTCCTGCCTCAGTGTGGTTTATTTTTGTACACATTGAACTCATGAAAGCAATCAGGGAGCATGCACAGGAACCCTGAGGACACAGCACTTTGGGGGATGAGATGGAACTTTCAGCCTCAGATATTAAGGGAGTGGAATGGATTATAAGGCTCTGATACTTTTGTGGATGTTCAGAATGCGGGCATTGGAATTCCTCCAAAGATACGGCCCAGTGTTCTCACCTGTGTGGTGGTAATACTGGTGTAAGTGCTGGGTAGTGAGTAGAATCAGAGTTTGCAGTTTACAATTCAGGGGCCTATCTGGACATCAAAATCTTACACACTGCAATAATTCCATGATCTCCCAAGAACCCGTTCTCTCTGTATGTTTTACCTTTAGTTTACAGCTTTTTCTGGTTCATTTAGAAGGTGATGGAAGGAAAACATGACTCCTTTCATAGAAAAGAGCAGTCCACAATGCACCAGAGCTGCCAAATATTTTATTAAAATAGAGATCCCTACAGGGCAGCAGCTCTGTTTTTCATTTTGATGAATTTATTGTCCAATACCCAGTTAGTGAGTATTCAAACTCCAACAGTTTTAAATTGTGAAAGCTCAGGAAATTTTTCCATCATTAACACACTTCTAAGAAATTGGGAAAAGTTTATATCAAGTAATAATTCGACATCCTGTCTCCAACTATTGAAGTTTGAAGTTCTGTGACATATGACTATCTACAAGATCGGTTTTATTTTAATTAAATGCCATCATGCTATTTCAAGTTTTCCTAGACTTATTCGTTGTTAAGTTTGCCTTGGGATAAGACCATATTTTATGTCTTTCTTCTGTCCTTTGCTTATAAAATCTGCTTCTATAATAACAAGTCCTTGTGATGTAATTGCTTAGTCCTTTGACTTTTGGATAGATTTTTTTTTTCTTTACCAGAAACTACTTTTCCTTTTGACATTGTTAAAGAAAAAAAGATAGTTAAAATACTCATTTAGAAGTTAAAGCCATTATTCATTTCATGTGCTTCAAGAAATCTCTCAAAATTTTAGCTCCCTGAGTGGAAGAAGGTTTAGTTTTTATGAGGCAAAGAGAGGAGAGGGGTACACAACTGTGGTCTTGTCCAAGGCTGTGTTTGCCTTTATCTGTAAGTGCTGCATAACTTGTAGCTGAAATTATTGGAAGATAATGCCAGTTTCTTTTGTCTTTTTCTCAGAATGGGTGATGCAACCACCTCTTGGCAGTTCTCAGAGTAATTCTTTAGAAAACTCTTTGTAAGCCTTGTGTTGCGCTAATGTGTAATGCCTGTTAAGGTTCAGTGTATTAAAGAAAAACGGGAAAAGAACACAGAGAGAGAAAAGAAAGAAGGCAAGGATGCTTGTCTAAGGAAGGAAAACTGGGTTTAATATTATTTTAAACATTAAAATGGGCAAAATGCATAACCAAAGGAGTGCCGAATCTATTCTGTATAAATTATAAATTCGTTTAATCAAAACTCTTTATATCAGTTATAGAAATGAACATCTAAGAATTCAAGGACATGAACAAAGAAAGAAATGTGGCAGAGAGTGGAGTTTTTTAAAATAATCTTTAAAATTACAGTAGTGACGCATGCTCATCAGAAAAAGGCTAAATCAGCCAGAAATATAAATATATATATAGTATGTGAGAGAATTAAATCAAAAGCTTTCCTCCTCTGCTTTGTTGCTATCTGAAATTCAATTCCTTTCCGCCAGAGATAGCTGAGTCCAATAATAAGTATCTTTCCAAATATTTTCCCAGTATATTTACATACACATAAGAACATATATAAGGTCAGAGTAAGGCTGGAAGGGTAACACCTAAATGCATATTGCAAAGTGAAAAAGTCAGTTCCAAACGGCTACATTCTGTATGATTTCACTTATATGACATTTTAGAAAAGGCAAAAGTGTACAGATGGAAAATATATCCATGGTTTCCAATAGTTTGTGGGGAGGGGTGGTAGAAGGCTGAATAGGTGAAGAATGGGGCATTTTAAGGTGGCAAAATTACTCTGTATGATACTACAGTGGAGGCTACATGACACCAAACATTTGTCAAAACCCACTGAACTTTATAGCATATATAGTGAACCTTGAAGTATGCAAATTTAAAAATAATCAAAAAGGAGATTGGAAGATCCTAGCATGGAATGCAGACTGGGGAAAAATAATCTGTGTTCCAAATGTATGATATAACGTCACTGAAAAGATAGGAAGAAAGGTGTTTACTTAAGTAACTTTGAACATGAGTAGAATTGTAAGACTAGAGACAAAAAGAACAGTCCATTAAGTATTATACTCTAGTTGATAAAGTTGTTTACTGTAGAGCTCTGTGTTAATAATCCTGAGACCACTGTACATGTATACTGGGATTATATGAATAAGTAAATGCAAGGCAGATTGGAGACCAGGTTTCTTACTGTCTGAGTGCAAGTTCACAGATAATCAAGGGCAGAAGGCTAGGACCATTTGACAGCAGTGTAGAGACATCAGCATGAACTCAGGTGTATGTTAGTGTAGATACAGATGGTTACATACACAAATATATACAGATACTTGTGTGTGCATGGGTTAATATGCACACAAGTACTTCCTTGCTCTGTCAGCAGAGAGGGCATGCAAGTGGTGACACCCCAGTGGCAATGAGCACACTTAGTGCCCAGAGCTTGGTTTCTAATACCATTCTCCCATGAAAGGAACCAGGGCTCCTTGCAGAAATGGTTGATTCTAGGGTTTAGTCAAGGACTATGAGTCTGGAGCCCATTGTAGTGCCAGAAAATAACAAAGTAATAGACGTGTCAAAGGAAAGCTAGAGTAAACTGAAAGAATTCATAGTGGTCAAAGCTCAAACAATTTGAACAACCAAATAAATAAAGCAGTATTGGATTAAAACCATATCCATGGGTTCATATGGATACAAATACACATAAAACACAGATCCATGAGTCCACAGGGATCTATGTAAATGATTTAATATATAAAGAAGGGAGAAGAGACAGTCTTCTCCTATGAAAGAATTCCACATCATTCATTGTTGATACTGACCCCTCAGGAAGGCGGAGCATAACTTCCCACCCTGTTAGTATGGGCAGAACACAGTAACTTCTTTCCAAAGTGTAAAATAAGGACAGGAGGTAAAGATCAACTTCACAGTGGAAAAACCTAGCAAACACTACCTCAGCTCTGTGGTCAGAATTAATCTCATCGATAATAAGTCATGTTGAAGGCATGTATCCTTTGTGTGACATCACGAGAATGGTACTTGACCTCTGTGGTCTTCCTACCCCCACATCTGTAACTCTTGCTAACCATGAGCAAACAAACAAACAACTAAGGGTCAGTCTACAGAATATCTGGTCAGTACCCAAAGCTGTCAAGGTCATCAGAAACAAGAAAAATCTGAGAAGATGTTACAATCTGGAGGAGCTTAAGGAGACATGATGACCAACTGTGATGCCCCATTATTGATGGGATTCCAGAGCAGAAAAAGGGCATTAGGTAAAAACTAAGGAAATCTGAAAAATAGAATGGACTTTGGTTTTAAGAAAAACGTGCTAGTACTGGTTCTCTGCTGGTAACAAAGGTACTATGCTAATTTAAGGGGTTAACAATAGAGGAAACTGGGTGTGGGGAAACCTCTGTGAAACCTTTGCAAGTTTTCTGTAAATCTCAAATTATTCCAAAATTTAAAACTTACTTTTAAATATCCCTTGCAACATTTTCTATGTCAAATATATAGAGATATTCTTTATCTGCAATGTAATGGATACGCCATAACTTACTTGGACATACCCTGTCATGGTCAATTAGAGATTTAGTAGCTTTGTCCTACAGCTGCCCATGCCCAATAAACATTCTTAAATATGCATGCATATGCAAGGATTTGTCTATATCTAACACATAAACCCTACAGAAGCTTTGACAAGTACCATAGAGGAAGCTATACATAAGAAGTAAATGCAGGGGACACCTGGGTGGCTCAGTCAGTTAAATGTCTGCCTGCGGTCCAGGTCATGATCCCAGGGTCCTGGGATTGAGCCTCGCATGGGGCTTCCTGCTCAGCGGAGATCTTTCTTCTCCCTCTCCACTCTGCTCATGCCCTCTCTT
The DNA here is from genome assembly GCF_964662115.1 of Mustela nivalis. Classification (NCBI taxonomy): domain Eukaryota; kingdom Metazoa; phylum Chordata; class Mammalia; order Carnivora; family Mustelidae; genus Mustela; species Mustela nivalis. Next base: position 77,640,426 of record NC_139033.1, on the reverse strand, counting down.
GCTATCTCTGTCTCTCAAATAAATAAATAAAATCTTTAAAAAATAGAAGTAAATAAAAATAAAGAAATCCATCATCTTAAAAAAAAGAATCAAATGTTCTAAAAATAGATCTTGAAGGCTTTTATGTCACCTTCCTATTGCCTTTATTTTTAGTACAACTTCCCCGCAGATTAATGATGTTTGTTTCTTTCTTCTCCTGTAAAATATTCCATTTCTGAATTTCTAGAACACTTGGTTTATTTATGCAATGAAATACCACCCAGAAATTAAGATGACTTCTATTAAATATGTGCTTAAGAGTATATACAAATATGACCATTTATGACCATTTATATAAAGTCAAATTCATATAACAATAGTATGCATTATTTAATGGATGTAGAAATATGTAGTAAAAGTGAGTAGATGCTTATGGAAATGATATACACTAATCTCAAAACAGTGTTTGGTGGAGAAGGGAGAGGAGAAGAGGAGAAGCAAGAGAATCATGGAGAAGGACACTGACTTTTTTTTTTTTTTTTTTTTTTTTTTTTGCTTTAATGTAAGAGAAGCTGCAATGTATCAGAATGCTAGTATCTGTTTTATCTAAGCAAAGGGCATTTATTTGTGTGTTTTATTAGTTCTGTCTATACATCCAATTTTTAAAATTTAAAAGAATTTTATTTATATGTGGTTGAGTTCAATCCATTGCATTGTGGACACATTTTTATAGGACCCGTCTTCCCTCTGATACTTCAAAGATGGACTTTATCTTGCCTATATTGGTACCTGTTGATGGCACATAAATGTATTCACTTCTCCCTTTTCTTTTTCTCCAGACACTTTGCTTTTCCTTGTTTTTTAAGATTTATTTATTTTATTTGAGAAAGAGCATGCATGCCCAAGTGGTGGGAGGGGCAGAAAGAGAGAGAGAGAGAAATTCCCAAGCAGACTCCCTGGGGAGCAAGGAGGCCACTGTGGGGCTCTGTCTTAGGATCCTGAGATGATGACCCGAGCCAATAACAAGAGTCAAATGCTAAACCAACTGGGCCACCCAGAAGCCCCTGATACTTTGTTTCTTTTTTTAAAATTCTTTTTTATTTTTTCATTGTTCCAATATTGATTATGCATTGCAACCAGTGCTCCATGCAATATGTGTCCTCCTTAATACCCACCACCAGGCTCACCCATCCCTCCAGCCCCCTCCCTTCCAAAACCCTCAGTTTGTTTCTTAGAGTCCACAGTCTCTCATGGTTTGTCTCCCCCTCTGATTTCCTCCAATTCACTTTTCCTTTCCTTCTCCTGGTGTCCTCCATGTTATTTCTTATGCTCCTCAAGTGAAACCATGTGATAATTGACTTTCTCTGCTTGACTTATTTCACTCAGTATAATCTCCTCCAGTCCCATCCATGTTGATACAGAAGTCGAGTATTCATCCTCTTTGATGGAGGTGTAATATTCCATTGTATATATAACTCATATCTTCTTTTTCCATTTGTTGAAGGGCATCTTGGCTCTTTCCACAGTTTGTTGACTGTGGCCATTGCTGCTATGAACATCGGGGTGCATATGACCCTTCTTGTCACTGCATCTGTATCTTTGGGGTAAATACCTAGTAGTTGCCTGATTTCAAGCTTTACTACAAAGCCGTGATCACCAAGACAGCTTGGCACTAGCACAAAAATAGACACACAGACCAGTGGAACAGAGTAGAGAGCCCAGATACGGACCTGCAACTCTATGGTCAAATAATCTTCGACAAAGCAGGAAAAAAAGTCCAGTGGAAAAAAGAAAGTCTCTTCACTAAATGGTGCTAGGAAAATTGGACAGCTATGTATAGAAGAATGAAACTTGACCATTCTCTGACACCACACACAAAGATAAACTCAAAATGGATAAAAGACCTCAATGTGAGGCAGGAATCTATCAAAATCCTAGAGGAGAACATAGGCAGTAACCTCTTTGACATCGGCCACAGTAACCTCTTTCAAGACATGTCTCCAAAGGCAAAGGAAACAAAAGCTAAAACAAACTTTTGGGAATTCATCAAGATAAAAAGCTTCTGCACAGGAAAGGAAATAGTCAACAAAACAAAGAGGCAACCCAGGGAATGGGAGAAGATATTTGCCAATGACACTGATACTTTGTTTCAATTGAAGCAAGGCCATATAAGAGAATGAAAAGGAATTCAAGGAAGATATTATTCCCTCAATCATTCACCAAAATAGTACACAGCTCTCAGGCTGTCTTTTATTTCTCCATACACTAGGTAATAGATGGAGTTTTAGTGCCTTTAGTAGTGGGTGTGAAGAAAAAAAAAAATTCAGGGCTGTATGTAGTATTTCTCTTAAATACTGTCACTGTTGAGTGGACAGTTAAAAATGCATCATAATTATAAAGGGGATAAGGAAAGAAGCTTCAGGTAGTTTTTGTTAGGAGAAATCTCCAAAATCTATAAAAAGTGAGTAATTCAAAATCACACATACAACAGGAAATTACTTACTCAAAATTAAAGAATCTGAAAGCTAACATTTTTAATTAAAAAGACAAAAATACTAAGACAAATCAATGGAAACATTTTTTGTCCTTTTTTAAAAATATTTTATTTATTTATTTAGAGAGATGGGGAGAGAGCACAAGCAGGGTCACAGGGAGTAAGCAGGGAGCCCAAAGCAGAGCTCCATCTCAGGGCCCTGAGATCATGACCTGAGCCATGCCTAACCAACTGAACCACCCATGTGCCCTAACATTTTCTGTCTTAAAAGTAGAAATTCTCGGGGCACCTGGGTGGCTCAGTGGGTTAAAGCTGCTGCCTTCGGCTCAGGTCATGATCCCAGGATCCTGGGATTGAGCCCCGCATCGGGCTCTCTGCTCAGCAGCAAGCCTGCCTCCCTTCCTTTCTCTCTGCCTGCCTCTCTGCCTACCTGTGATCTCTGTCTGTAAAATAAATAAATAAAATCTTTAAAATTAAAAAAAAAAAAGAAAAAGAAAAATAGAAATTATCAGATACTTCTGAGGACCAGTGCACACTCTCACACCTTGTGCCTCTACCCATGCAATGACATATAATGGAACAGATGTTCCCAACATTGGCTGCAAGGTCGTGAAAGATCATAAAGACTTTCCAAATCTTGAAAAAAAAGTTCTATCATATTCAAAAGTGTCTTAATTTAAGACATACTCCATTTCCTTAAAAATAGTGACCTATATAACACAAAAGAAGTACACAGATTTCAGTCTAGTCCAGTTCCAAAAGTCTGTGGAGCCGCTGATTTATTTGGGTTAGATATAGATGTTAACTTTCAAGTTTTATTTATGAAATCCAGTTTAATCCAAAGTATCATGCCTCTGTGTTTTGGCTGTCTTTGGGCCTGTACTGTGTTTAGAACCTTGGGAAGTAGACGTTCATGAGCAGCTTGGTGTTCTCCAATCTGTCCTCACTAAATAGAAAACTGCAGAGAGAGATGCTGGTCCCATCCAACAGGACGTGTGGCAACTGTTAGGCACCAGGTCCATGACTTTTTCTTCACCTGGGAGAGCTGATCCCGTTGGCTGACTGAACACCATCAGATCCCTGGTTCCTTCCATTCTTTACAGGGTTTGGGGTTCATCAGGAAGAGCTTCCGTGTGCCGGCATTCCTTTTACAGTGCTAGATTGGGGAACTCCTCTTCCAACTAGCTGTCAGACACCCTGATGACACAAAGCACAACAGTGTTTCCTCAATGATTTTAAAGAATCTCCCCCTGTACACACAGCAAAAGGGAATTATCATCTTCATCACTGACTGTATTGATAGTTTTAAGAATGTTAATTATATTGTGAAGAGTAGTTCTAAATGTTTATTTTTTTATTTCCTTTTATTTTTTTAATTAACATATAATGTATTGCTTGTTTCAGCATACAGATCTGTGATTCATCAGTCTTACACAAGTCACAGCACTTACCATAACACATAACCTTCCCAGTGTCCATCCCCTGGCCACCCCATCTCTTCCACCCCCCTCTCCTCCAGCAACCCTCAGTTTGTTTCCTGAGATTAAGAGTCTCTTATGGTTTGTCTCCCTCTCTGGTTTCAGCTTGTTTCATTTTTTTCCCTCTCTTCCCCTATGATCCACTGCCTTGTTTCTTTTCTTTCCTTTTTTTAAAAAATTTATTTATTTATTTATTTATTTGACAGAGAGATCACAAGTAGGCAGAGGGGCAAGCAAAGAAAGAGGGGGGAAGCAGGCTCCCTGCTGAGCAGAGAGCCCGATGCGGGGCTCAATCCCAGGACCCTGAGATCATGACCGGAGCCAAAGGCAGAGGCTTAACCCACTGAGTCACCCAGGCACCCCCACTACCTTGTTTCTTAAAGAAGATGTGAAATACACATATGCACGCACACACACATGCATGCACGCATACACACACACACACACACACACACACACACACTGGAATACACAGCCATCAAATCATTGCTATTTACAATGATATGGATGGACTAGAGGATTTTATGCTGAGCAAAATAAGTCAATCAGAGAAAAACAGTTATATGATCTCACTAATATGTGGGATGTAAGAATATAAATATTTATTTTGAAAGATGCATCAGAGAAAAAGGTTAATTAGAGGTGATCAAACCTTTAGTAGTAGACTACTGACAATATTCTGACAAGGGCTTCTGGATACTCTATGTAGCAGGTCATTGCTGTTCCATGAATTGTTTGAAACAAATTTTCAACAAGTTAAACACAGATGTATCTGAAAAAAGGAAGCATTAAAAATCTATATAGCAGTTTGGCATTGGTGTGGCACTCAGGTGTGTGATTATTTTTCTATTAGTTACTTTTTCTTGTATTTCACAAATGTGTCTGTACCCAATGAATGGGTATTTCCTGGATGGTCCTCATAGGTCGTTTGGGAAACACGTTTTAGAAAGTGACTGCACTTGTCCTTAGTGATATTCACTCAACAACCAGCCTTGAACCATTCATCTTTGGGCTGTTGAGTGAGCAGTTAGTGTCAAACTGATCAAAGAAACAGGCAATTTCAAGATCTTCTTACCTGAGTCTTTGAAAAATACATTTGTAATACTGATATTTGCTGCAACGTTTTTGCATTGATTACATGATAGAAATCTACAATCTTTTAAGTGATATCTTGAATTATTCTTGAAATTGTATTAGGAAGTCTACTCTTAGGGCCACGCTTATCATAAATCTGAGTATGGGCTGTTTGGAAAACTACTGTAGGTGTTTTAGAAGATGCCAAGAACTGTATGATATTGGCCCTTAAGGAGTTCATGACCTATTTCAAGACACAGGGCACAGACATATAACAGGAGACTAATGATGAAACTCATTGTGATCTTTGCTTAAATGAGGACTATGGACATTAAATAGGCCAAAATGGAACACACATAACAGTTGAGATGGGTCTGGGGAGCAGATGAGGTTCATATTGGCCAATATTAGTGGGTCAAGAGAGACAATGGACAAGGAAGTTTCTTCTAATGAGAAGAATCAAGAACTGCCTACGAGAGACTTACTGGTCTGCTAGGCGAGAAGTTATCCCAACCAATTCCTGTCTAGCATCCAGCAGGATGTGATAATAAGTATAGCCTGTAGTGTGTTGCCCAAACTCTAGATTTCCAGATGGGAGATTTTGCTGCAGTTGTGATGTTACTAGTTGGTGCAATTTTGCAGAACAATATGGAGTACTTCTTGAACTGTAAGAAATGACCAAGCACCATGTAGGGATCCAGCTGGTGATTTGTATAACTGGGTAGCATTTTGAAATGGTTTTCCTTAGAGCAGGAAAGGTATGTTCTCTATATGAGAAAGAAGTATACATGTGTATTTGTGGGGCATCTGGGTGGCTCAATTGGTTAAGCATCTGCCTTAGCCTACGTCATGATCTCAGGGTTCTGATATGGAGCCCCAAGTCAGGGTCCTGCTCAGCGTGGAAACTGCTTCTCTCTCTGGTCCTCCCCTCCTCTCCCTCCCTCCTTCCCTCTCTCTCAAATAAATAAATAGAATCTTTAAAAAAATGTGAATATTTAGATTATAACCTGAATGTTTCATCAAGGAACAGTTCTTCATTTATTTCTCATTAATATCACCAAATCTGGACATTAGCTATTTATAGTACTATTCAAAAAATAGGTCTATAATTCCAGCTTGACTCATCTGGATCTATATTTTTATGCAAGGAAAAAAATTAATACCTGTCCTATTTGAAAAGAAGTTTACTGGCTGTAGTGCTTACAATCTGAAACTGTTGTACCTAGGATATTTGCAAACCCCATATAAACAATTCCAAGTTGAACTGGCAGGAGAATTATTTCCAAGGGAGGAAATTGAGGCTCAGAAATGTCTAAATGCCATATGCAAGGTCACACAGTTGATAATTCAAGTGGCATATCTAGATTCCTGTTCTTTTTATCGAGACCTACAGACTCTGATTATTTTCAAGTTTATTGTGAGTTCATGCTAAGGCCATTTAACTCAAGGGATTAACTTTAAAATCAAAATATTAATCAAGTATGTACCACCTGAATCTTCATCACTTTTTTTAACTTTTAAAAATAACCCACATCTTGTTACCCCTAGACTTGTGGTCATCAGGGTAGGGAAAGAGTGGGCAGGGCTGGAAGAAGAAAGGAAAGTTGGTTATTTTTAAGTGGTTGGTGATTTCCCCTGAAGTTACTTCCACAGGGTACCCATGTTGGTGTAAGAGGTCAGGGTTGCCAAGGACATTTTCTGGGCAGCTGCCCTTAGGGCTAGCTTTATACCTTCAAACACAGTTGTCTCGAAGGCTCTATGCTTCTCTCTGAACCATGATTTACTTATAGAAAGGAGACGTCACCTTTCCCTCTTTGAATCTACTTGCTGTTTGTTCCTGGGTACCCACCTGACTCAGGTGAGTGTGTGTAACCATCAGTGATAATGACCGCTGACTCATTTGGCTTCTTGAATACTCAGAATACTCAGCATGGGGAGCACTAGGACCCTTGGACCCTTGGGGTCTGCCACCAAACCCCTTTCCAGGGAAAATGGTCTCAGAATAGAAATGGCTAAACAAACATCCTGGAGGAAAATCTTGTCTTGGTGGAGCTATCCCAGGCTTCAGTGGGCCTCCTCCCTTGTGAGCTTGGTTCCTAACCTACAGCCCATCCTTTGCACTCAAACTCCCTGAGAAATACCTGTTCCTCCTCCCTCCTTCCCTTTCTGTTTCTTCCTTCCATTCAGTCCCCCATTTATTTTGATTAAAGGATCTAAGGTTAAATGAGAGGGTTGTTAAAAGATAGTTTCTCGGGTGCCTGGGTGGCTCAGTGGGTTAAGCCTCTGCCTTCGGCTCAGGTCATGATCTCAGGGTCCTGGGATCGAGCCCCGCATTGGGCTCTCTGCTCAGCAGGGAGCCTGCTTCCTCCTCTCTCTGCCTGCCTCTCTGCCTACTTGTGATCTCTGTCAAATAAATAAATAAAATCTTAAAAAAATATATATAGTTACTCTAGACAATTACTGCCCTGAAGCAATCATTTACTGTAGTTGGAAAGAATATATTCCCTGGTTTCATAAGAGGATGTAAAACCTGCCCAGACTTCACAATCAACCTAACTGCATACTTATCCATTCTCATTAGCAAATGCCTGTTTAACTGAAGACTACATCTCCCTAGATCATAAAAAAGCTCTGAGATCTGAAGAACAAAAAGCTCAATGAAAAATGCAATGTCCACTCTCACCCCCACTAAGATGGTTGCTATCAAACCGTAGAACATATAACAAGTTCTGGGAATAATGTAAGAAAGACTAGAGCCCTTCTGCTCTGCTGGTGGGGTTGTAAACAGTGTAACCACAATGAAAAACAGTGTGGAGGTTCCTCACAAAATTACCAATAGAAAGGTCCAACAATCCTACTTCTGGAACTATACCTAAAAGAATTGAAAGCAAGGATTTGAAGTGACATTTGTACACTTGTGGTCCTAGCAGCATTATTTGCAATGAGTTAAAGGTGAATGTTGATCTACAGAGAAGTGGATAAACAAAATGTGGTCCATACATACAATGGAATATTATTCAATCTTCAAAAGGAAGGAAATTCTGACTCAGGCTACAACATGGATGACCCTTGAGGACATAATGGTCAGTAAAATAAGCTAGATACAAAAGAACAAACACTACGTGATTCCATTTGTATGAGGGACCTAGGTAGTCAAATCCATAGAGACTGAAAGTAAAATGGCGGGTGCCACGTGCTAAGGGAAAGGAGTTATTGTTTAACAGGTAGAGAGTTTCAGTTTTAACCAGTGACATTGTTCTAGAGCTTGGTTGCAGCGCACGATGACTATAGTTAATATACCACTACCCTGTACACTTCAGCATTTAAAACGGTAAATTTTATGTTATGTCTATTTTACCACAATTAAGATTTTTTAAAAATGTGGTCTTATTTTCAGTATTACATAGTTCTTTCGCAAGTGGCTGGGTATCTGTATTACTAGCGACCAAGCAGATGTGGTCTGGAGGAAACTGAAAACAGGTGGAGGTTTTATAAATCTGCCAACATGTGCAAATTGAAACAAATACGCTGCCAATTTGTAGTCACCATATGTTGTCAGATATTACGAGTGCCTTGGAGGAAGAGGGAAAAAAAAAGTGCAAAACCAGTGCCCCCGGGCAGGTGGAGAAACATCTACAGTGAGCCCACAGAGCCCCCAACAAAGCTGAGAGAGTCAGCTGTCCGCTTGGGCCTGCAGGTGAAGAATAACCAATGTTCTGGGATCAGGGATACTCCTTGTAGCTCCAAGGTCCTCTTCTATTGAAAGGGGTGAAATGGATTTTTACACATAATAATCTGAGTAAGGCACAGTTTTGGGGGGGGTCTTGAAAGAATGTTCCAGGCTGCTCCATATTTTGTTCTTATTGGGTATTCGAATCTCTTACTGCTTCTTAATTATCAACCTCTGGAGTTGAAGAAGTTACTTCTCATCTATGTACATTTATGTATCGACTCTTCCGAAAGATAAAGTTCTGAATTCTTATTGGCAGCCTGTAGAGAACAAAAATAATTCTGTTACATATGATCTAAGACAGAATTTAGATAAAGTGTCCTTTCGACGTCTTTGTTAGGTTTATTCTGTGTTCTTATTTCCTAGACTGAGGGCACTAAAATGATGCAGGGTGTGGCCGGAGCTGCAGCAATGGTTCTCTAAAAATTCTAGAATTCTCCTGTGAGCTATGTTTCCTTCCCATTCCTTCTTTCTCTTTCCCTTTTTCAAAAGCAGTAACCTTGCTATCCCTTAGTCTCTACTCCTGCTGTAACCACGGTCACCTGCTATAACTTCGTGGTATAATTTAGCCTTAGTGCTTTTAATTCATTCGCAGAAACTTACACTTAAAACTTGCTATATTCTAGGCAAGTCCATCAAAGCAAGATGACAAAACACATATCCCTTTTCAAAGAAATTAGAATCAAGCTGGCAGAGATAAGCACATAAACTAACAATAATCCAACTACAAATTATGACTGCAAATACTGTTCTTGTTTATGCGTTGGGCAGGACAAATTTATTCCAGTTAGAAATCTTACATTTCCCAGAGGTGGATTCCCTAACTCCCAAGAGGTAGACGTTGATGATGTCCAGGATGTCCCCCCATAACAGAAAGGAACAAGAAAAAGAAGCCAAATGAAGAGTGTTGGAAACTACTTATAGAGGATCAGCTTTACATTAACTATAGGCCATCCAGACCAAAAGGAAGAATGAAGAATTAATGCTTTCAGCAACACCAACCATCATCAGTGAGCATGAGGGTTCAGGTGATGGGTTATGATGGTAATATAATTATGCATTCCTGGGCCGCTAGTGTCCCTGGGTCCCCTGTAGTAATTTGGAGTGGTTGAGCATACTTGGAAGGAGTAGGTGGATATGTGTAGATTATGGGGTGCAGTTGGGGTGGGCCTCGAGTGGTCCTGAGAGATATCTGAGAGTCTCAGAGTCTGCCTGGCCTGCTGCCTTGGTTTTGCATTGCCAAGGAGAGGACAGAGCCTCCCTGGAGCACATACCCCAATCATTGATTTGACAAACCCTGAAAAGTCACAGCTATCTGTAAATCACTCTGGTCAAACAAGAAGTAGCAAGGCCAAAGGGAATGAGATTTTATGGTAAACCCCAAATAGCCCAGCATAGTTTGAGTTCATGGTGTCTGGGAGAAAGGAGAGGAGACCTGGCTGCTTGAGGCCTGGGAGGTAATTTGCTGGGACTTGGGGTTATTCTCCAGACAGCAAATGAAAAGAAAATAGGAAATGGGAAGAAGAAGGTGGCATGCTGGACTTGAGTTTTCTGAAGGTGACTCTAACAATGGTCACACTGTAGAGGAGAGAGAAACTAGAGACCACCCTTTGTTCAGGAAGAGAAGCTGAAGATGTGTTCTGTGGACAGGGATGTTGGGAGTGAAATAGGAGAGCAGGACAGACCAGATACCAAAGCAGGAGCGTGTGCCCCAAGGGTCTGATATGTTTCTACTGGAAACTGACCATCACAGAGGAAGCTGTCTCCAGCCATCCTCTGAAAAATAGAAGAGTTTGTGAGTTCTTAAGATCTTCTGGAAAATGCTCTTTCTTTGTTCATGTGCTCACACCCCTGTCTACCCCCAATTCTATTAGGTTTTATAAGGACCTGGATTTTCAGAGATGGTGAGCCACCCACCCAATGCACCTTGACTGTTATTGATAGAACCAGCCTGGGGTCCAAGTGTATTCCAAATGCATTGAAGAGAGAAGCTTTATCTTTCTGATTCTAAATGAGCAATAAGCAGGAATGCAGAGCTCCATGGCCGTGTCACTATTTGCTTCTCAGGCAAAGAGACATTTCTATGGAGAGAGATAGAAGATAGTCATTTTGAGTATTTTATTGACCAATGAACAACAGGGGCATTTTTATTCAATCAATGTGAACTAGGACCACTGTAAATACATGAGCAGTTATATGGGAATCATCAAGATGGAAGGAAGTTTATATATATCCAATGAGGCAGCAGTAACAAAAAGAGAAGATTGTTCTCACTGTGCCCAGTTTATCTTCCCAGCCCAGCCCCACAGCCTGGCAACATCTGACAGGACTTCTCTTTTCTCTCATTTACTCACCCACACCCTTCTTTGACTATCCTAACAGGGAACATTCTTTCTCCTGACTACCCTTTCCAGACAGAAACACCTCCAGACAGAAGGGATTCTGTAACATCTTGCTCTCCTCAAACAAGCATATCTCATCCCTGTGGTGAGATCGAGAGTGAGTTTCCTGGAGGCCAGGTCTGATAATTTCACTTTTCTTTGTATTGTCAATATTAAGAAGCAATTCTGGATAGGGAAGATTCACAAGAAAAAATTGAGTAAGTTAAATAATAGTTGGGTGTTACACAGCATCCTAGAATTTTTGTGCCAGAAATGATGTGAAACTTTAAGTACAAGCCTCCCATGTTATATAAAAACTTTTATCTAGAGCATCCAACCTATTAAAAAAAAAGAAAAAAAAAACATAGAACTCTTAGGTCTTAACCATATTTGTCTAATACTGTTAGAAGTTCCTTAAAGGATACCACAATCCATCATTCTAGAGCTTCTGACCCATGTTAGTTAGTCCATACTCGTAGTACAAAACATGAGACTGATTCTCACTGTTCTTACATAAGTGTGCAAAATCAGTGTGTAATAAGCTATAATATTAATGGTAAGCTGTGGAGTGTCCATGTAGACTTTTAGGAGGCATGTGGTTCAGTTTACAGACAGCTGCAGAAATTTCTACTGACTTTCTGACGCAGGTATATATAAACTGGTGATTGATGATGTCATTGTTAGTGCATGCACCAGGTGTGAGACAAGAAGAGGAATGACTTGGGGGCTGAAACCTATGCCTGATTAATCCAGAGACTTGCAGCTAACATTTGATTTGAAATCTCAATGCTTTCAGTTCTGCACACTACATACCAGAAATTAACATTTTAATCTAGGACTGCAAAACCATTTTCAGAGTGTTCCACCATTCTAAGAGGGTCATAACTCTTTTTTTTTTTTTTAAGATTTTATTTATTTATTTGACAGACAGAGATCACAAGTAAGCAGAGAGGCAGGCAGAGAGAGGGAGGCAGAGAGAGGGAGAAGCCAGCTCCCTGCTGAGCAGAGAGCCCGATGCAGGGCTCGATCCCAGGACTCTGGGATCATGACCTGAGCCGAAGACAGAGGCTTTAACCCACTGAGCCACCCAGGCGCCCCTGGACATAACTTTTTTTTTGTTAGCAGGACATTTTTCCTTCTAATGCTAAGTACAAAGAATCTTGCTAGACTTAGAAGAAAAGCCTTGAAATAAGAGCAAGCCCTACTATAACTTACATTTTTCTGATAAAATTGAAGAAAGTTTAGTTTCTATTTAGCTTACTCTAAAATCTATGTTGAACAGTTCACCAATATGACACTTCCCTTGTGATAGAAAACAGTGAGAGCCCTGGGAGATTTTATAAGTGAGGGACGTGTAGTTCTTGAAGATCTTACAACTGAATGAAGAATATAACACAAGCATTAATGGAAGTTCACATCTAAGAGATACAAACAATAGAAAGAGACTCACTTAATGTAAATGTTTTATTCATTTAATAAAACCCTTTCTTAGAAAAAGGGTAAAATGTAAAATGTAAAATGAATTCCCAATGAATCATATTTATATAATTTCCATGATAGAGTCAGAGACCTTCTGATCCTATAGTAGGAATAACATAAAAAGTATATCATTTCAAAATTTAACAAGCTTCATAAAGTTATATTTCAAAATAAATAATTGATCATAAATTTTAAAATGAGAATTTGCCCATAAATGAAATTTGACAGAAATATATATCTTCCAGAAGTTCTAGTATATACTATCTGGCTTTTATGGCTAAATTAGAGAACTGTGTCCAATTTCAATATTTGCCTAAGAATATCAACACTAGCTGAATAACTAACACTAAATCCTGCCAAAAATAAAATAGGTGCCCATTTCGCTGACCTTAGTAAGGTGTCCCCACATACTTGGTATTTTAGTAATGCAGGAATCTAATAGGGTTGATTGGCAATTAAAATGTAAATTTCTAATAGATATGCAAGGAGCTATTATTAGATAAATTAGTCTGATTAATGGTATTAGCATTATATATTAGATTAGATAGTATTAGATTTTTGAGTCAGTGTAAAGATCATTGATTTTATATACTTGCACACACATTAACACACATTTATATGATTTAAGGATGTATATTTTCTATATATGTATATATAACATATATATATGTATATATGTATATTATATGTATATTTATATAATACATATTATATGTATATGTACAGATGTCATTTAAGGATACAGTTGTATATACAGAAAAGTAATGAAATACCTACACTGGGATGGCTTAGCCTAGGGCTATCTCATAAGCCTCTTAAAAATAAGATGTTTTTATTCTATGTTAGGGACATGTAATTTATTGCATCTTCCTATTATTTTCCTTTGTTTTGAAACAGGTTGTTTGGTATCAAATCAGTCATTCACACAGACTGTTCCAGCACCTGGAAGATCATAGCAAACCCAGACCTGTCATGGTATCACCATGCCAACCCCATCGTCCTGCTGGTGATGTACTACACGCTCGCAACGCTCATCCGCATCTGGCTACAGGAGCCCCTCGTAAGGATCGAAACGTTTGGTGATCTTATGGAAACTCCAGGGGAACCAGTCCATTCCTATTTTTAAAATTTTTTAAAAAGATTTTATTTATCCATTTAATAGAGCAAGAGAGGGAGCACAAGCAGGGGGAGGGAGAGGGAGAAACAGGCTCCCCGCCAAGCAGGGAGCCTGATGTGGGGCTCGATCCCAGAACCCCGAGATCATGACTTGACGCAAAGGCAGACACTTAACTGACTGAGCTGCCCAGGCACCCCAGGCCATTCTTATTAACTGCTGACTTACCAGTGATAAATTCTTTTTTTTTTTTTTTAAAGATTTTATTTATTTATTTGACAGAGATCACAAGTAGGGAGAGAGGCAGTCAGAGAGAGAGAGGAGGAAGCAGACTCCCTGCTGAGCAGAGAGCCCGATGCAGGGCTCCATCCCAGGACCCAGGGACCATGACCTGAGCCGAAGGCAGAGGCCTCAACCCTCTGAGCCACCCAGGTGTCCCACCAGTGCTAAATTCTTAAATAGCTATAGTGTTCTGGTGCTAATATTTTATTTTTGCGAAGAGCACAATGGGAATACATATGCTATTAGAACAAAGTCTGGTTTCCCTTTGATATATCACCAGCAAGAATGGTCAGTGGTGAGGAAAATCAAAGATAACTTCATTGAGGACTTACTAAGTGCCAGGTCATACACAAGGCTATTCCTCTACATTATCTCCATTTCATGCACTACGTAACTCTGAATAGGTATCATACCCATCCTAAAAATGAAGAAAGTGAGGTTAGAGAGGTAACTTGGTCTGAGCAGTAGGAATTAGCTTCAAACCCACATTTGACAACAAAGCTAGGGCTTTGGGGACAAGCCAGACTGTTATCTTGGTGCCCGGACTTCCAGAAACTTCTCAGACCTCTAACATCTGTGAATGGGATAGGAACACCCCAGCTGTCAGTGATACCTGGAGTTTCCCAAGTACCCCATTGTGAGGTATGGGGACCAGGGATTTTCCTTTAAGCACAACAGAGAACTGGTTTCTTCCCATGGGGTATTATTAACAAGGCATATGCCACCTTTGAGGGCCGTGTGAGAGAGCCTGGGTAGCTTCTCTCTTTTCCCTTTTTGTGAGAGAAAACATTAGCCACTTATATTTCTTATCCTAATTGAAGCTCAGTCGTCAGGTAGCTCATCAGCACACAAGGCAGGAAAGTAGTGTAGACAGGGTTGTCACACTCTCATCCACCCTCTGCCAGGGGAGCGTTCACACCTGAGAAGCCATTCCTAATGAGCACGGCTGCATGAAGTCACACGTCTTCTCCTGTCACTTCTAGATTCGGTCCTTTTCTGTGTTCATACCCGCAGACTATTGTTCACACATTCACTTGGGCAGCCTGGCAGGCAGACAGGATATGTATTGAAAGCCAATTACCTCAGACGCTAAGCTGGGGATAGAATATCGCCCAGAGGCAAGCACTCCACTCAGGGGAACTGGACATTGTACCAGAAAAAAAGCCCACCCAACTCAAGTAAATGGGATCCGAGTCAGTACAATGGAACGAGGGGAGTTGGATGTCCCCATTTCTCCTCAGCTGAAGTGCTTCCTGCAGAAATGGGACTGTGTCCTGTCCTTCCTCCTGTGTGACACCTTCTCCCCACTGGGGAGACAGACCCGGATAACAGGGACCATGAGGCACTTCTGTTCGTGGGGTTCTCATAGGGCGTCTTTCTTTGGCCCCACTGATGGCAGCTGCATGCAACAAAATGCTTTCTGGGGTCACAAGGAATGCCAATCATTTTGTCTTACATTTTTCTCCAACTCGCTCCCAAAACTTGCGTGTGGCCATAAAATGCTTTACAGTGATGTCATTGTGTTCACTTCCTCCATAAACACACAGAAGGTAAGGGATGGGCACACATGTGCAAATAAAAGTATATACCAAAGGAATTAAAATATATTGTGGGAACGGTTTCTCAACAGCGTCTTACATGGGATGGAGATGACTTTAAGGCATCCAAGTTAATAAGCGTTCCGTGTGTTCTTCACTTTTTCTGAGACCTCAGGCAGCCCCACAGAATGACAGGAGCTTTACATACCCATGTTGTCATGCTTCTGTATGGGTGAAGCCTGTGTTATAGCCCCTCAGGCCCATGAGACATTTGGCTTCCTCAGACAAGGGCTGTCTGGGGACAAAGGAAAGTAGATTTAATAGCCGTCTTATAGACCGCCGTGTCTAGAGGGGTGTGTGGAGAACAGGGCCTAATTCATACCAGCGTCAACATTTCAGGTGGCCAGTATTTTAAATGGGCTGGGACACAGCACTTTCTCATTGAGGCAATGATGGAAGACAGGTGGCTGATTATATCATAGTTCCAGATGACCTGGCACATTTCATGAAAAATGCCAGCCAGCAAATGTGAGTTCTGAGGTGAAAGTCTATGATGCATGTTTAAGAAAGAGAGAGAGAGAGAGAGAGGGAGAAGCAGGTGTCAAGAATTAAGTAGTGTATGGGCTCCCACCTGGCATGCATGAACTCCCACCCAAGGCATTTGGGTTCTCCCTATGGGTGCTCTATCCTGGCACACCAGAACCCAGAAATTGGGCACCAAGACCTTAAGTTCCCTTCCTGTACTCCACTATCAGTGGTGTGTTAATGCCCTTTTTGTTGGAACACCTTTGTTGGGAAACCATACAAAAGCACTCAAGGGCATTCTGCCCCTTACACTCTCTCTCTTTCTTTATATCTCTTCTAGACCAATTGTCTAATGTAGGCCAGTGTCATGTAAGGCAAGGTGATGGTTTTGTGCATTAGATAAGTTCTTCCTTACTGTTGTGTGTAAGCTCTCAATGATTCTACCTTTACTTAATTTCCTTTTAATTAAAAACTAACCATGGATGGGTCACACAGTCCACTGAGCACTTTTTGAAGGTTCTTCCTTTAAGAACCATTTGCGTGGTGAGTGGAATTTGGAATACCTGGTGGGAAGGTGTGGATAGTTCACATGAGAGCTTATCTCTGTTATTTATGGGGCTTAGAAGGGATCAGGATGTATCACTGATGTGCTGAGAATTTACAAGGGAGCATTGGTGTCATTATTAAAAATGTCTTGATGAAATCCCATCTATCATATACATTCATTTAAAAAATTGATCATTATCAAGGCACGGGGGAAACACTTTCTCGGGGTCCCCCAGGGCACTACGGGAGCTGCTCTGGGAAGCAGAGCTTGTCCTGTGGGTTATTCTGTGTCTCAGGTGCAGGATGACAGGACCAAGGAAGAGGACAGAGCCCTGGCTTGTAGCCCCATCCAAATAACAGCCGAGAGGAGGCGAAGCCTGTGGTATGCCACCCATTACCCAACTGACGAAAGAAAAGTAAGCCACAAGAAAGCAATTTCCATTCCCTAATTTATTTTGCTTCTTTTGTGTTACATTGCTGAATATGAGTCATATATTGTATGCAAACTCAGATTGTGCATAGTTTAGAGAAGGAGTTTGATTTTGAAGTCTCGGTAGCAGAAAGCTCTATGCAGAGAGGGGAACCCAGTGCTATGAAAACACCAGTTTACATTTGAGTGCTTCCTATGAAGTCTCTTCATCCTCAAAAGAAAGACTTAATTTAAAAAGAAAAATAGATTTGTGTTTAGAACAAACAAAAAAATAACAAAGCAACTGTTAGCACCAGGCAGGGAAAGTCTCAGTGTCAAAAACATTGCAGAAAATAATTTCATTTCATTGGCCAGCTGGCCACAGTAATAACTCAAGTAACCACTTAGAACAAAACAGTCTATGTGAATATGATTAAGGATCTCTTACGACTCCCAGGCAACAGTATGGATTGACAAGGAAAAACGAGTCACGATGGGTAATTTGTATAACCCTTGGAGCAATTATTGACCATGCTGAACTCAACCCAGGGCTCTACTGATTCATTAAAAATGCCCATTTGCAATGTCATCATGACAGATACAAACCACTTGCTTGGTAGCATGTTAGAGAATTGAGGAGTAGATTCTCTGACTTATTTGGTGGCCAGTGGGTTCCTGAAGTCACATGGTCTTGTTCTCAACATGGCCACCATGTGCTGAGAGAGGGCAAAGCAATGAATGAGCTGCCTCAGGGCAGTGGATGGCCTTGCAGGCCCATGGGGTGCCCTAAGATGTCTGAGGATTTCCAGGGGCCTTTCTCTCTCATCACACCATGTGTCAGATTATGCTGCTTCTTTTACAAACGACAGATAGCCATAGAAGATAGCCCAGGAATTTTTCAAAAGGAGAGACCTATGGACTTCTGGGGAATTCCTGAGACCCTCCAAAAGCCCAAAACTCTTATTTAAGTAATATTTAAAATATGTGCCTTCTTTTCACTATGCTGACTTGCATTCTGCTGATACAAAAGCAAAAAGCAGACCCAGGCGGTGGCACGAATCCCCCACACCCATAGCCCTACCCTTGGTGGCCACGCACTCTGAAGAAACAAAGCGGTGAGGCCAGTTCACTTATGAATGTCCTTGGTGAACCCAAAATGGATATCCGTTTTCTTAAATCTCTACTTCAGAACTCACCATATTTTTAATATCCTGTGTGGCAAAATGGGAAGTCCAACAAAGTACCACGTGTGAGGGGGTGATGATGTCTTGTTCAAAAGCCCTTGCTTGGTCAAGTGTAGGAAGGGTAAGCTGAGCTGGCCGTCACCCACCACACACCACAGGCCCTGGGAGGAGCTGCAAGTAGACGAGTTACGGGTGTTCAGAGATGAGGATTTGGCAGAGAATTCCTGGCAAGTACATGAAGTGAGCCCATCACTTCAAGGCAAACAACCGACAATGTTTGTTGCCAGTGGTAAAATTTGAACTTTTGAGTGAAAATTAGAGTATTAGAAAACTTGGATCCAGTCTTCAAAGCTTGAAAACGCCCCCATACTTGAGGACCTCCATGATGAGATCAGTGGTAAGACTGTATTAAAAAATGAGTTTTTTAAAAATATTGTGTAATGAAATGTGTCAATATTTGGTAGACAGTATAACTCACTGAGGCAAATCACCAATATGTGATATAGCAGTGGGATTTTAACGTAACAGAATGAAACCCTCATTGATACAATTTCAGATTCCACGTAGCAGCTAATCTTGAGGTCACTACCACTTGGTGAGTTTGATATGGTATCAAAACAAACAATTGTCCACAATGACCTGACTAGCCAATTGACATACTCTTTCTTTTTCCAACTACGAAGCTTGGTGAAGCCAGATATTCTTCATATATTTCAGCCAGAATAACATATCACAGCAGATTAAATGCACAAACAGATATGAGAATCCAGCTGTCTTCGTTTAAGCCAGATATTAAAAAGATACACAAAAGCATATTTTTTCACTGTTTTTTTTAAAGTATAGCTATTTGAATAAAATGATTTATGTGAACATGTTAAATTTTGAGGAAAATTTAATGGAACTAATAAATATTTTTCAAGGCCTCGGTTTTAATTTCTAGTATAGTAGATATTGACAGACAGGACCCACATCATTAAAAACTCCTTGGGACTCTCAGTGATTTTTTGTGATTATAAATGAGTACTGATCCAAAAAAGTCGGAGAACCATTAGCCCAGAAAGTGCTTCTTATTTGAGGAAGGCCCAAACCACCTGGTGTTAATACAGTTTAAAAGCGTAGTCATAAAAAAATAAATAAAAAAGTAAAAAATAAAAGCACAGTCATGTAATAATTAGTTTGTGGTAGATAATATGTAAATCTTAAAATATTCTCAGTGTGCATTACAAATCAATTTTTCCTGAGTATGAAACATCTATTTCTTGAAAAGTAAATGTTTTCAGAATTCTGCAGAGGTCTCAGGTGTTTGGGGGTTACTAATAGCAGAAGCTTATTCTAGTAAAACAAGACAGTTAAAAATATGATCAGCCTTTGTAATCACATGGTTCGTGACTGGTTATTTGTTGTCACAATTAAAAGTCAACATCAGAAGCTGGAGAGTAGTTATAACACATAACGACATCCAGTTCAATTATTTGTCCCTTTGTACTTTGCATGGCAATTTTAACATACTAGCATCTCGCTAGTTGAAGGAATGGAATATGTGTAGTAAAACTTTACAGATATATATAAACATTGCAATGCTTTTTGCTTACCTATTAACATTGCTGTCCTGCATTGCTTTTGCAGCTTTTATCCATGACCCAAGATGACTACAAACCATCCGATGTTAGTATATTCTTAGAATTATCTTTTATGCTCGTATAAGTGATGCAGAAGTGATATAAATGGGATTGGCTCCGTTGAGTGTATTTTAATGATCTATAAAATTTCCCTATGTTTCTGAATATTTTTCTTGTAGAAATTCTATCTGGTTTATTGCCATTATAACACTACCTCATATAATATGAGCTCGACTATAGTCATACAGAATGTATTTAAACTTTTTAAAAGCCAGTTGGAGGGTTCTTAAAACATTTTGCTCTGCAGATAAACCTATTACATAATTGGAATAGGAAGTCTTGCATGTTCATGGACACACACACACATGCTTATACCCTAAAGCCAAAGAGACAGGGAAAAAACAAGAAATCACACTAAGCGTTTACGAAGTTCAACATGGGAAATCCAAGATGAGAATGAAATGTGTAATGAAATGTGTCAATATTTGGTAGACAGTATAACTCACTGAGGCAAATCACCAAAGGTGCCTCAGCAAAGACCTTCCGAGAGGGCTCTAGCTAACCCAAGACTGCATTAGTCCTCTGCAGAGCTGCACTGGGTTGTGGACAGGGTGGGGAGTGGCCAAGGCAGGGGTGCTTTGGCTGGGAACTAGGAAGAGTCTGGAACTCCAACAGCTGGAGGGAGGGCTGGGAGGAGAAACCCTAAGAGCAGAGGCTGGAGAGGGGACCAATCCAGACCAGGAAGCCTCAGCCAGCCCTTTCCAGGGTTTCCCCTTGGTACTAAGAACAGAGGGTACCTTGCCTGGGGTTTAGCAGAAGTACAAGAAGATCAGATTCCATTTTTACTGGGACCACTCTGGAAAATAGATGTGAACCGAGGAGTGTAGATGATTCATTTTGCTCAAGTGGGTAAATGACCACCTCGTTCAGCTGTCAATCAGTTCTCCACTCTAGGGCTCTGTCTAGCTAGCACAAGGCAAGGAGACAGTGTGTCCACATTGGAAACACAACTGTGCCTTTGCCCCGCGCTCCCCTGCCAGGGCCTGCTGGTGACTGTGAACGGCAATCCTGTAGACTACCATACCATCCACCCAAGTCTGCCCATAGAGAACGGCCCTGCCAAAGCTGAGCTGTACTCCACCCCCCAGTACCGGTGGCAACCCTCCGAAGACTCCTCAGGTAAGAAGCCAGTCCTGCTGCTTTCGTCTCCTCTCATGCATGTGCCCGGCGTCTCTTTGTGTTTCATTGTTTCTTGTGTCCATTCTATTTTTTTCTAACAGGTATTGTCTTCCATGGTTAGCATAATGAAGCTTCTTTCCTTCAGTTATGTAAATCGCCCCACCATATTGCTATGGCTAGTTTGTCCTTCTGTACAAAATAATGGTATAATTGAAAGCTTTGAAAAATAAAGGGGAAAAAATCATTTTAAACATGTCAACTCATTTATAGTGTTAAACCCATGTGTGTGTATATGTTTTGTTTTTTCTAGAATTTGATATTATCATGGTCAGAAATTCTGCTGGTTAATGGATGAATGTTTTCAGAAAGAGTTCTTTTTGTCTAGTAAAAAAAGGGTGGGGGAGAATGGGAGGGTGGAAACTTATACTAGACCTTATCCCCCGGTCTCTCTCAGTTTATTATGTTGAAGGAAAACAGGCCATTCCTAGAGATGACAAATTGGTGTCTGTGACTTGGGTCATGTTTTGTCTGGTTGGACTATGCAGCATTTTCTGAAGGGAAAAAAAGAAAATAACCAACATTTTGAAAGTGCAGCTCTGACTGAGATATGGAAGTTTCTGGAATCCCTTGAACAATGTGAATATTTGGCAATGCTAGCCCCTTGTTCCTGCAAGGCAACAGTTGACTCAACCACTGTTGTCACTGTCCTGCCAGAGACCATGCCTATCATCAATTCACAGAGAGAGAATTAACTAAGTTTGCTACTGAGGGAGAAAAATAAAAGCAGAGTACCTGCAGGTGTTTTCTGTTTATATGGGATTAAACCTAGAGTTGTGACCCATGATCCTACCTTGAGTAAATGGCCAGCAACTGGGCAACTCTCCAGTCTGTATTATTGATACAGTCAGCTTAATGTATTTTTTTTCATAATTCTTTGTCAGACTTATTCTACTATAGTGTTCTATGTAGTTATAGTACTCCCTGCAGTTGTCCTTGACCCGGTATCCACTGAGCAGTACAAAGGGTTAGTCACACTCTGCAGCCTTCCTCAGTAAGGTCAGACCAAGTTCAGGTCTCTAAGCTAGCAGCCCCGCCCATCCCCCCACCCCCAGGTGGCACCTGCCATCTTCATGGAGCACCAGACTCCATGGGTTAATTACCCATTTCTGCTTTCTACATGCATGTGTTTCAGTTTTTAAGTTGGGCTTAAACCAAGGTTTTCACTTACCAAATAGCTCAAGGAAATACTGTACTCTCTCAAGTGGGCTCTTCCATGCTTTGGCATCTGAATTACAAAGGATAGGCCCAGGAACCAGCATATGCAACTTCTAAAGGTTGAGACACTCAGGTCACGGCCCGGTGTCTTTTCATTACCCATGACTTAACATAAAGAGAAATGAGCAGAATCTGGCTACTGACAGGGCACGTACGCATTCTCACTTCATAACCTGGACTTCCAAAGGTAAAAAAAAAAGCTGGAAAGTTAGTTGTTGTTTTTTTTTAATTTGAATCTATATATGCAGACAGTGTTACAACCAGAAAAGTAGCGCCAGGAATTGGAAAAATGCCTCAGACTCCATTTCTTCCTCACTGTCTCCCATCTGTGGACTTTCCCTTATAGCCTCTGGTCCCAACATTGGAGGGGTGGAAGGCAGTGGGCTTGTGCATGAGGGAATACTGCCACATCACACTACACTCACTTCTGGAGTGTGCTGTGCATGCTCACTGGGTTTTTGGTGGTTTATGTTTCCTCTTTGTGGTGTAGAGCAACTCCCTGATGCAACCCACTTACATGCGACCCATTTAATTTGAACAGGACAGAAAGGATGTTTCACATAAGTGTGTCACTCACTACTTCATGTTTGAAATCAAATTAGTTTTCCTGACCTGTAGAAGAGGATCTTGAGGAGAAACCCTGCTTTCACCACTGTGCCAGTTCTTTTCCATTGCTGGTCCTATTCTCCTCAGCCCTCCACACTTTCTCTTGCTTTTAATGTGATATTTCCATTCTTAGTATGACTTTCTGCCTCAGCGTGATGTAAAAGGAAACCATGGGTTACTGAGCTCACGCTGGCAAAATGGTTGCTCAGTTGGTTGCCTGGTTGGTTTTCTGCACCTTCACTATACCCATACTCCGGATACTCTTTGCATTAATTATCTATTACTGAATAGCAAATTATTCCAAAAACTAGTGGCTTAAAACATTTATTGTCACAGTTTCTGTGGGGCAGGGATCAGGTGTGACTAGGGTGAGTTTCTCTGGCTCAAGGTCTCCAATGAGGTTATAAATAAACTGCTGGCCCAGGCTGTGGTCTCATCTGAAGGCTCACCTGAGGAGAATCTGCTTTCACCCACACCCACATAGTTATTGACTGGCCTCAAGTTCTTGCTGACTACTAGCCAGAGACTAACAGTTCCTTGCCTCCCAGACCTCTTCTTAGGGCAGTTTATAACACGGCAGCTGGCTTCTCAGAATGAGCAGGAAAATGAGAGAAAGTAGCCAAGGCAGAAGTCACGATCTTTTTAAACTTGATCTTGGAAATTTTATCCCATCCCTCCTATTTGTGAGTGACCCATCGGAGGTCCCACCCACACTCAAGGGGAGAAGAATGCATAATCATGAGGTAGGATCATTAGGAACCATCTTACATCATCTCTTAAGTTCAAATTTTCTTTCTGGGATTTCTGAGTGCAGGATTCCATTACACTGACCAGGCAGCACTTACTGAATCTGTTTAAATCTAAAGGCTTTGTTCGCTGGAAATCATCTCCAAAATCTTAAATAAAAGTCTATGTTAAAACCATATATGTGCTACACTGCTGGGGACATTTATCCAGAGTTTAAACATTAGCATCAAGTTATATAAATTATCTCTCTATCTAGAAAAGAAAGAGGAAGAAGAGGATGAGAAGGAAGAATTTGAGGAGGAAAGGAGCCATGAGGAGAAACGAAGCATTAAAGTTCACGCCATGGTCTCTGTGTTCCAGTTTATTATGAAACAAAGTTACATCTGTGCCCTCATTGCCATGATGGTATGTATGAGAGGGGACAGTCGGAATGCTCCACAAATGCCCCCACAGCCCTCTCGTGGCTGGCACCAGATTCTAATATCCCTAATGTCTCAGTGGGGGATGGTTGGTTTATTTTTATTTTTCTTGGGATCCTCATACTACAGACTTCAAAATCCTGTTCTGTTCTATTTAACCTCTTTTTAAATATTAGTATATTTCTCTCAAATTAGCCTGTCAAATGTGATTGTTCCTTTTTTGTCAGTTTAAAAGGATCTATTGCAGCCCCCCTCGGTGGCTAAGTCGGTTAAATGTCCAACTCTTGATTTCAGCTCAGGTCGTGATCTCAAAGTTGTGAGATCAAGTCCCACATTGGGCTTTGCCACAGGTGTGAAGCCTGCTTAAGATTTTCTCTCCCTCTACCCTCCCCCTGCTCTCTCCCTCCCTCTATAAAAAAAAAATAATAATAATACATTTTTTAAAAATTAAAAGATCTATTGGGTAGTTTCTCTGTATGGTATTGAAGGTGTCCAAAGTTAACAATGACTGCTTTTATTTTCTTCAGACAGTGAGAGTTACCTTCACGTCTTACCCTAAATTTGAGTGAGACTTTACTCCATCTTAGCTGCAGTAAATTTTTACCAGTATGAACGTCAAGCAACCAGAGTACCCAAAAGCTTTTCTGATTGTGCGTACTCATTTGATGTGTGTTTATATTCGCTTCTTCCACTTTGGGCATCACAGCTTCAAAAAAATAGTCCTTTAACCTAGAGATAGAAAATAAAAGACCGTCTAATTTATAACCTTCTTAAAAACAAGCTTGTATGAGAAATCTGATTTATTTTTGAAATGCCTACCACTTAACTAACACAAAACTCTTCCCTATTGGGGCAGGTGGCTCAGTTGGTTGGGCATCTGCCTTCAGCTCAGGTCATGGTCCCAGGGTCCTGGGATTGTGTCCTACATTGGACTCCCTGATCAACAGAGAGCCTGTTTCTCCTGCTCCTTCTATTATTTCCCTCCATTGTGCTCTCTGGCTCTCTCTCTCTCTGTCAAATAAATAAATAAAATCTTCCAAAAAATGACAAAAATATTCCATATTTAGTTGTCAATGGTGAGATCCCATGACAACTTTGATGATAAAAAATGAAAATATTCTATACCTCTAAAGGGGAAATACCTAAACACAATTTCTCCAGTCACTCCCTCAAGATGTCTTCCAAATGTACCTGCATGTTTAGTCAATGTCAGCTTCTTGTAAGGACCACTACGCATCTGAGAGAGGGATGGCAAAGAGAAAGCTCCTAGAAATTAAAGATGGCTCATTTAGTGATTACAAACTCTGTTCTTTAAATAATATTAATTCTGTGCTCTTGGTACCTTTTGACATTTTTGATAAATCAACCTCTAATTTAAACTGTAATAAAATTCTAATTTTAAAATACCAATTATAAATGAAATATACAATTCTGACTCTGAACTCAATAGAGTATCTATACATTTTTCTTCTTTCTAAAAATAAGCCAGTTCAGTTTGATCTTTTTTTTAAAGATTTTATTTATTTATTTGACAGAGAGTGAGTACGTGCACAAGCAGCGGGGAGGACGAGGGAGAGGGAGAAGCAGACTCCCCAGAGCAGGAAGCCCAATGCAGGGGGGGGGACCCTGATATCATAACTGGAGCTGGAGGCAGATACTTAACCGACTGAGCCACCCAGGCACCCCTAGTTTGGTCTTTGTAAAGGTCTTTGGACTTTATAAAGTTTGATCTTTGTTTCTTTGTAAAGAAATAGAGCTTAAAAACAAAACAAAACAAAAAAACTTGGAATACACATTTTGCTACTTAGTAGAAAAAATCTATTGTAAAAACAACGTAACAGAGCAGATCCTTCATTAAAGACATGCCCTTGTCTGGTGCCATTTTCATTGTTTTAACGGAGCCATAATATTAGTGTCTTTAAAAGTGCCTGCCTCCCACAGAAGCAGCCTACTGCAATAGAATTTTAATCACAGACAGAAAGGACAGTCGTGGGGAGCTAAGTCTGTTAGAATGATACATGTATTTATTCAAAACTATAAAGTACAAATTTGCTACACTATCAGGCAATCTGGAAACTGAACGTAATGCAGAAATGGCCGAGCCACCACACTGAAAGGCATAGGTGACTTAGACACTATAAAGGAAAGAGGCTTAAAAAAATTCCTCTTAACTTATTTTCCTTCCTCTATCACCCTCACCTTCCCAAGAGTAGTTTGTGGGGAGGAGGGGGACAATCTACTAGAATTATGATATCTCTGAAGATAAGATTATTATTCTCCTGGGTCACACACAAAAATGGCAGTCTCGTCTGCATTTTATATTGGGATAAATGCATTAAATACACTATTTAATGCAAATGTAAAAGCATTTAATGTTACTTAACTTCCGATAAATAATACTTCCAAGAAATCATATTTTCATGAAAATAATTCAGCCTTGTTAGTTATCAATAACTAACTATTGATAGTTATCAATCACGAATCTAATTTTAATAAAAGCAATTTTAATATCCAGTTTGTGTTTATCATATGTTTCAACCAAAAATTTTAAATAATCCGCCCCTTAAAAAGCTAGCTGACCTTTAGAACAAGTTTGCAAATTGCTGAGAAGAAATAACTGTTCCATGTTGACTTCCTTTATCTTAATACTTCTCTATTTTCCAGAAACAAAAGAGACTTGTAAAACATTTTGGGCTTTCTAACTAACTCCTGGTGATTCATGATATTCAGGAATACAATTGATTTCAATTAGGCTCAAATATATCTAGAAAATTCTTTTAAATGTCTTTTTACAAAGATTTATTATCAAAGATTATGGTAAGAAAGGATAGATTTCTGGAAGTTGTTAATAGTCTTGAGCCTGATTTAGGTATTGTTCCGGTAGCTGCCCTTTATGATACGTTTCTGATTCTTTGCAAATTTCATGGGAATGGAAGGAGATGTATCATTTGTCCAATGAGTCTGATGGCTCTTTAATCCTACCCCTTGCAGGACAGAAGCCAACGCTGACCTTCAAATGAACTTGGTTTTATTGTTTGGAGTGTGCGGAAGCCAAAGACACACCTTCCTTGTGTAAATTTTGTAATTTCTATGGTGCACATCTTCTCAGATAATCCCAGAGTGATCTCTAATGCCCGACTTGTGTGCTTACCCTAGTGATGCCCTGATTTCCATTTCAGAGCCCAGCTATGACCACATTGACCTGCCACTCTTAAATGACTTAAATCACTCTCAAGCTAGTTTGGAAAAAGAAGGGATGAAGCACTTACAGTTGCTTTCAATTCTGTAAAGTGCAGTGAAGATGAAGACCTTTCTACCCAAAGGGGAAAAAATTTAGAAGGAACACACCGATGCCCTTGGCTCCTTTCCCTGCAGGAAGTTAAAAAACAATGTTCTTGGCGAGATCAGTCTTCCTCTTCAGTTTGTCCCTATGCCCCAGGTTGGGATGTCTCTCCGTGATTTCACCACTCCCTCCTCTCCCTGGATTGAATATTATTCACTTTTTCCTTTAAGACAACTTCTAAGTCAGCAGAGGGTGGGGACTTCACATTGCACTCACCATCATTGTGTTGTCTCTTTCCTTCTCCCTCAAGGCTTGGAGCATTACCTATCACAGCTGGTTGACCTTTGTATTGTTGATTTGGTCGTGCACCCTTTGGATGATTCGCAACAGAAGAAAATATGCCATGATCAGCTCTCCTTTCATGGTTGTCTACGGAAATCTGTTGCTGATATTACAGTATATATGGAGTTTTGAACTTCCCGAAATTAAGAAGGTCCCAGGGTTTTTAGAAAAAAAAGAGCCAGGAGAACTTGCCTCCAAGGTAAATGAATAGGAAAACAAGAAAACAAAATGTTGAAACAAATCCACAATAATCATAAGAAGCATATCTGTGCACAGACTTACTCACATGGGTTCCAAATATTTGACACTTTACAAAAATTAATAGCTTAAAAATTCTAGGAAACAATTTATATTACTTAATGGTCTCTCTAATATTGTAACACACTTTCATATTTTATTTACAATAACAAGGCTCTCCACTGAGAGGAAAAATACTGTCTTCTATATTTTAATGTCAATTACACTATAGTAGAATTTACAAGGGGAAATAAGAAAATACAGGGTAAAATGTGTGTAAGCGTTAGAGGACTTTCTTTGATCTCCGTTTTTCAAAATAGGCTGAATGCATTGTTGTTACAGGTAATCATTGGTTATTAGTAACAACATTTTTTATTCAATTATATCTTCAAAAATGCTGTTAGCAGCAAAAATTGAGTATGACACTTCTGGGTTTTCCTTCTGCAGATTATATGGTATGCCTTCATAGGTAGCAACATGGTTCATGATCTCCCAGTAGTCATTACTTTCATGGCTTGTTTTAATACCCTTGACTTCAGATTATGTGCCCCAACCTTTCTGTTTTGTGGACAGTGTGGTTGACTCTAAACCACATGTGTCTGTTGTGTTGATGACATTGTGTTAAGACCTGTGAGAGCAGTCCTGTGTCATTACTCCCCAATCCTTAAACATCTTTCTCCTCCAGGGAGAGAATCGTTCTCTGAAAAGGACATGAATTTATATTGCACGAAGCCCACCTTTTCTGAGAGCAAGCTCCTTTCTTACAGGTTACCAAATACCCCATATCCAAGGCAACTAGGCATGAACAGGGAACTAGTAAACCAAGGATTGGTTCTCATAACAGACCTTTTGGTGAAGTTTATTGAGGTAGAGGAGAAACTCCCAACAGGTAAATAGTGATAACAGAAATTAGCTCATAACCCTCTGTGTTCACAGACCATGGCAACCTCCTTCCTTTCTCTCTCAAACCCCCACCCCATGCTGACAGTCACACAGAGTTTTTCACCGATAATTCACATTAGTCTCACACTCTTACCCACTCCTTCTCTCCCTCCCTGACCTTTCCCTTAAACACACACCCAAAACTGAGAAGTTAGTCTTTTCTTTATAAGAGAAATTCAAAACCTCATCTTTTGACTACGCAAATCCATTCCAGCCTGGCTTGGAATATTGGTGAGACATCTGGAAATTATCCCAGCTAGCTGGTTGAACAACCTCCTGTCTAATCTAAGATGAACAGCTCTTGGAGGTCTGGGAACACTGTTGGAGAATTAGATGTATTACTTGTAAAACAAAACAAAAAACAAAACAAAACAAAACAGTGTTATTCTGAAGAAAGTAGGATCTCCACTTATATTTTAATGTACCCAGGAGCTAAAAAAAAAAAAAAAATGCAAGTCTTTATCACAGATAACAACACAACCTAAGATCATAAAATATCATGGTGACATTTGTCAAAGTACTTTATTAAACACACTCTTTGCCAAGTACTGAATGGGTCACTGTGATGGAAAATGAGAGGAAAGAAAGAATATGTCCCGTGACCCCAGAGGTCTGACCACTCTGGGAAAGTAAGACTCAAATCTTTGGTAACATCCTTCAGTTGCTAGTGAGTCTTCTCCACTCCATCAACTACACCAACCACATTTTCTATATTGGGCTTGTCGATCACCTTTTCCAGGAAAGGGGTCTCATCCACCACTGAGCATTGTCCTAAGCTCCTTAGACATGCACTAGAGAAACAGATTCCTTTCCCAAATTGCAGCCATAGTTCAATTTGTTGTGACTCCCAGAAGTTGAATGCCAGGTTTTCAGTAATGGAGGCACTCTGGATCTTGGCTTCCATTGGCCCTAAACATGTTGTCCCAGACTGACTGGGACTGGTTTATGCTGAAGGCAAAGAAGTGGGTAATTTATGGACCATCAAGTGGGCAGTTATTTCACTAAAACTGACCCATTCATTTGTCTATTTCTTTTCATGTCTTTGGCAAATATTTATTAAAATCATACTATGAACCACAGTGAGATGCCACTTCACACTCAGCAGGATGCCTAGGATCAAAAAGGTAGACGAGGGGTACCTGAGTGATTCAATAGGTTAAGCATCTGCCTTCAGTTCAGATCATGATCTCAGGTTCCTGGGATCGAGCCCAGCCTAGGCTCCCTGTTCAGTGGTGAGTCTGCTTCTCCTCCTTCCCCAGCTCCCTTCCTCCGACTCACTCTCTCTCAAATGAAAAAATAAAATCTTAAAAAAAAAAAAAGAAGAAGAAAGCAGGCCATAATAAGTGTTAATGGAGAAACTGGAACCCCATGCTGGGGGGCATGGAGAACGCTGCGGCCACTTTGGAAAACAGTCTCTCAGTTCCTCCAAAGGTTAAACGCAGAATTGCCACAAGACCCAGCAATTCTGCTCCTAGGGTTTATACCCAACAGAACTGAAAGCTTATGTCCACACAAAAACCTGGCCATGAATGCTCATAGCAGTATTATTCATAATAACCTCAAAAAAATGTAACCACCTAAATGCCCATCAACTGAGAAATGAAATGCTGTCTGTACAATGGAATACTATCAAATAATAAAAAGAAGTGAGGTGCCACAACAAGAATACGCCTTGAAAACATTAGGCCAAACAAAAGAAGCCACCGACCAAAGAATGTTTAGTAAGTAATGCCACTTATAGAAAATGCCCGGATTAGGCAGTCTGTACAGAAAGTAAAGTAGTGGTTGGCCAGGACTGAGGTGGGCAGGAATAGGGTGACTGCTCTGGGGCTTCTTTTGGGGTGATGAGAATATTCTACAATTGACTGCAGTGTTGATTGCACAACTGTGACTTTATAAAAGACCACAGAGTCACACACTCTAAATGGGTAAATTGTATATGGCGTGTAAATTGTATTGCAGTAAAGCTAGTACAAAACAAATACTATGTACTAGGTCCTCTATCTCCTGAAGAAGGTGCTCCCCCAAAGCATCAGCTTCCCCTCTGCCCCCAGCCCTCCACAAAACCTTAAAATACAAGTGTGGACACTTAAAACATTTCTTCCTTCAGCGTTGGGAGATGAATAGGGTATTAGAGGGTTCTGTTTTCCGGGATGAAGTGTTCTTTTTCCCCATCTGTGGAATTCTTCATCCCAAGGAACATCGCAAAGTCAACGAGTATTACGGAAGAAATATGTCTTCCTGTTGTAATTGTGCTCGTGTCACAGTTGGGACAGGAAAGCAAGGACTTTCTCCCCTCCTGGGAGACCAGTTGCCAAAGCTGACTTCCGGCCCAGATGGAAGTAGTTTGGGCTGTCGGGACACCTTCCCTGGGCCCCAGCTTGCTGCCAAATGTCCTCCTGGCCCTCAACACGCTTGTCCGTGTCTTCAGCAAAGGGGATTTCAAAGCCAGTGACTTTCAGGTGAAATCCAGTGTCTGCCCGACTGTCTCTAACGGAGAGGCTTATTTATGGTGTTTCTGCTGAAATGTGGAGAAAATGTTGTATATGTTGAATTGTATTTACATTTCAAATGGGTGGCTTAATTCTTAATTATTAATTCCCTGCTTTCAGATACTTTTCACCATTACTTTTTGGCTCCTGCTGAGGCAACACCTCACTGAGCAAAAAGCTCTTCAAGAGAAGGAAGCTCTTCTATTAGAGATCAAAATCGGAAGTCAGGAAAATGAAGAAAAAGGTAAATTAGTGGGACTAGAGAGTTTTGTGCTCAGCAAATGACAGAGAGAGGACACCCCACATACATCAGAAAGCCTCTGCGCTTCAGACCAGATAAAAGCTGAGCGTGACCTGGAGTGATGGAAAACCAGGGCCCCAGTGGGGACGATTTCGTGCGCATGCGGGAGCTCACAAAGTGCTTTTGGAAATGCGTCCTTATTCCATCCTCACAAAATTCATTCCCACTTAAGGGAAGAAGAAAAAGGTTCAGAGAAGTTAAATGCTTTATCCAAGGTCACACTTTCAGAGTCCTGACACAATCAGAATTTGAAATTGATACCGTCCTTTTAATTTGTGTTATTGTCATGCGCGGGGGACGCCTTATTCATAGGGGATGCATTTCAAGACCCCAGTGGACGCTTACCACCGCAGATAGTACTGAACCCTGAAGATACTTATGTTGTTCCCTGAACATCCAAGACTATGATAAAGTTTAATTTATAAACTAAGCACCATAAGACATGAACAACTACTACTAAGAAGAATTATAATAATACTTGGTAATAGAAGTTACGTGAATGTGGTCTCACTCTCTCTCAAAATATCTTCTTGTGGTGTACTCAGCCCTCTAGTGGGGCTGGGGGATGAGAAAATGCCCATGCGTTGAGACGAGGTGAATGACACAGGCAGATGACATTAACATTAGGCTGTTATTGACCTGACCATGTGTCAGGAGGAGGGAGGATCACCTGCTTCCAGACTGTGGTTGACCTTGGGTAACTGCAATGGTAGAAAGCAAAACCATGGAATGGAGGGCAGGGGGAGTCTCTGTTCTTAATTTTCTAGATCCTGTAGTACTCAAAGCTTAATTTTCTAGATCCTGTAGTACTCAAAGTCATTGGATACTGGAAATTAAGTTAGGTATTATAAAAAAGATGAGCATAAAATATTCCCGGTTCATAGCTTTTAAACTGTATGAAATTCAAAAGTTGATTATGATTGAGTATAAACGCTGCCTGGTTTACTGCAACCGTCTAAAATCATTCAAATCACAGAGTAACACAGACAACATAGACTTCCATGCCCCCCACCCACTCACGCATCACATGGTCAAAGTGTGGCTCTGGGTGGGGAGCTAACTAAGTGTAACTGCATGGTCTTCTATTTTGAAGATGACGAGCAAGATATACAAACAGAAGGAGAGCCTGAAGAGAAGGAGGAAGAGGAAGCCAAGGAAGAGAAGCAAGAAAGAAGGAAGGAAGAAGAGGAGGTGGAAGAAGATGATGACCAGGACATCATGAAGGTCCTGGGCAATCTGGTGGTGGCCATGTTCATCAAGTACTGGATCTACGTCTGCGGAGGAATGTTCTTCTTCGTCAGCTTCGAGGGTAAAATTGTGATGTACAAAATCATCTACATGGTGCTGTTTCTGTTCTGTGTGGCCTTGTATCAGGTAGGTAAACCATCGTCTTCTGTCTTTTTTTAATCCTGGTAGCCAGCCCAGGAATACATGGGAGCTTCCTTTGTTGAGATTCTAAATGATTGCCATCCCAGGAATGTACTATCTAAAGTGATCAGTGCAATTCAAAGGCAAATGAAGAAGGGGAAGGGGAAATGACTGTCTTCAGCGTATATGTTATTTTAAAATTTGGGGTTCTTCAAAAGTAAAAAACAAAAAGCAAAAAACAAACAAAAAAAAGCTTCATGAGTTTTTCAAAACTTCTTGATTAAAAAAAAAAAAAACCTGTGTAACTAAATTCATTTTTAATTTCAATTTTAATTCCACATTTAATGTCAATTTTCAATTTTAATTTCAATTTCAATTTCATTTTTTAATTTCACTGACTGTTCAACAGCCAGTGAAGAACAGCGGCTGGGTAATCTAAAATATGGGTTGAACCAGTTCACTTGTACTTCAGACTTTAGGATCAGGAACCTGTGTGTGTGTGTATAATACATCACATTCTTTAGTATTTTATCCATTAGATTTATGGAAGATTCCACTAAAATATAAGAAGATCTCCACCAATTCAGTCTTAACTTACAGAAAAATTGTTGCTCAATGATAGAAACAAGTGTAACAGGACACTGTTCTTGCAGGCAGCCAATAGAATAAATGAAATAACTACACTAATTCACCTGTAGAGACAAAAGTATCTCAACCGACATTGATGAAGTTTTTAAATACTGGAATCTCAAAATGGAGGCAGTTTTTTCTCCCAGCAATAACTACCACAATGCTGTCATTGAATGCCTCCCATAGACTAGCTTATAATTATGATGATTTCATCCTCTTTCCAGCTTTCAAAGTAGGTACTTACAGAGGAGGAAACAGAAGCTCAGAAGGGTCGAGCGACTTAACCCAAGACCTCGTTAGCAACTCTCATGGTCCTGAGGTTCCAATCCAGACCCAGCTGCCTCTATGAGGAACAGAGCCTCAAAAGCCAAAAATGAAATATATTTGATTTTCGAGTACTTGTCAACATCATCACTTGTCATACTTGAATAAATCAGGTGCTTTTGTAAGTTTGTTTTTTTTTTAATCAGTTCTTTTTTCTTGTGTGTTTTTTGATGTCTGATTCACAGGTGCACTATGAATGGTGGAGGCGAATCCTAAAGTATTTTTGGATGTCTGTGGTGATTTACACAATGCTGGTGCTTATCTTTATATACACATATCAGTTTGAGAACTTCCCAGGCCTGTGGCAAAATATGACTGGATTGAAAAAAGAAAAGTAAGCAGTTTGGTGTAAAATGGGCTGTGAAAGGGACAGATGGCGTGAAGATTTCCATGCATCTTGTTCAAACATAGTTGGGGAGGTTCTAGTAAACTGTGAAGTCATCACTGTCTGTAAGTTTCTTGAGAACAGGTCCTTCTCTGGTCTCCCTGCCAAGCCCTAGGCTTGACACGTAGAGTATGTACTTAACGACTATTAACCAAAAGGTGCATTTTCAGCCCCATTTTAATGAAATAACTTTTTTTAAAAAAAATTTTATTTATTTATTTGACAGAAAGAAAGAGAGATCACAAGTAGGCAGAGAGGCAGGCAGAGAGAGGAAAGGAAGCAGGCTCCCTGCTGAGCAGAGAGCCCGATTCGGGGCTTGATCCCAGGACCCTGAGATCATGACCTGAGCTGAAGGCAGAGGCTCAACCCACTGTTTCCTGTGAAATACCTGCTTCATCATTCATCACTCATGCCTTCTACTTCCCAAGTTGAAGTTCTGCTCAGCAGTTCAGTTGATTCTTAGGCTTATGATAAAAAGCAGCAGCCTCTCCTTGCTTATGGAGCTGGTGTGAAGATCCTAAGGAGTACTTGAGGCCATAGCAAAAGTGCTCGTGGACTAATGAGGAAATCATTATTCACGTGCGCATAATAGATCTATGCATGTGCTGTGTTCTTTTATGATTTGCTGCTGTAAACTTCTGGAAGGAGTTACCAGAATGGGGCACGGAGCTGAATGAGTATTCTGAGGTGGGAAAGAGAAAAGCTTAAAAGGAAAGGCTCGCCATGTAGCTAGGCTGACCCATCTTTAACATTTATTTAACAAATATTTATCAAATGCCTCCCATGTGCCAGACACTGGCTCGGCCTGGGGACCCATCAGGAAGCACGACAGACAGAGCCTAAGCACTGCAGAGTTTATGTTCTAGTGGAGGAGACCAAAAATCAAACAAACAAACAAAAACAAAAACAAAAAAACCCTACTTAATATGCTAATTAATTAATTAATTAATTGTGGCAAGTCTGTGCAGGAGACAAAAACAGGGCGAGGTAGTGAACAGTGAGGGTACAAACTGTAAACAGAGTGGTCAGGGCAGGCTTCCCTGAGGAGGTGCCATTTAATCTCCCCCTGAAGGGCTTAAGAAAAGTGTGAGTTGGGTGTGAGATACGGAAAAGCATCCCAGCAGCAAACAGGAAGATTCTGAGACAAGACTGAGTTTGGCACAAGGGAGGAAGCCGGGGACGTTTCAGCTGCCGGGAGCAAGGGGGACAGTGGACAGAGCCGAGGTGGAGAATGCAGCCAGACACCGGGGATGGGCAGGGCTTGTTGGCATTTTAATCTTGGTGACATTTTTAAGTCTTTAAAGAACTCCTGACAGGCTGAAAAAAATGTGCTATCTGAGGGTGAGGGTAGAAACCACAGGGCGGGTTAGCCAGCAGCAGCACAAGTCCTGTGAGAAATGATGGTGGTTTATCTAGAGCAGGTGATGCAGAGACAGATAACAGAAGGGGTCAGCTTCAAGAGATGTCTAGGAGGCTGAAGGAAATGTGGATGAATGTGCTATGAAGGCAAAGAAAGGCAGACTTTCTGATTTCAGAATGTGGCACAGGGTAGACAGTTATAAAGGGAGGACTCTAGTTGTGGGGGGGCAGGGGTGCAGGACAGCGTGACTGAGCAAAACTGGGAAATCAAGAACACTGTTTGGAAGACACTCAATATGAAATAACTATAGGAAAAAACAAAAAACAAAAGAACTTCTGTTAGATATTTGGGCATGAGAGTCCACAGGAGAAACCTGAGCTGTAAATGCATATTTGAGTCACTGGTGCTAAGATGGTGTATAGAAAAGATAGTGTCCAAGTGGGACTTGTGAGATAACGTGGGGGAGGGGGGGAATAATCTGGAGAAGATACTCAGCACTGAAGTCTGGAGCTATGTCACATCTGGAGGTCCAATTAAAAACAAAACAAAAGAAAAAAATGGAGGAAACAGTGACAGAAGAGAAAAACCAGGCCAGTGTGGCGGCACCAAGACCAGAATTGTTTCAAGAAGGACTAGAGGCAGAATTAAACAAAGACAGAGAAGCAGTCACTGAATTTAGCAATATTGAGGTTGTTTCTGACCTCTGGGAGAGCAGGTCAGTTGGATTGATGGAGACAAAAATCAAAGTCAACGCACGGAAGTGGGGGTTGCAAGAAATGGTATAACAGGGCGGTGAAAGAGGGTGATGTGATCCACAGCAAAACCAATGTGCCTAAGAAAAGCACTCTTGGGGGCCTGGGTAGCTCAGTTGGTTAAGCAACTGCCTTAGGCTCTGGTCATGATCCCAGAGTCTCAAGATCGAGTCCCACATCCAGACTCCCAGCTCCATGGAGAGTCTGCTTCTCCCTCTGACCTTCTCCCTTCTCATGCTCTCTCTCTCAAGTAAATAAGTAAAATCTTTAAAAAAAAAAAAAAAAAAAAAAAAAAAAAGGAAAGAAAAGCACTCGCTTTCTGTTTTGTTTCATTTTGTTTTGTTTTACAGGCTGGAGGATCTTGGCTTAAAACAGTTTACCGTGGCAGAGCTGTTCACTCGCATCTTCATCCCCACCTCCTTTCTTTTGGTGTGCATTTTACACCTTCACTACTTCCATGATCGGTTCCTGGAGCTCACAGACCTGAAGTCCATTCCCAGCAAGGAAGACAGCGCCATCTACAGGTGAGCGCTTGCAAGAAGCACGAGCCTCTTGCTCTGGGCAAGACAGCTTTGACTCACTTCAGCGGGGAGGAGCCCCCTGCAGGAAACCAATAACTAACCTTAGAGTTTCACCCTTGAGCTCTCCGTGGGTGAGTGAAAATAAGAAATGAGAGAAAAATGTGGCGTATTTGATGGCAGTTTCTGAAACATTACGTAGTGACTCAGGACTGGTTAATACCAAGTGATCTTGATCCTCACGTGAGTAGATTTAAAATAGCTGCGTGGATGCAAATACTTTAAGAGTTGGTGATGGATATTTTGTGTCTGGGCTGTGATGTGTTTTTAGAACATTTAGGAAATCTGGCTGATTCAGAGGATGAGTTTTCTGAGAGCATACCAAAAACGATGGGCAGAATTTTCCTTTCAGCTTTGGAAATGAACTTCGCCTAAAAGGATAAAATCTGCAGTCTACCAGAAATCAGCATGACGTGCAAGGAAATAAAGTGAAGACAGTGTTTGCTTTTATCAGCTCTCTGTTGTCTTCTCATCTGTAAATATATAAATCGCTTACAAGCAACAGATGAGGTATCTCTCTCCCCGCCCGTGTGTGTTGCAACCACAATGGTTTTATCACAAATCTCACAGTCGGGTCTCTCACAGGGAAATTGCAAGCATTCTTCTGATGAACGTTCATGGTGATTTCTCTCTTTGCTTCAGTTTTAGCTGATGACTCAGTTCCTGGAAAAACCCTTGTTGAGCAACCGAGGGAGCAAAGGGCTGTACGCAGGGAGTGTAGATGCCAGCCGACGATCCCCTTAGTCCCCTTGACTTAGCTCTGAACTTTTCAAGGGAAACAATGAGTACAGCAAAAGAAGATGAAGTCTTATTTCATCTCGCACAGTTTATGAACCACTGGACGTTCGGTTTTCTGCTATACTAGGGACTAGAGTCATAGATGACTCCAAAACCCGTCTTTGGTGGTGAAAACCATTTTATAATCTCTATCTGTGTATGGATAGCCAGCAGATTTCTTTTCCATATTCGTATTGTGTTTTTTGGACGTAAGCTGAGTAAGCTTCAGATGCCTTTCAGTCTGTGAATGGCTCCCAACCAGTAGAATCCAGAGTCAACAAGCAACTGTTATTTCTTGTTCTGTCTTGGCTGTATCAATAAGCAAACTCGGCGATTACCTGTCTCCTCCCAATGCCCCACCATGGTGAGGTCCCTGATCGGGTCAGTGACTGCTCTCAGTGATAATCAAACATTAGGAAAAATAAGGTAGTTATTGGAAGTCTGGGAGCCCCCTAGGAGAGATGGTTTCTAGGCAAACTTGTTAGCAGGAGTTAGCAGGAGAAGTCACCCTAAGATTAAAAGCTTACAAATGCAGCCCTGGCACAGGGAAGTGACATTTATCAGTAATTGTGGAAGTATTTTTTATGACGTTTTTGACATTGCTTGCGAACGCTAGGGATAAAATTTGATATTTAACTCTGAGAGGTAACATGCTTTATCTCATTATAAACCCTCACTATTTGTTCAGAGTCTTATTCGATAATCAAGAAAAACCTGTTGGTCAGCAAAGGATATTTGCATGTTTGTAAAAGAAATATCATGATTGGCGATAGCTAATGATGCCTTTAATTTTTTTTTTCTTCTAAATGCCTTTCTTGCCTTGGATCTCTATTTTCTTCTTATTCAGAATTCCTCCAGGATGTAGGCGCTTTTTTCCTGCCCTTGTTTTTATTATCATGTCTTTGAATCTAATGTCACACAATCAGATAGAGATACGGGTTACAGTTTTTCAGGAAAATTGAGATTCTCAGGACCACAGTTTTGCAGAAGACCATGCAGCTCAACAAGGATTGTACAAGCCCAAAGGAATCACAATTTTTGAGACTTAGGGTATATGGAAACGGAATTTGATCCTCAGAGCTCCCTGGAAGCATGTAGAACATTATTTAATTATGTAGGTTCTGGAAAGGACTACAGTCTCACGTGGAGGTAATTTCTCCCTGTTTCCATGGCTGCTCCACGCACAGCCCTCACCCTCCATACCATGACAAGAAAAGAAAGATCTAAATTATTTGTAGCCATTTGCGGTCATCGCTTGCCTTCCTCGTGGCCATGGCTTAACCCCAAGCATGCCTTAAGCAGTTACTTTTCCAAGAAAACGTAGAGTGATGAGAGGCTATAAAAGACCAGCTACCTAAAGAGGTTAGGAACATGGTTTTTCATTTTCAGTCTTCAAAAAAACAGTTTTCTAGGCCTTAAAGGGTTCAAATCTCAGGTCAAACTCAAGTTCCATGTTTTGGAATTTCCTGCAACAGTGTAATATAAAAGTCCCCAATTTTTAACTTTGAACGTAGGATACACGTCCCATCTTTTTGACTAACTTGTTCCCATTCTAGTGTTTTCCTTACTAACAGTATTTTTTGTCCCTGGAGCCGTAATAAATGACCACATTGAGATCAAAATGATGAAAAGAAAGAATATTTACAGAGTTGGGATTGACTGGCATGCTTTGCCTTCTCTGCTCCCACCTCCTTAGTAAATGTTTTCCAAAACTTGGCCCACAAATTGGGAATAATTAATTCATTGTATTCCTTAACATTGATTCCAGTACCGTGGTTTCTGTAAATATCCAGCTGCTGTTTTCCCGTTTTGTCCACCATTTGTGTGTGCTGTGTTTTTGTGCACACATAGGTTGTGTAGGCAAATGTCACTTGCGTCTGAGGAAGACTTTACTGTGTTTAACCTTAGAGAAGTGATGAAGTTGACACTATGGAAAATGTTTGGATGTACTGATAATAGAAAAAAAAACTATTATTATTTCTAAGCAGGTGTTCTCAGGAATATTATTTTACTTATCTTGATAAGATATATACTATTAGAACATAACTACAGTGTATGGTAACATATATATATGATAATGTATGAAATATTCATCATGTCATTAAGTAGCCATCCCTGCAATTGATCCGTGTTTTGTTTTAGAACATATTCCAGTGCACAGAGAAACAAAATGACTTTTTTTTTAAGTTTTAGAAAACTTAAAGAATACTATGTGGCCTATGGTTACTTAGGAAGATTTCTTTCTTTTTTTTTTAATTTGGGGGAAGGAGCAAGAATTCATCTTTTAGATTGTCTCCTATTTGATAACTGTGCTCTGAAAATTTAAACATTACCAATCTTTAGTCAAGTGTGTTGAGGGGAGGGAGGAGACGAATGGAGCGACTTGTTACCTTCAAGCATTTTTTTCCTGAATATATCTAACTTCTCCTTTCTCCTGAGTCTTGCTGCCCTGACTTCTCTTCGTGCACGGGAGTATCGATGAGCCACCTGACGCCTTAAAGCTTGCGAGACAGTCTGCGTCTTTCCTCTCTAACGGTCTCCTCTTTCTCTCTCCCACCTGTCACCCCATCCCCACGCCACCTTGGGCTTTCATCTCTCACCTCGTAGCCATGCCAAAGTCAATGGGCGCGTTTATCTAATAATAAATAGGTGGGTATGTCAATGTTTTCTCTCTTGTTTTTTTTTTTTTTTTCTAATGGTCTTGTGGTGTGTTAAACACTTTGCTGTTTTGTAAATGAAAAATGATGTCATCAGATAGGGGACAGTGGTCTTCAGGTATGCTCATGGATGTAGTCTGCCAACCAGACCATTTGGTATCTATCCCGAATGGTGCTGCAAGTGGACTTGGAGGTTGCCAAGGGTCTTCAGCTGGTGCTCAGCCTTTGGGCTTGGTTCAAACAGATGCCCCATTAATTTCATTCTTTGGTCAATTAGTCCAACGCTGGCCTGGGAGCTCATCGTCGCTCTCTTGGACACGTGACTGAGAGCTCAGCTCAAGAACCGCCTCCGCCACAAACCTGCCCACAAATGCCAACTTTCCCTGCTACGAGGAATCTGCCCTTCCTCTGAATTTCCACAGCACTTCATCACTGCTGCCTTCTGACACTGTCTGCCTGCCTGTCTTATCTCCCTTGCCAGAGGCGTCAGCTCCTCGGCCGGAGTCCCTGTATTAATAATTCACCCCATGTCCATGTATCACTTAACCTCAGGGCCTCACCCATCTGTTGACCCTCGGTAGATGTTTCCTGAATAAAGTGATAATAGTCACAATAATGTATGGTTAAAAGAAAATTAAGACATCGATTTCTACAAATATACCTTGACTTAAAAGATCAGCGTATTGAAGAAAGATCTTTTAGGTCACCAGATTTCATAAAAGATGCAAAGATGGACCCTGGGTCAAGGCCCTGCCTTAGAGCCTTATCCCTCAACTGGGGAGATAAAACATGCAAATGACCACACATAATAAAGAGTAAGATTTGATAGTGTTGTCTGCAGAGTTATTCTCAACTTCCCTAAGAGTACAGAGAAAAGGTCTTTGGAGATCTAATTTCCTAAAGCTACCCTGACCTTATTAAATAGGTGAATTAAAAGAGCCACTCATATAACTTTATCTTATTTGTAGTAAAGCCAGTGATGTAGGTCATAAAAACACGTATTTTACAAGAAAGCCAATGAACAAATTAAATATTTGAAAGATCTGTTGGTTTTCTATT
This sequence comes from Mustela nivalis, assembly GCF_964662115.1. NCBI lineage: Eukaryota > Metazoa > Chordata > Mammalia > Carnivora > Mustelidae > Mustela > Mustela nivalis. Next base: position 77,598,881 of record NC_139033.1, on the reverse strand, counting down.
CCATTCGCTTTTCTCCTATGTAAAATTCCAAGGCTGACAACCACATAGCAAACCTTGGGAGCCAAAACTTCTAGAAAGAAGGGTGAAACATTAATGCATCACTGTGCAGATCGCTGAAGAAAGAGGGATGAAGACTGGCTGGTTCCTTGGGGAGCCATTTTTGTTGACATCCTGAGAGAGAGGAGTCAACCTCGGGTTTTTAGCTGATAGACACTAGCTGGGGATCTTGAGCAACTATTGAAACATCATCTCTTCAAACATAAGAAGCTTCTCTTTCAATCTCTCTCCACCTTCTCCCCTCCTCCCCCCCTCACTCCCCTCTACTCTTATACCTCCCCATCCATCCTTCTCCCTCTCTTCCCTTGTCCATCCATCTCTGTCTCTCTCTATCTCTCTCTCTATCTCTTCCCATAAAGGATTTACCATCTGCTATATGAGGAGATGGCTGGGACCTACCTTAGAAGGCAGAAGTTGGTTTGATGTGCTCCAACAGTAGGGGCTGATACAAGTTATGGTTCCGGATGTCTAGGACTTCTCTCTTGAGAAAAAGCCTATCTTTATTAACCCAAGTCACAAGGCCAGGGAATATGCTCAGGAATTCTTAGAATGATCAAAATCTACCTAAAATAATTAAAAACTCAAAATATTCCACTGTTAGGACTGTCTTCTTTGCAGTGGAATCTTTCCTTTTCATATTAAGACAGGCCATAGTTACTCCCCAGGGAGGATGTTACCGGATAAACTCTTCCCTCACTGCTCTTCTGAAAGGCTGTTTGTAAAGCATGTCCAATTTTGAACAGGACCTAGTCTTGATGAAAATAGTAAGTCAATCCTTTTATTAAGGAAGCTTTCTCCCATAATTTCTTCTTTGTATGTTTAGTGTTATTTCATAAGGAAAATAATGTGTTTGTAAATGTGAGGTCTGGATGAAAGAGAAGACATGCCTACTTTCAGCTTCTGGGTTGATTAAAATTTAGACATGACTTAACAAGGTATGAGGTGGGGATGGTGAGGACAGTGGATGACTGGTTAAAATTTTGTTGATACAAATCCTTGTGGGGAAGTTCCAACTGAATTCTTAAACAGAATGAATTAGAATGTTTTAAAAGAAGTAACGGTCATTTCTGTCTTAAATGCAGAAACTAGAGCCATCATACCCAAACCTGTCAAGTATATTTTTTTCAGAGGGAATTACTACCACACACATTTAAGATATGATATTAAACTTACTAATCAAGTGCTCATCTGTGAGCACTTCTAAAAGTGTGTATGCATTCTAGAAAATAATCTTAAGCAGTATAAAGATTATTTAAATACCAATTATAAACACCAGAAATTTGCAATACACCTCTTTCCTCTAATAGTCTAATGAATAGGGTGGATGCACTTTACATTGCCAAATATTCCAAATTAGAGTAGTCATAAAAATGAATAGAATTTAGACTAAGGAGTTTTTGTAATGGTAGACTTCCCATTTTCTTTCACAGAAACTACCTTAATATGTGGTTTCATATATTGACTCAAAGTCAGTTCCTAATACAGAATTAAGCCTCTTCAACTATCCATGTAACATAATTTGTTTCTTCTGTTTCAAATAAAAATGCCCATCCAGTGCCTAGAAGCCATTGGCCAAATATTCAGTGAGTCACATTGTACGCCAAGTCCAGTGCTACACTTTTCAAGGGAGCCCAGGAGCGTTAAGACTGGCTTTCTGCCCTCAAAGGAAGAGTCCCCAGAACCATCATTAGAATAAAATTATGTAGATACAAATGGAGAGATGCATGCATTGAGGACAGTTTAAAGAAAGCTGTGGGTGCAGAAGGAAAGAGTGAATGACCACACAGGAAGAAGAACATCACCTGCTTCGTTAGAATGCAACAGGAGAAACAGTCAGTCAGTGACAAAATTACAGCTCCAAGCCTGGAGCATCATAAAAGCAAGGCAAGGAAGTTATAGGTGTGGATAAAGACAATGCAAAAGAATAGAAAATGAACTCCACAGTGGGGGTGGGAAGGCATGCAAAAAGTGGGATTTAAGGAAGTGGGGGAGGGAGTTCTCGGAGAATCCAGTTTAAATCTCCTTCAAATGCTGATTATATAACTTGCACATGAGGATCGGTACCCAGTTACCAGTATTGTAGGTATTGTAAGTTTCAGGGAGCATGGTTACTCATTTACGTTTTGGAAAACAAGGATCCCATTTGAAAGTTGACTGGGGGCAGGGGAGAGGGGGAGTATCTACATTGAGGTACTTAGGCTTTCCAAGAGATTCAGTCCAGCTGTTCACTATGGCAAACTGGGGGCTGGTTCTGCCCATGAACTCCACATTGGGCCGACAGCCCCACCTGTGCAGCAGCCCAGCCTCAGCAAAGGTAGGTAGAGGGCAGTCAGCAGAGAGCACAGAAGGTTGAGAGTAGGGGGGACAGACTTCCAAGGAAGAAACATTGGCGCTTTTTCTTCTGAATGGCCGTTGTAATATACAAGTTCAGTTAACAATGTGCTGATGACAGAGTTAGAGTCCAAGATGAGCCCTTGTCCAGTGTGGTGAGGTTCCTTGCATAGGTATATTTCTAACTCCGCCTTCTCATGATACAAATGAACAAAAGCGGTACGTGAAGATCTATCATGAGCAGATGGTTCTTTATTTTAAAAATATTTCCTGTGTACTAAGCACTGTGTTAAGAGCTTAACAGAAATCACCTTACTTTTCCCAGCATTCTGTGAGGTAGTAGCTATTACTCCATTTCGCGGATCAGTGGACTGAGACTTGGGAGACAGGGTAGGGAGTTTTTCTAAATCATCTAGCTAGTAGTTGTCTAGTTGAGGCTTGATTCTGAGTCTTTCTGATTCCAGTGAGCGTGCTTTAACATTATTTTGTATTACCTTCAAAAAACTGCTATTAAAAAAAAGGAAGAAAAATGAAAGGCTTTACGTAGGTGTCCTTTTTAAAATTGTAAACCCCAATCAGGCATTAAAAATATTTTCATCTGTACACATTTTATGAACACAGATTATCTAATGCAATTTCTCAGTTAACAGACTCCTACAGTCAAGTAAATGACAGCCCAATACAGGTTTCCCTTCTTTCTCTGTCATCCGTTACGAGCTCCTGATGTTAGACTGCTCCAGGAGGCATCCAGGAATTACATGCCCTGTTTCCTCCTAAGGATCGTGTTAGACAGAAATACACAGATAATTGGTTCAGATGCAGATACTATGTTCTTTTCTCTCCCCAGCATTATCTAGTCCTCGATCTCTTGTGGACTGTTATGAGTTTCTGAAGTCAATCTTCTAGACATACTTCCACTAGGTTTACTCCAGTGTTTTTCTTTGATTCCTTCATTCCCTAATCTCCCCTCAATATGTCCCACCTATGGCAAGACAATCTGAGGGCCTCTTTGCTTGAGGGCTATTTGTTACATACCCAGAGTGACAGCTGCAGAAACAGCCTCATCTCTGTAAGTTTCATTCCACTGATTAACTCTAATCCCTGGCAAGTTTTTTTCTTGTCAGTGCAAAGTCATGGCAGTATTGATGTAGAGGGGAAAAAATGCACTCCAAGATGGTCATCCCTCCACCAAATGTCATAATGAGAAGTATCTTTTCACTTATAAAATGCACCTGCTACCAGTGCTGCAGAGAACATATAAATATTGACAATTGTGTGACAACTGACTGCTTCTACATTTAACACCATTTCATATGCCAAGTCCCAGCAAAACAAGAACAGCGCATATGACCCCTGAATTTGATGCGCAGTGCTGGTGTGAAAATGTGGTATTGAAGTTTCAGGAGTTGGGGGGACTTCCCCAAGGACAGGAGAGTGGATTGACTAGCTTTGGAAAATAAGAAGGGGGTACGTCATCATAACTCCCTCCACCAATGTGGGAACATCCTCAGGACATTTTGTCTTTCTTCAATTCACAAAATGTTTCTGCACCCTATAATTTACCTGCTTGGCACCCTGTTAAGAGGAATTACTTTTGAATGATAAAGGTTCGGAAAGTCTAAAGACAATGCTGAGTCATTGCAGTAGGTTCCCAGCATCACAGGTGTGTTTCAAATATAAAATCAGTGAGTTGTAAGGAAGTGTAGATTTTTATCTAGTCAAACTTACTGATTTTATAGAAAAAAAGATGAATTTCAGAAAGATTAAATAATATACTTGGAGCCCACAATTATACAGATAGGATAACATTATTAATTGTCCTTCCTGTTAGAACCAGGCTGAAATATATTATTACAAATGAAATTTATTATTACAAATGGAGAAATTATCAGTATTTCCAATAGATGATTCCATGATATTTCCTTACTGCCCACAGATGTTTCTTCAAATTGGCTATGAGTAAAAAAAGATACTTTTTAACAATGTAGGAGGAAGATGATACTTGTTACTGTCTAACATGAAATAAGCTGGAATGCCCCTGGTGCTGTCCAGGCTCGGTGAAACTGTGTCCCCATGCCTCACCCGGGCTGTCACACCCTGTCTCCCGAAGATGGCTAGTCCCTCAGTCAACCTTGGTGCCCGCGGGCCGGCACGTGATACTGACTTCTTACTCCCGAAAGCATTTTGCTTCCACTGCCTATGATTTAGATGACGGCAGAGTGGGATAAGTCTGTGCAAAAGGTTGATTGTGATTACATGTTATTTAAGAATATATATATATTTTTAAAAACCTATTTGGAGTGTGAATGACTGGATTCTTGCGGGATGGTTGGCTGCATTCCTTAAAAAGCATGATGTGATTTGCCTCTGTTGTCTCTCTGTTCTCCACCTTTATGACCTGCAATCCTGCCCTCTCTCAACTCAGTGGCCAAGCCTAGGGTTCATAGCCAAAGCACGCTATTGACGCCATCTTGGAATGCTCTTGGCGTTAGGACCACTGCATCCGCATACAGGAATGCGATAGTGGATGATATGTAGCATGATGTGTGATCTCTGACATTCCTTATAATTCTTCTGTTCTCATCTCCTCTTTTTCCTTTCTATTTCAATTACTTTGAGCAGCATCAAGAAAAAATTACCAATCCACCAAAATGAGTAAGTCCCCCGTGAAGCCATGAAATGCTTGCTCTACACAATTGTCATTTCATGCTTCTACATCCTAAACTCTGACCATTTTCTCCTCTGGGAAAAATGTCAAGTTTAGGTGTCGATAGCTCTCAATAGTGACTAATCACTAGAACCCGAATTGGAAAAGCTAACAAGACCTAACTGAGTTTACAGTTTGTTTTTAGAAAGAGCTTAAAAAAAAAAAAGTGAGACGATGCTAACAACCCCACATTGCAAGGCCTGTGTACCTGCACTGATTTTCATTTTACTTATCCTCCTTTTACTTGCCCCCTCAACTCCAATCTCTCCTGGCGCTCTTTCCTCCCCTGACTCAGCTGCTCTCTGCCAACAGACTGGCCCACCCTGAAGGAAGCCTTCCGGACCTCGCCATGATGAATCTGAGTGCCAGCCTGGAGAAGCCGGACATCCGGAAGCTGGCCGAGCCTGGGGACGACAAATCAGAGGGATGCCCTTATAAGGCTGAGAAGGCTGAGCTTGGGAAAGACAGCGAGGAGGAGGAGGAAGAAGAGGAGGAAGAGGAAGAGGAGGATGAGGAGGAAGAGACTTCAGGTAACCTGCCCACTACCAGTAGCTGCTTAGAAAATCCTGCCTGACAGACTCAGTGAATGAAACAGACACATTCCCAATGGATAGAGATTTGATCCAGTCCATGAAGTAAAAGTTGGGGTGCGGTCTTTTAGTTGCTATAGCTACAACATTGTGGTTCCAATTGCTCCCATCATTTCCTTGTGAATCTGAGGTAGGAGAAGAGAGCAGATGACTGACTTTCGTCTCCTGATCTGCCAGAGGTGTCCCCACCAGGCCCAGGGTGGGTGTAGCTCCTACCTGTGTCTTCAGTTGGGGATGTTTCCTACCAGCAGCAGAGGCAGGCAGCTGTGTAGAATTTCAGAAGGTTCTAGACAGGGCCTTTTCAAACGCATTCTCAAAGAAACCAGTCTGGAACTTCCCCAGGGAACTGGTAATTAAGAACATACTTGTAATTCGGTCCAATTGTTTCAGGACCTGGGAACTGGAGGAACAAAGGAGCGATGGGATAATTATCATATCAAGCCAACTCATAGAGGATTTTTTGTTGTCTTGTCAGCTTAGGTTTTCCCCCTCTTTATTCTTTGGGCTCTTTTTTCTGTTGTTCTTCATAGATTTGAGGTAATGTTTAATGGGGCTTGACGAGAACCAGATGTATGTGGTGACCAGGACGCATTATCTAACAGAGCAGAGAAGGCAGAACGCTTAGTCTGTTCCAGGGTTCTGTGCTTTAAAGGATTAGAAAATGAAAAGGCACAAGGATGAAGATCCCTCCCAAAGGCAAATTCCCCCAAACCTGGTCCCTTTTACCCCCTCATCTCAGAAGATCCTTAGAGGGACCCAGAATGGCCCTTTCCATGTCTAAGCAATGGTTATTCCTCAGGATGAAGGAGAACCAAGCTCGATGGGACCCAGGACTTAGGACTAAGATTTGCTCAACTACTTCATGAGGGTTTTGAGCTTTACTAAGAGGATCTCCCCAGAAATTGTGGACTGCCCTTTGTTCTGGCACTCCCTCATACACTTGCCATCTACAACTCTAAATTATGGTCGGTTATGACTGACATCTTTGTATCAACTATTATCTGTGTCACTTTGTAAATATGCATTTTTCACAATAACTGGGACCTTACTGAAACTTTCAGAACTGAAGACAATAACTGCTACAACCACCCCAGCCATGTGAAGAAGAAGCTCCTTAAAGAGAGGCTCAGGTCTTACCTGTCTGGGCTGGTGAGCTTTTTGTCTATACATGTGGTAACATGATGGTGCCACAAAATATTTCTATGGTGATTTTCAGTCACATGGACCAGGAAAGCCCTTATAGACAGAAGCATGACCCCAGTCTGCAAAGTATTACTACTTAGCACAAGGTGGAAAGAAGGGAATGACTAATGTGATCAAAAATTTTGATTTGGGTGAGTCTGACCACATTTCGGGAATTGGGACTGGGTCATTCAGACACTCAGTGTTCATTCTCAGTTGCAAAGAGACAGAGATTCTTGGCCCTCATTCTTCTGGGGTGACCGGTGAGCTTGATCCACTCCCTCTTTAAGCCCCTAGAACTTACAGAAGCAAGAAAGATGTCATTTCAAGGGAACTCAGCTACCTAATGTTCCCAAGAAATTAGGGGATTATAGCTCAGCTTTAAGAGGTCAAAAAATACTTCTTCACCCTGATTAAACAAATTTAAGGAAAGCAACCTGTCCCTCAGAGTCTCAGTGCGTGTCTAAATCATCATGCCATGGGAGCTTTAGACCACGTTTCCTCCAGATTTTGGTATTCGTTAAATACATCCTCTACTATTACTTTGCACCTTCTCCTTCCCATCTGAATGTTACAAGATCTTCTTTAAATAATACTGCAAACAAACAAACCCACAACGTTTTATGCTCTTGGGTGAATTTACTATTTTGCAGATTTAAGGAACAAATGGCATCTGGTGATTGACCGTCTCACTGTGCTCTTCTTAAAATTCCTGGAATATTTCCACAAGCTGCAGGTGTTCGTGTGGTGGATTTTGGAGTTGCATATCATCAAAATCGTTTCATCATACATTATCTGGGTTTCTGTGAAAGAGGCAAGTGGACATTTGTTATTGTCTTCAGGCCAAACAAAACCACAGCGGATCATCATTTACCTTTCGCAACTCTATGATTTTATTTTAAATGAAATCCCCATTACATTAGAGCACCAACACTTAGAGACAGCACGTACGCTTTGACATGCAGAAAACCAAAGGACGGTTGTCCTGAGACATGGGAAAGATAGCAGGGCTGAAAGAAGCTTCTGGCTTAGTTCCTGATTGGTTTGGTCATATCAGAAAGGTGACTTATTTTCAGAGTCTTTAGTTGAATTGTGTGAGAGCAGGCTGCCCTTCTGTACTACCCATGCATAAAATCTCTCTGAGGAAAGCAGTAATATTCCAGTTTATGTGACCAAGGAGTAAACTCAGCCCTCAAATTTAATAAAATCTGTGCCAGAGTTCACCTTGTTTATTATTGGATGTTTTGAGACAAGACACTACGTTTCAACCTTATATTGTGGTTCTGTTTTCTCCTCTGGAAGGAGAAGAGCCACCATTCAGCCCATAGTTCTTTGACCTTGACTGTGAAGATATTAACTCTCAATTTATTCAGCAGATAATTGAAACATGTTTCTCATTTCCCTGAACTAGTTTTGAGTGACAATTTGAGGAGTCTTTGCCTTCTAAAAATTCAGTAGGGAACCCACTGCCTCTAATTTTTAAAAAAGTTAAATAATAACATCATATAACCGTACCACCATACACCTAAAAGGTTCACAAGTAGGTAACAAAGGATGAACCTTAATTCGAGCTCCCTAGTCTAAACTAGAACATTCTCGACTTCATGCAAACCATCTGGAATGCCTCCATGATCACTGCCAGGTGTGGAAAAAAATAGAAACTATTCTACCTGTGAGATTTATAGCAGAGAGGGACATGCTCTCCATTGTTAACAGTATACACACTAATTAGAACTAAAATCAAGCCTACTATGTGTATTCCTTGAAGACAAAGATGTGTAAGCATTTTAACTGTAGCCATTAATTGACCAATTCAGAAAGAATTTGAGGATAAAGTATTAAAGAGCAATGAAGAAGGGCAAGAGAAGGCATTTGGCTGCAAAAAGCAAAGGCCATTTCAGAGTTAACCAAATCTGATGCAGAGATGTCTTCGGATGGCATGAGAAGTTGTTGCAAAGAAGACAGTTTATGACAGGAATCAGCATTAAATGAAGAAAATTAGTGTGAGTAGAGCACAGAAAATCCACTATCTGAAATCCATCCTTTGGAGTTCAGAAAGAGAAAGGAAGAGTTCAATGATAACCCTTTCTTACAAATCCTAAATAAAAGGCAGACTTATATTTGTTAAAATCATCTTAATGAGTCCCAAGAATGTCTTGTTCATAGACTGTCAAGTAGATAAAGCATCATGACCTGTTCATCTGTTACACCATTAGGAAAAAGGCCTTTGATGGCATACAACCATTTCCCTCTCCAGATTCATACATTGTGTAGACTTCCAGAATTTTCCTCCCTAATTCCATCTCTTTCACCTATAACTTTAAGACACATAAGGCACTCATGCCTTAGAGAAATACTGCTTCCATTGCTGCTAACCTCTGCCAGAATCCCCTTGTGAGAAAGCTAAGCCCAAAGTGCGTCACCCTCATTTCACATCTTGTTATCCCGCCCACAGGAGGGCTCCCTGGCCCCAAAGGGTGAGTTCCTGCCTGATCCTTGGACATCATGAAGTCTCTCCTGTGCACTGACTTTGGTCTCTGGGCTTCCCTTCATGGCCTATTCTTACTAATGTCACTGCAGTATCAAGCAATCAGAACATGTGGGGTGTCCTCATAAAAATTACTTCATTTCAGACCTCTACGTTCCCTTTAAAATGTATTCGACAGAGAAAGTTTTCTCCATGTCCCTGAACGCAAAACTTTCTGATCATTTCCAGCCCATAGAAAGTCCTATAGTTACCTCAGAGAGCAAACAGAATCTTACTCCATTAATTAGACTGGTCTGGTCACAGAAAAGAACCAAACTCTAATTTTTTTTTTTTCTCAAGAAGATGGAAGTTTTTCTATTTTGTTAAGTTTTTATTAAATTCCAGTTAGCTAACACACAGTGCGATATTAGTTTCAGGTGTACAATACCGTGATTCAGCGCTTCCATACATCACCCGTGCGCTCATCACAAGCACCCATCCCCCACGTGTTCTCTATAGTTAAGAGTTGGTTTCTTGCTTTGTCTCTCTCTTTCTTTTTCCTCCCTTTGGTTATTTGTTTTGTTGCTTAAATTCCACAGATGAGTGAAATCGCATGGTATTTGTCTTTCTCTGATTGACTCACTTTGCTTAGTATACTAATATGTTCTATCTCCAACCACATTGTTGCCAGTGGCAAGATTTTATTGTCTTATGGCTGAGTAATACTCCAATACCACATCTTCCTTATCCATTCATTAGTCACTGGGGACTTGGTTTGTTTCTATAATTAGGCCATTGTAAATAACGTTGCAACAAACATCAGGGTGCACATATCCCTCTGAATTCGTGTTTTTGTATTCTTTGGGTGAATACCTCACAGTACAATTGCCACATCCTAGGGTAGAGGACCTATTTGGGGGGGGGGGGCGGTTTACATAGCAAAGGTTTACTTGTTTTGTTTTGTTTTTTAATCTTTCTTTCTTTCTTCTTTCTTTATTTTTATTTCTTTATTTTCAGCATGAATTTGTGCCCTCTCTAATACCCACCACCTTGTTCCCCCAACCTCCCACCCCCCCGCTGCTTCAAACCCCTCAGATTGTTTTTCAGAGTCCATAGTTTCTCGTGGTTCACCTCCCCTTCCAACTTCCCCTAAATCCCTTCTCCTCTCTAACTCCCCTTGTCTTCCATGCTATTTGTTATGCTCCACAAATAAGTGAAACCATATGATAATTGACTCTTTCTGCTTGACTTATTTCACTCAGCATAATCTCTTCCAGTCCTGTCCATGTTGCTACAAAAGTTGGGTATTCATCCTTTCTGATGGAGGCATAATATTCCATTGTATATATGGTCCACATCTTCTTTATTCATTCATCCATTGAAGGGCATCTTGGTTCTTTCCACAGTTTGGTGACCGTGGCCATTGCTGCTATAAACATTGGGGTACAGATGGCCCTTCTTTTCACTATACTGTATCTTTGGGGTAAATACCCAGGAGTGCAATGGCAGGGTCATAGGGAAGCTCTATTTTTAATTTCTTGAGGAATCTCTACACTGTTCTCCAAAGTGGCTGCACCAACTTGCATTCCCACCAACAGCCTAAGAGGGTTCCCCTTTCTCCACATCCCCTTCAACACATGTTGTTTCCTATCTTGCTAATTAGATGACCTATTTTTAACTTTGTGAGGAATCTCCACACTGTTTTCCACAGTGGCTACAGCCATTTACATTTCCACCAACAGTGCAAGAGCACTCCCCTTTCTCTGCATCCTCACCAACACAACACTCTATCTCTTACCATGTGGCGATGTGGAGATATATCTTACCTCTTCTAGCAGCTTCTTTCTTTCTCACACACACCTCCTTCACTGCCTCCCTCCCTGTCCCTCCTTCCAGTGAAATAAGGGCTATTACAAGGTCTCCCACGCTGGACCACAGCCTCAGGTGGGAATGGCGGTGTGCTGTCTTAGGATGGCCTCACACTGACCCGGAGCTGATTAAATCTCCCCTTTCTCTCCTGGGCCTCCTCTAGCCCCTGGTTTCCCAGCATCTGCTCCTCCTGACCCTTTCTGTCGGAGTCCCATCCCCCACGCACGAATGTCCCCGGAGCAGGACTTGGGATGGCTCTGGTGCTCTCTCTTCCCCCTTCAGGTCTAAGGGATACACTCACACAGTCTGTGCTCTGTTAGAGTATGTGTCTCACAATGAGGCAATTCCTGTCCTGGTCACCTAGTCCGTGACAGCTGGGCTTTCTGGGCGAAGTTGGACAATGGTGTCCAGACTCCCTAATACACAAATTAGCATCTCCGTCTGGTGCTTCTTGAAGCTTTTTGCTTGGGGTTTGGGGAGAGAATATAGCATCCCTTCCTCCCTCCCCCATCGTCTGGTGGGGAGGGTGATGGGCAAGCACTGACAGAAGCACCTCTTATGAAGAAATTTCTTCACACTCCCTCCTGTCACCTTCACCATCTTGACCCATCTGTACTCTCCCAGAGAGCTTGGAAAGATCTCTAAACGGTTTCCCATCAACTATTTTGATTTGAAATTTCTACCTGGCTGGCTTAGCACCTCATTTCGGAATGTTTTGGTTCCATCGGTTCTAACTTGGCGCCTCATAAGATTTTATTTGAACTCTTTCTCTATTTATGGGTACAGTTGGGGAAGAAGGCCAAACACTGATTCCTGGAAGGAGCCATGTGCCAAACCCAGGCTATGATATGTTTGAATCTTATTGGCTGAAAACAAACACAAGTGTCCAGGGTTTCACATCGGATGGGGACAGGAAGGAAGCTAGGCCACATAATTCCAGGGGCAGTGTTCACCTGTGACCAGCAGCCCCAACACTGTGTACCTCTGAATTGCTGATTTATACCTTCAGGGACCTCTTCTGCTTTGAAGGCTTGGCTCATTCTCAACCAGAGAAGCCTGTCACTGATGCTTCTGTCACAATGATGTTTCCATTCATAGTTTATTAATTTTGATTGGTACAAAAGATACCCTTTCTCAAAAATTGCTATCAGTAAATGGCAAAATGAGAACAAAGTCAACAAACCCAGTGAAATCCTCATCCTTATATAAGGCCATCAGCAGGCTGCTTGTTTTCACAAACTTTCAGAGTCATTTCTCAGGTCATTGTGGGGTCAAACATTAAACCTTTACAAGGTTCTCTTCATGGGCGTCTGAGGAAGAAGAGCCCATGAGAAGGAATTTAGTATAGAGGCCTTTATTTTACATCAGTATCTCTTATCAGAGGGACACCACTTTGGAAGGACCTAGATTTTATATATATATATATATATATATATATACACACACACACACACACATATATATAGTGGATACATATGCATATGTGTATATATGTTTATTTATAATATATATGGTAATTTATTTATGTTTAAATAAATTTATTATATATTTATTTATAATATGTTTATTTATAATATATAGTAATTTTATTTATTTATAATATTTTTGTTACATATAGTAATTTTTACTTATAATATTTATTTCTATTTTTATAATATATATTTATTTATATATAGTAATTTATTTATGTTATATATAACTATGGTATATGTAAAAATATATATATATATATATATGAAAAACACTATCCTCTTTTTTATATGCAACTATGTTTCTAATTTCTAGAAAGCTCTGAGAGACTGGGTTACTCTTTGAGGAAGGGATCGCACCTTATTCTAGCATCCTGAGCAGCTCCTATGGGACCCAGTCAACTGTGTCAGCTCAGTAAAGTTTTACTGGCTGAAGGAAAGGAATAAAACATCTTTGCAAGCTTGAGATTTACTCTACATGCCAGTTGACATTTTGTTATTATCTTCAGTCTCACTAATCATTCATTTAGCCTTAATCACGCACTTAATCTTAAATTACAATAAAGTGAATGCGTATACTGTGCTAGATGTTAACACAAAGGCATGGAAGCCGTATTTCTTGCCTTGGCTCACAGTCTGATGGTCATGGCTGGTACACGAAACCAAAGTCACATTAGCGGCATCCCCAGGAGGGTTGTGGGTGCAAGACAGGGGCATGTCATGCAGGGAAGTACTGTGGAGGCGGTCTCTGAGGCTGCGGGTGCTCTGAGGGAGGAGGCCCGCTGGGCCAACACACAGCGGGGACCACAGTTCTCAGGGGCTCCTCTCTCAAGGTGGTGGTCTCAAACCTTACAAGTTTATATTGAGAAAGTGACAATTTATGGAAAAGTGTTTTGTGAGGAAAGCATATGGCATAAAATTACTTCCCCAAATTTCTTGATAATAAGAATCACCTGGACACATGTGAGCTGCATGGATGACCAACTAGTTCCCTAGAAATTCTGATTCATCAGATATTGGCTGGGGCCCAGATATTTGCCTTTTGTAAGTTTTTTAAGTACATTCCACGAGACTCCCACCATCAGGGAAAGGATAAGACCACCATCAACCATGTTTATGTTGGACGAAGTATGGTGTTTCTCCAAATCTGTGTTTTCCCACCTCACGGACGCTATTTAGACCTCCTTTTAGTTGATTCTCTATGACATTGGAGGTTGACAATCATTTCCTTGTCCTTGAAGAGCTTCTGTGGTCTTCTTAAACAGCACACTTCCCTGGCCCCTCCCTTCTGCCTCATTCATGGGCTCTTTCTTTTCCTACCAACTCCTCTCTTCTCCAGGTTCTAACTGCAGCCCCTTCTCTGATTCTAGACACTCTGTGGGTGGTCTCCTGAACGCCTGTGATTCACTATCTATATGCAAGAATTGTAAATCTATGTCTTCATCCCATCCGGTCTTTGAACTCCAGGTTCGCATCTCCAAGTGACAGCTGGACATGACCTCATCCTTGAATTCCCCAAATCACCTTCAATATCTCTAAAACTGAACCACCTCCCTCCACATCATTTCTCTTTTAGATCGCTCTACCAGATGCCCACCCCTGCAGCAATCTCTTCTCCTACCTGTATGGATTCCATCAGCCAACCAGAACAGTCTTTCCACTGCGTAGATATGATCACATTAATCCTCGACTCAAAAACTTTCAACAACTCTACCATCCTCACAGGCATGAGCTATAGGACCCTCACAATCCAGCCCTGGACTCCTTCGCCACTTTCTTTCCTAGATGCCCTAGCCTAGGTGGATTCCAAAGCAGCCCTCTGAAGGGACCCTGATCACATTGCTCTCATGGTGAGCCACTTACTACTCCAAGGATGTCCATCCCATATTCTCCCTTGCCAAAAGGTCTCACACCTGCAATTCCCTTGTCTGGATATCTACTATTTGTCCCTCCAGCCTTAGTTTGGATCAAAAGCCCATTGGGCATTTTTCCCTAACCCTGGACCAGCTGATCAGCCTCATGCTTCCATACAGCTGGTCTCAGCCCAGGCAGACACTCTGCCTCTACCAGATTGTCACGACCTATCTACACAGTTCTCCCCGGCACTACCCATGTATTTTTTGAGGCCAGGAATCCACACAGGATATGCTACCTTGGACCTAGTTAGGACTTCTTAAAACATATCTTTCTCTAACACTCAAAGGTTAAAGGAGTTCTATGTGACTTCATTGTACTATTTTTGTGCCCAGTGCCTTCAATACATACTAAAAGGAATAACGAGACAATTTCATAGTAGCTTTAATAGGCTTACAGAATTCATTGAAGACGAAAGAAATGTTTTTTAATATCCCAGTTAACATGACTCTGGCCAATGACTAAGGAAGAGTCATGCTTTGTTCAAATGTAACATTTATTGTGTTTGTGAATGTGGTAGAATTCACAGGGCGGTATTTCTTTCCTCCTTAATTAATTCTGAAATGCAGTTCTTATTACCCTAATACCTCAGGGCTTCATTCCCAGAGAGGTTCCTTTCCTGGACAGTGATGAGTAATTAAGTAGAAAAGTAGTGGCTACTAAATTACAGAATTAAATACTATCCTGGAGACTCTTCCTTTCTTGTTGTGTAGTTCTGCCGCCAATCAGGTGACCATACTTTTCATAGCCTACAGTGCATAGCCCTGGCAACATGTGGAATTTTATCAACTGACTGCATGCTATTAATGTTAATCAATTCATACTGATAATATGAAATGCTCTTATGACATTATCTTAACAATATCTGATTTTATATGAATCATTATTTGAATCCCCTGAGTGTTTTCCGTGGATGAGTAAGATGGCTCTGCTTCTATATTGTTCCATGAACTGTTGGCTGTGGAGAACCCCTGGAAATGATTGGACACTCCCCGATTGATAAACACACACAGAGTCTAAAGCCAAGTTGTGGTCACAGACTTCCCTCTTTATACCTGCTCCCCACCCCCACCAAGATCCTGTGCCATTTGGGTTACTATCATTGTCTCAGGGCTCTGGTTCCCAAGCCAGAAACCTGGGAGGTGTTCCTTGTACCCGCTCATGTACGCCAGCCACAACCACCATCCAACCAACCAGTCAACAGCTCCATCTAGTTTTACTTCTCATCTCAAATCTGTGACTCCTCCCCATTTCTGCTCCATGACCCTGGGCCCTGGTCAGGTTCTCCTAGCAGCAGCCATGACTGGGTCTCCCAACCTCTCCCTGAACCCCCATGGATGCATCTCCATTTTTTAGTTCTACTTATTTCAACAAAATGAAAATCCTTCCTTAAGATTTTCGCCGGGAATTATTAACTCTCTATTTTCCACACAGAGGGTTCCAAGGCCACAGCATGGTTTCAAAAAGGTTCATAAAGTGTGGCTCCCAGCTGAATCTCCAGCCTCATTTACTGCTGCCATTCATCCACATAACTCCAGAATTTCCTGTTGTTTGTGGTCACCTGTCCCTTCTGCGCTCCCTCATGCTTTCCTGCCTGTTACCTGTATGTTCTTTACCTGGAACACACTTCTCACCTTCTTGGCCTGGCTAGCTTTCTGCATCTTTCAAGGCCCAGCTCAGGTAGTATCCCTTCCAGAAAATGTTCTGGAAGTTCCATACGAGGCCATGGAGCCCTTCTGGGTCTTCTCACAGGAGCCTGTTCCATCTATCACTGACCCACTGCTACGTTATACTTACATTACTTGGTTATGTACCTTCCCACCATATAAGACCACACACACACACACACACACACACACATACATACACACACACACACACATAGGGCAATTCCTCGTACATGCCAGGAACTCAATCAGACTTTGCCGAACTGAATAAATCGAGTTGCCACATTTCATGGCTGTTGTACTGTGTTATGTATTTTTTATCCCCATTTCTGATTTTTATGTTTTCAGGTGTCTCTGTTCAACTATGTATTTTTGATTTCTTGGGCTTTTGCTCTGCCATACGCCAAGCTGCGTCGTCTCGCTTCGAGTGTCTGCACTGTCTGGACGTGTGTGATCATCGTTTGCAAAATGTTGTACCAGCTGCAAACCATTAAGCCCGAGAACTTTTCTGTCAACTGTTCCTTGGTGAGCCTTGAAGATAGGGGACTTTTCTTGACTGGTCTTTAGGGAAGTGACACAGATATTGGGGAACCCTCACCCACAAGCACATTCTGACCAGCCCCTCAGTCACCTCTTGCCATGTTGGATATGTCCTGGCCCTAGTCCTCTTCCCTTCTGAAGTGGAACTTTCCCTTCCGGTCCTACCGTGTCCGTTTGCACAAAGGTTCAGGAGAAAAATCTGAGCTCTTCCAATCTGAGCAACTTTTTTTTTTAAACTCTTCATTCTCTTCTTTTCAGCCAAATGAAAACCAGACGAATATACCCATCCACCAGCTGAACAAGTCTCAGCTCTACAGTGCTCCTATTGACCCAACAGAATGGGTGGGCCTGAGGAAGTCTTCCCCTCTGCTTGTCTACCTGAGGGTAAGACCTCCTTTGTACTTCACCTGAGCCTCTGCACAGTTAACACCTGACCTCCTTTGCCTTGAGAACTCTGATATCACAACTGATCATAACCTTGCATTTTTATGTGACATTTGGAGTCAGAAACAAATGACTAGACATTACCATCAGTGCCCCATTGTGAAAAGAAATTGATTGAGGAGTTTGGGATTAATTGAATAAAGTCTGACAAATATATTCACTAGGATATTTTATGACCACTAAAAGATTGAGGTGGATTGATACTATGAGATGTTGAAAGACATCCAAAATATGTGAACTTTTTTTTAAGAGAAAGGACAAATTTCAGTACACCCTGCATGGCATGCTTTCTTCTAGATGCAGAAAAAAATATTGAGTAGAATATACCAAACTGTCTACAGTGATTATTCCTGAGAAACAGGTAGAGCATTACGAGAAATGTTTGCTGTCTAAATTGTTTCTCTATAATGTTGAATAAAGGACCTATATTATGTTGAAAAGTAATACAGTTTTTTCTTCAATTTTTCAATTGAATTCCAGCTGGTTATCATTAGAGGTAATACAGATTTTAACAACCTGTCTTTGAAAAGAAACTTTGCAAATAGTCAAAACAACCGTAACAAAAGCGACATACTTCGAACCATTCCTGTTTTACTTTGATGGGTAATCTAAGCGGTCTTCCAACCACACCAACAGAAGCCCTTAGAAATAAAGCATTTATACTCAACACCTGGAATT
The DNA here is from genome assembly GCF_964662115.1 of Mustela nivalis. Classification (NCBI taxonomy): domain Eukaryota; kingdom Metazoa; phylum Chordata; class Mammalia; order Carnivora; family Mustelidae; genus Mustela; species Mustela nivalis. The sequence continues at coordinate 77,580,966 of NC_139033.1, read as the reverse complement.
TTTCAAAGTACTAGGCATCCCATTTTTTTGTGGGTAGCTTTATCTTTTTTTTCCCTCATACATCAGACATCAATTGCAGCAATATAAATGCCACCCACCATCAAGAACGGTTATAAGGATAAAACCAACTGATATTTGAAAAGAGCAATCAGAATGGTGTAAGGCCCATGGGGTGTCATCAACATGAACTATTTTCATTATTATGATGGTTACATTATGGTCAGCAGCATGCTTGTCAGTCCCGAGCTCTCTCTAGCCAGATTTCTGGGGTGTTGAAAGATTTCCCCTACAGCTTCGTCGGTTTCCCAGATGGCCCTGGACTCTTTTGCACTTTGAGTTGCAAGTAAGTTTGGATCACTCTCCCAAGGCAGCTGGCCCCTGCATCTTCCTGTGGCTAGTGTACTTTCCCGGAAACAAGAATGAGCATCACCGGCCTTCTCTCTCTAGAGAGTCTAGATTCCAGCATCCCAGAAATTATCCTGATTGGCACAGTGCAAGTTTCTCCACCTTGTTACTATGCCATAGGGAAAATGAACATTGAATGAAATAATTCTGTAGAGGTGGGATTTTATAAGCATTGTTTTTTTAGACACCAAAAATGGAGGAAAAAAGGATTGATTATGGGGGTTGCTTAAAGTGACCAAGCTAAAGCGTTTGGCTTCATGACTGTGTTTTCTTGCTTTGTAGAATCATCTCCTGATGCTGGCCATTCTGGCCTTTGAGGTTACAATTTACCGCCATCAGGAATACTATCGAGGTCGAAACAACCTCACAGCCCCTGTGTCTAAAACCATCTTTCACGACATTACAAGACTCCATCTAGATGATGGACTTATTAATTGTGCCAAATATTTCATAAATTACTTCTTCTACAAGTTTGGTTTGGAGGTGAGTTTCCTTGCTGACATGGGTTGTTTTTTTGTTTTGTTTTGTTTTTTTGTTTTCTTTTTTCTATGAAAATCCCTGTTGCTGTTTTTAGGCCAGTAGGCCACTAGAGCTTACTGGTCCATCTCCGTGATGTGATGACTGTTCCCCCCCACAATTCCAGCAGGAGGACATTCTACTGAAGTGTTCACCTGGCCTTGTTAAAAGTTTTCTAAGACTAAGGTCAGTGCTCCATATTCTGCCCCAGTGAACTTGGCCTCTCTAGGTCTCTGTAGCCTCGTACATGTGTGGATATCATTTGGTCATTCTCACTGTCTTCTTTAACGTATTACAAATCTTTTCTGTGTTTTGCGCATTCTGAGAGTTTAACTTGTGCCAAAATGAACTGGTTTGACCTGAAACAGTTGTGGCACTGCCTGCCTCTTTATAGAAAGAATTTGGAATAGTGAGGCTTCATGGAGAGATTGTAGCTATATTCTCTCCACGATTTGAAGTGGTTCTTATTCACAGAAATGACCTTGGAAGTAACTTATACAAGATTTCAGTCTTCATGCTGTAAGACACCCCACAGAGGCAAGACCCAGTGAACATGCACAGACAGACCCCCCGCCCCGCCTCTTCAGCAGTGCAGGTCTCTGAGCCACCTGCACAGGGCTAATAGGTGACACCACTCCCCTTCCCTGTAAACCCGATTTTTTCTTTGCCTCTTTTCATCCTTACACAGACCTGTTTCCTAATGTCAGTTAACGTAATTGGCCAGCGAATGGATTTCTATGCCATGATTCACGCCTGCTGGCTGATTGCTGTCTTGTACCGGCGCAGAAGAAAGGCCATTGCGGAGATCTGGCCCAAGTACTGTTGCTTCCTGGCCTGCATCATCACCTTCCAGTACTTCATCTGCATCGGCATCCCTGCAGCCCCTTGCAGAGGTGCGTGGGCCCCTCCCGGGAGCTGGCCGCTCTGGTGATCAGCCCTGGTGCCATGGACGGTTGGGACGAGGGCAGGGAAGGAGCACATTGATTTCACTCTTTGCCACTTCTATCCCTGCAGATTACCCGTGGAGGTTCAAGGGGGCTAGCTTCAACGACAACATCATAAAGTGGCTGTACTTCCCAGACTTCATTGTGCGGCCCAACCCCGTGTTTCTTGTCTGTAAGTGTTGGAGCCACGGGGCCACAGAGCGCTGGGGTTTGGTTTCCTCTTTGCTGCTCCTTCTTCATGGGTTCTGCTTTAGTGCCCCTGCTTCCTCCAGCGTACTTGGTGATCATGAAAAAGCTTGTCTTGATGCATTAATATCACAAGTCCTTAATGGCTTCTACTGGCCCTATTCCATTTGCAAAATAAATAAGTAAACATTGGAAATACCGTCTCTACTTCCATAATGTTACCTCTCAACACACACACACACACACACACACACACACTCCAACTGCTCCCCCCAACACACACACATACACACACACCTCTACTTATCCACCTTCTAGAAGGTAAGCTGTGGAGGGAGGCCCCGTTTTTTGCAAAGTAGATCTTTCATGCTGCCACTGCGGGCAGACCAAAGCCAATGCTAAGACTGTGGAAGCTAGGAATGTACTACCACATTGCAGATGCTCGAGCATGAGCTGTAGCCCCTGGCCCTTCCAAGGGCAGGCTGATGATCCCAAGATCAGAGCAGCTGCACCTAAGACAAGAAGGTCACCTCCAGAGGGACCGTGCTGCCTCCACACACTCACGTTAAATGTATGGGAGGCTGCCTGCCCATAACTGGCCATGATCTTCACCTCCACTCCTTGCCTTCACTGCTCCGCCCACTCTGGACAGTGTTTGGTTACAAATACAATGGGGGATGGAAGGATGAAGAAAGCCACAAGCTCCTGGCTCTACCACGAGGAAGAAGATAAAGATGGGGAAGTATATTCAACCGGCTTCCTCAAAATTTTGGTGGGAGATAAATGCAAATAAACATTATCCCATAAGGGGCGCCTGGGTGGCTCAGTGGGTTAAAGCCTCTGCCTTCGGCTCAGGTCATGATCCCAGGGTTCTGGGATCGAGCCCCACATCGGTCTCTCTGCTCCGCGGGGAGCCTGCTTCCTCCTCTCTCTCTCTGCCTGCCTCTCTGCCTACTTGTGATCTCTGTCTGTCAGATAAATAAATAAACTCTTAAAAAAAAAAAATTATCCCATAAGAAAGTCACGAGGCTAGGAATTATCACCTGATACTTGTGCTCTCCTGTGTCTGTACCCCTCCCTTACATCGTCCATGGTGGGCAAGGTGGGACTTGGCCCCTAGATTGGAATCCAGGGAGGCTGTACGTTGGGAACTTTGGGAATGTGATGCACTAAGGAGCTGGGGAGGGAGAGGCTCCTCCCTTGTGGGGTCCGTTTTCTGCATCATGGAAACCCGGAAGGGAAGAAGGTGACTCCGTGATCTCTCTGTCCTGCCAGATGACTTCATGCTGCTCCTGTGTGCCTCCTTGCAAAGGCAGATCTTCGAGGATGAGAACAAGGCTGCGGTGCGCATCATGGCAGGGGACAACGTGGAGATCTGCATGAACCTGGACGCGGCCTCCTTCAGCCAGCATAACCCGGTGCCGGATTTCATCCACTGCAGGTGAGCATGGCTGCATGGGGCCAAAGCCGCTTTGTGTGCACGTGTCACCCAGAGGACATAGCTCCACTTCCAGTTCTCTCTCTGCCATTTTTTTTTTAGAAACTGGCAGACAGAGGGTTTGGTGGTCAAACGACTGAGACTCTGAATTACAGATCTGGTTCTGCCTTTCTCATCATGGACCACATATTTGCCCTCAGTTTCCCTTCACTTCTTCCCTCACAAACGTGATTCTGCCTCTTGGTACCCCAACAGAGACTCCTCCATCTTTATCTTCTGTTCCTCTGCCTCCTCATCTCTGTCCATCCTGATCCCCATTCCTCACTCTCTTACCCTTCCCCTGTCCTCCACCTGGTCCTCCGTATTCAATGGGCACTGTGGCAGCCTGGGAACCACAGCCTGTCCTCTGCTGCCCCTCCCTTTGTGTGCTGTCCCCTCAGGCATGCCGGTTCCCCTTGCAGCAACTTCTCCGACCTCTTCTTTCCTCTGCAGTCTGGTGGCAGGTGACCTTGGCAGCCTGATTGTCCCCTCAGCAGAGTTTATGTTGAAACCTGACTGAATCTCTCACTCTGTGTTCCTTCTGTGTTCTCTGGGTTCCCAAGTCTTCGTGCTTTTTCTCACCTGCCCCTCAGTCATGGCCGACACCCCCGCCTCCACCGTCAGCAATCACAATCCAGCTCTGTCCCCTGCGGTCGGGGTCAGAAGGGCTGGTGGGATTGTTTGTATCTCCTCACCAGCCCTGCACCTCCAGACTCCCTGATCCTCACAAGTTAGCATCTACCCTCCAGGTCCACAGTCCCACCTGGGAGAGATGTGCATCAGTGTGCAGTGTGGAGATCAGTCCTGGGCCAGCCAGTGTGTCTCTCCTCACCTGAGATTTGCTCCCCGGCTTCTGAGTCCCAGAGTAGGGTGTTTGCAGGGGATTGTTATTTGAAGAACTTGATACCCCCACTTCTCCCCACCCTGCCATGAAATATAGTCAACTTAGGGCAAAGTTCATTTCTACCTTACTTTTGTGCGCATGCCTGTCCCCCATTCTTGCCAATGGTTGTTCCTACAACACATAGGGTCCTGTTAGTAATGACAGTTATTGGACACTTGCTGTGTGCCACCCTTTGTTCTAAGGGCATTACATAGATGAAGCCCTCTTACCCAAATGGCCACCTATGAGCTATTATTATCGCCACTTTGCAGGTGAGGAAGCTGAGCAAGGATTTGAACCCAATCGACCTAGCTCTAAAACCTGGGTGCTGAGGTCCTTCTGTGCCTCTCAGCGACCTAAGAGCTCAGCATGTATAGAACAAACCAATAAGTGAATTTGCTTTAAAACCATAAGTGAGGTGGGGTGCCTGGGTGTCTCAGTCAGTTAAGTACCTACCTTCCGCTCAGATCATGATCCCAGAGTCCAGGGGCTAAGCCCTGTGTCTGTCTCCCCGCTCAGCGGGGTGTCTGCTTCTCTCTCTCCATCACTTACTCTCTCTCTCTCTCAGATAAATAATAAAATCTTTAAAAAATAAAAAAATGATAAAATGATAAGTTAGGGCTGCCTGCGTGGCTCAGTTGTGTAAGTATCTTCCTTTGGCTCAGGCCATGACCTCAGGGTCCTAGGATCGAGCCCCACATCCGGCCTCATGCCCAGTGAGAAGTTCGGTTCTCCCTCTGCTTCTGCCCTTCCCCCTGCTTGTGCTCTCTCTCTCTGTCTCTCTCTCTCTCTCTCTCAAATAAATAAAATCTTTAAAAAATAATAAAAATGAAAATTAAAACAAGAAATAAAATGATAAGCTATGTAGAACTAAACATTCCTTTTAGAGTTAAGGCACCACACTAAACACTAATATAAGACTTTCACTTTTTATCTCTTCTCTATAATACTAACAGAAAATATCAGTGCAGCTGATTTTTTTCCCTATCATAAAGGGAGAAAGATTAGGGGTTTTTTTCCTTTAAGATTTTATTTATTTCTTTGAGAGAGAGAACATGGTCAGGAGAGCAGATGGAGAAGCAGACTCCTCACTGAGCAGGGAGCGCCAGGCAGAACTTGATTTCAGGACTGCGGGATCACACCCTGAGCCAAAGGCAGACACTTAACCAACTGAGCTGCCCAGATGCCCAAAAAAGTATTTATCTGAAGGCAAAACAGTAAAATCCCCAAGAAATCGTTCACAACATATGTTTACACTTTACCATGAATCAGACATAGTTTGAACATTCACAGCGACAGGAAATCTAGAACAAAATGAATTTTTTTATCACATCAGTTTGCCAAGTTGGAGAAAGACAAGTATGCAACTCTACAGTGTATTTATGAAAAAGCCTAAAACTCGAAAACTGTGTGCCCCTGATTTTTAGAGCGGTATCATTGAAAACTTGAATTATTTCAAGCTTTTAGTTTCAATGAGGACTGCCACAAAAATGTGTCTTAGAAAGTAACTTGTCACACAGCACGGCTGTGAGTGGGAAGCAAGTGACCACTTTGCCGTGGGAGGCGCGGCATCCCCCTCGCCCTCTCTGTGGGTATGTGCTCTTCTACAGCTCTGGAAGGCAGCCTCTTCACCTCACTCCGTGTCCCAGGGTACATTCAGTGTGCATAGGGGCTCCTCTTCAGAGCCCCTTGATTGCTGTTTTCCAAGTGACTTTCAAGCTTGAGCTTGTGATTTCTGAGCCTGATGTGGCTCAAGTGATTCCTGAGGCTGGGGCGCGGGGAGTAGGAATTGCCAACTGTGGGCAAGGAAGGGAAATCCACAGAAAGCACGTGTTGTACTCACACACACTTTTCTACACACATACTCACAAAATGCCAGCAGGCCCAGTCACCTGACTCTAAAGTGTGCACGTATGCACAGACACACACACACACACACCAGAAAGCCGTCGGGGGCGGCGGGTGCCTGGATGGAAAGTGGTTAAGCATCTGCCTTTGGCTCAGGTCATGATCCCAGGGTCCTGGGATCGAGCCATGCATCAGGCTCTCTGCTCAGCAGGAAGCCTCCTTCTCCCTCTCCCACTCCCCCTGCTTCTGTTCCCTCTCTGGTTGTGTCTCTCTGTGTCAAATAAATAAATAAAATCTTAAAAAAAAAAAAAAAAGAGGAAGAAGAAGAAGGCCCTATGGGCATTCCGATATTACATCTCAAATGAATCACTGATTTCACCAGCGATATTCCTGGGATGCTGAGAAATCCTGACATTGTATTCATTCTCCTCCGACTATGACATCAAAGAAAGGTGAAATAAATTTGAGAGGGAGATTTCATGAAAGCATTTTAAGGGATTGAATATTTTACTCCCTAAAGAGTAAAGTTCAAAAAAGTTTGCTTACCTGACAGTGTGCCTTTTAGGAACAGCTTTCTCTAATGAGGCTGAGCAGTATAATTTATTTTGTATCAAGATGTTGCTTATTAATTCTTATAAAATAACAAGTCATTATCAAATAACTGACCCACAGTTGGTTCTGCTCTGCTTCTCTCCTTACCTGTGAGGAGAAATAACCAAAGAAAATCTCCAAGATGAAGATCTAATTAAGCCAACACAGATGGGTCTAGGCTTACACTTGGCTGTCAAAGACCCGTGCTCAGAAGCTCCCAGAAGCTGCCACTTGTTGCATAGTGACTGACCTCAGTTCTCCCTCACCTCTCATCATGAAGGTCATAGGGAGACAACACTCCCCCCAAAAAAGGCATCTTGACTTCACTCCAGGACCATCCAAAAACAAGAGTGTTGGATTAAAGCCTCCAAGTCCCACTGTGGCTGTGTGTGCTTTGTGAGAACGAGTTCTCATCATCAATGAGGGATTTCCATCTCCAGTAAGGCCTTTGATGTAACACAGATTGTTTTATCTGTCAGTTTCCAGTTCATTCTGTTCTCTGTCTTGGGGAGACATCTGTTTCTTAGACTTTCCCCCGCCATACCATTATTCATGCTTCCTATGAGAAGACAGTGAGGAATTTTGAGTACTCTAGAGTAGGCAGAAGATGCTGCTGTGTGTGGGAAAGCTGGCCCAAATAAGACACTGATAAGTGTTTTCACCACTTACTTATTCATCTCTTACCAACTGGGTGTGGATTTCCTATAGACGAGGCAGTGTTAAGTGAAAGATGAGTACAAAGCTCACAATATGACTGGAAAGTGCTTCCATATTGAGTCAAACGAACAGTACAAACTCTTTCCCTCCTTACCGTGGAATCTCCTGCCTTAAATTTTTGTCTGTTTGTTTATGAGTATTGTCCTCTTATGGTTCGGTTTTGTTTTCCAGATCCTACTTAGACATGTCCAAGGTGATCATCTTCAGCTACCTCTTCTGGTTTGTCCTCACTATCATATTCATCACGGGGACAACCAGGATCAGCATCTTCTGCATGGGTTACTTGGTGGCCTGTTTCTATTTTCTGCTCTTTGGGGGCGATCTGCTACTGAAACCCATCAAGAGTATCCTGCGCTATTGGGACTGGCTGATTGCCTACAACGTGTTCGTGATTACGATGAAAAACATACTGTCAGTAAGTGCCTCCCATTGCATAACACATTTGCGGTTTTAGCACAAGAGTAAACAGCCCACTCAGTGGTTATTAAAAGCCTACTTGCAGGTCACACTCCTTTCTTAAAAGCCCCAAATAAGATGATGCAAAGTCAGGATTCAGAGAATCATTATTACTCTCACGCCGCCACATTAAGCAGAGTCCTGTTTGCTCACTTCCGCCATCTCAAAGTCACATGACAGGAGGACAGGGAGTTGTAGGAATACATTCTAAAACGTATTTGCAAGTCAACATCCCATCTCCAACGAGCGATCATCTGTCACCATTCACACTTTGTGCTACAAACTGGCCCATTTACGAGCTGAATTAGTCATTGAATCTCTTTCAAACTGATACCATGTTGGCTTACCTAGAAAGAATTATGAAAGCATAAGCCAGTAAAGGGTAGGGGTAAAACACATGTCCTTCCTCTACAAAGTTTAGTTGTTCTGCTTTGAAATAGCCACGTCCTGGGGCACCACGTTCCCCCTTGACCTAACAGGTAACTCACACGGCCCACTAGTCATCCCAGGATTGCGTAAAATCTTTTGGACCCTAGAGACACCTTCTAAGTTATTTACTGTTTCAGGAAATTAAACAACAACCTTTCAGGAGCTGAAGGAGTTCATACATCTCTTGCTGGCCCTAAGTCAAAGTTAATCCTTGTGCCTGCTGCTCCCGGTTACTGAGAGTGCATTAGAATGAGCCCTGAGCTAACAGCTTCCTGCTTCTCACCTTCCTGGTTACTGAAAGATGAGCTCACCTAGCAAGTCTACCATGCAGGCATTTAATTTTTTTTTTCTTTTTGCACGTGTATTTCTGTGTTTAGAGGTCCTCAAGAGCCAAGTCTGTGTCACCATGAATATGTATTTGAGTCATTTATTTTGTCTAAGACATTGAAATTCTGTCTAAGATCAGCTGATAGTAAAAGTGATTCTTATGCAGCAATTTTACCCTCCCCCCAATATTTATTTATATTGAGGGTAGTATTGAAAGTTCTTGGACAGAGAGAACAAAAGAACACCATTTCATCAATGGCCAGTCTGATGGTGAGGGATCTGTTGCCAGAGGCTGATTCCTATAACCAATCCTGGAAACGTATGGCTACAAAGTCCATTTGTTCATTCATTCTTTGATCCTGTAAACCTATATCATAGACTTGCTAGGCACTATTTTTGTCTCCAAGAACTAGATATAGTATTGCCTGCAGTTTCTACCCTAAGGAACTCATGTTCTAAGAGGGAAGATATGCCTACTTATTAGTAATTAGAATGTGGTCCATAAAAGCTAATTATCACAAGATTTTAGGAAACCAAAACAAAAAAGAAGTGCCTCATACCTTGCCTGAATAAACTGGGAATAGACTTCCTGGAGGTGATGCCATTTGAACTGATTGGAGACTTGAAAACCAGACTCAAGGGTGTTCAGAGAGACAAAGAGAGGACATGCCTAACATAGAGAACCCAAACAAAGGCATGGCCATGTAGGGCAGAGATGGTCATGTGAAGAGCAGGTTCGAATAGGTGCAGGAACTCAGACTGAAAAACTTTCACCTTGGGAACAACTTCCAAGTATATCCTCCTACCTCATATGTTCCCAGGAAATACACATAGTTCAGCCATCACCTTTATGAATTAGCTTGCAATGGTTGTCTGTTTAAACTTCTTCCCCCTCAGCATGTGAACTTAACATAAATCTTTGGTATGGGAGAGACAACGACATGCCAATCAATGAATTATATTCCTTTGCCCAGAGAATTGGCCAAAAGAGCCTCAAAATGCAAGCTCTTTTCCTATTCTAAGAACTACACCATACAACTAGTGTTTGTGATGATCTCCTGGCAAACAGCATAAGTTTAATTCGTCCAATTGTGTAAGAAAATAACTGTACCAAAATCAAAGTTCTGGGGTGGGGGTGGTCATTGTTCACCCATTTGATATCAGAATTGGCTTGTTCCTACAGGAGTCCATGATTTTCTCTATGAAAAGATGGGTACTTCTAAGTGCTGAAATCATCACACTAAAGATCTCCCTTTACTCATGGGGCTTATTTTCCCCCAGGAAATCATGGTGCTTCCAAAGCATCAAATGCGTTATCCCATGGTGACTGAGATTTGAGGTTCTACAGGTGCCTCCTAGACCTGTTGGCATGGAGACTTTGTGAATTCTTACACAGACTAGGATCACAAAGCATCAGCCTCTTTTTCTGGGCACAGAGTTTCACAATTTGCCACTCCCATTTGTTTTTCAGATAGGAGCATGTGGATACATTGAAAAATTGGTTCAAAATAGTTGCTGGTTGATCCAAGCTTTCAGCCTGGCCTGCACCGTCAAAGGCTATAAAATGCGTAAGTATGCAAAGCAAATCCGAAAGTGGAAGGAGAGAGAAGGAAGGACAGTTGTATTGTTCTAATTTTAAAATTGGGCCAAAGCACATAAAGAGAAAACAGGGACAGCGAATTCAACCTCTAGATGAAGGCAACAGGACTGTAGCTCGTTACAAATCTATTGTCCATAAGGAAGTGCTCCTACTCCAGACAACTTTGATCACCCTCTGGAAACTTCTCAGGCTCTGGGCTGGTCTGGAGACTGTGTGTGGCCCAGTAAAACTCTCCAAACTTCTTTGAGTTACATTAGGAAGAGTTACAAAAGGCCATAGGCCTGTGGTGGTTGCCACTAGAATCCTGGGTTGTCAGCGTTCCTCTGGCTTTCAGGTCCTTCTCTCCTCAGGAAGCTCAGGAAGCTTCAGACTCAGAAAAACAACTGGGAGGACCTTCGGGGTCTCTGCAGTTCCAGAAGTTTCCATTTCTCTCTCTCTGCCTCTTGCACCACAACCTGGGACAATACCGTGCTTGGTCCTCCATAGTGCCCAGAATGGGGACAACTTGACCATGACATTCTCCCCACTGTGGCTTCCAATCCAGGCTATGCTTTGCCCACAATGAAGAGTAACTGGGTATTTGTTCTGATTTAGGATAAGCTGTCTGTTGATACCTTTTCTTCTAATAGACTATACTTCTGATTAGCCCGGATCACCATTCCCAGAAGAGGTAGTTTTGTTTTTTGTTTTTGTTTGTTTGTTTATATCGGAGCATTGCCTTTGGCGTTGGGACATACAGACATTATTTCTCCATGGCCCTTCTTCAGGAAGAAAGAGAGCTCTCTTCCACTGAGAGAAGCACTCAGGAACCATCCCTGGCAAAGAGACCTCCTGTGCCACAAGGTCATTTGTGGTCAATCTTATAAGTCAAGGTTGATATTGGATTTGAAACCTGTATCTTTGCTTATAAATAAATGTACCCATGCATCAGGAATTTGCTCCTATGCCTGTAGGATTGCCCAAGCCTGATCATACCACAGATATTATAAATGACATAACAATGAAAATGGATGTTAATTTTAATTTTTTTTCCTACATTTTTACCCTAGCTGATGATGATTCCTCATGCAAACTACCCAGTGGTGAAGCAGGAATTATTTGGGACAGCATATGTTTTGCCTTCCTTCTGCTGCAGAGAAGAGTTTTCATGAGTTACTATTTCCTACATGTTGTAGCTGATATAAAAGCTTCACAGATCCTGGCCTCAAGGTAGGTCGGGCCATGGAATTGAGTGGTTTCTCTTAAAAAATCTGTCTGGAAGTAACATTGTGCAGTGCTGTTGCCTGAGCTTGCCTGGAAAACTCCTAAGAAATTAAGAAATTCCTTCTAGGAAAACCAGTCCAAGAAGGGTTTAGCACAAGGCCTTTAAAACTTAAAATAAACAAGAAAGTCTGTGGAGCCAAGTTACACTTACAAGGATCTGGGATCCTATGGAAAGTCAGAGACAAATGGGTCGTCTAGAGCCCTCAATGCACAGACCACTCACTAGAAGCAGGTCATTCTGGCCTCAGCCAAAGCAATAACCACAGGCCATGTTGGTCTAGACCTTAGTCCACACTCTTCTTCTCTGACTCTGTGTTTAGAAGATACTCCAGAAAATAGAGAAAAACACAATTATATATTATTTTTCAGACCTCAGGTTGAAGAGTGTGACACTCCAGGCTCATTCTCAAGTCCCTGATCTATCTTCTCTTATCCTCTCCATCCTTCCCATCTTTGTTCCCAATGATCTGATTTTTTTCTCTGGGCCACTGGTTCTATTCCTTTACTACCATCTTCTTCTTAATCCCTATCCACCCCTTTTTCAATTTTTCCCTGATCTTACAAGTTTTGGGGGAAAGACTGGGAAGAAACTGGCCATGGAGGTCAGGTTGTAGTACCCTAACCTGCTCTGCCCATCTCAGAAACACTGGCCTCACTAGATCCCATCCGATCTGTGGTGTTAAATAGTCTGATAAACATCGGCTTGTATCATATGAAATTTCCCCCCAAATCCATCATTTTGATTTGTGGTTTAGACTAACACACTTTTGTTTATACTGCCAGTGTTCCTAAAGACTCTTCTTTTCCTCTGCCAGGATAAACAAAATGTTTATTGCAGAAGTCCATTAATAGAGGAGCGACTCCTGGCCTTTGTTAACTAACTTGGAGCCCGGTAGAAAGAATTTTCAGTAGGGGACCTATATTTAATCTGAGGAGTTTGGGGATACCCTAGGCCCTCACTATACATAGGAACAATGACTTCATTTTATGTACAATAAATGACCCAGGAATTTACCATTATAATGGTTTTTCTAACACGCAGGACATCGGTTTCGTTAGAGCACAATGTCTTGTCCTTTTTTATTTCTTTTTCTTTCCTTTTGGGGATTTGTCCATGCTATCTTGTCCTAATAGTAATTTTATTAACTCATATAACAGCTGCTATTTGTGCTGATAAATGTGTCTTTTTGCCTTCTTCTGAGCAGTATTGGTCCTTAGATATCCGGGACATAATAGTAAGCCAGCGTCTTTTCCGAGGAGTTGTAACAGTTATTTAGAAAACATATTCCTCATATTATAGAAACCAATAGCTTGGTTTAGAGCACAACTCATGCCTGCAAAAGAAAAGCCATGTCTTGAGGGCACCTGGGTGGCTCAATGGTTTAAGCCTCTGCCTTCGGCTCAGGTCATGATCTCAGGGTCAAGCCCCACATCGGGCTTCCCACCTCCCGCCGGCTTCTCTGCCTGCTTGTGATCTCTGTCTGTCAAATAAATAAATAAAATCCTTAAAAAAAGAAAGAAAGAAAGAAAGAAAAGCCATGTCTTAAAAATAAACAGAATTTCCAAAGAATAGACCTTCATTCATTCAATAATCTCTTTGCCTACTGTGTAACAAGAAGGTGACTGCTTGGTCCTGCCCTCAGAAAGCTGGTGGGAAGAGGGACATATCAACAAGCAGTCACCATGCTGTGCAACTACCGTGATGGTAGGGGACCTTCAGGAAGCTGTGGGAATTATATCAAGGTATATAAACACAGGCAGCCTTCCATTCTAAGCTGCAGCCAGGGATGAACAAGAATTAAAGGCGGGAGGCAGGGGACACAGCCCAAGTGAAATTACCAGGGAAAGTTTTAATGAAGAAACCCTGAGAAGTTCAGTGTGGCTAAACACAGAAATTTGAAGGTGAAGATAGTGAGTGATGAAAAATTAGCTGGAGAGATAGGGAGCAGTCTGCTTATCAGGGGCCTTATAAACCATGTTTATGACTTTAGAAGTAATCCCAGAGATAAGAAGAAGCCAGGGAGTGATGTGGTTACAGCTGTGTTTCAGAAGCCCACCCTGCCTGGACTGTGGAGGACACAGGACAGGTTAGGTAACTACTCTACTCATCCAGGACCAAGACAGTGGCTCAGACCAGGAGGAGGTAAACTAGGAAGACATTTAAGAGTACAACTGGCACAACTGGAAAGTTGATTGGAAGGAAGGGAGGTGGAGAGGAAAGGAGGGTAGAAAGTGTTATGGAAAGGATTTTGGTTGAAGCCAATGGTGGTGCCCATCCCAAATGTAAAGAAACCAAGAAGTTCTAGGCTGGGAGGACACTGACCACAACCAGGGAGTTGTAGGGCTCGTGGGCTCGTGAAACTAAACTCATGGTGAGTCCAGTTGGTGGCCAGGATGACAGGTCTGCAGGTGGAAATAGACTTGAGTGTCATCATGACACAGGTAGATTTAGAGCAGGTGAGTGGTTGGAAAGAATGTGTGAATGAGCAGAGGACCCTGGGGACCACCCACTTTTAAGAGATGGACAGAGAAAACTAGGAACTCTGAGCCAGCAAGGAAGAAGGAAAGCTGGAAGAGCATGGTGCCTTAGGAGCCTGAGGAAGGCTGCTTCAAGGCGGAAGTCCAGCAGACAGGACATACAAACACAAGACTGAAAACTGAGCATTGAAGGCAGTGACCGCAACACGTCATGGGATCAGAGCTTAACACCGATGAGCTGAGGCTAAACGGAAAGTTTTGGAGACAGTGGCTGTGAGATACTTGTGCAGGGATAGTGATGGAGGCTATACATAGAAAACTGTGCAGTGGACATGTTGTTGTTTTTTTCCTAAGATTAGCAAGATGTGAGCATGTTTGCATACTTCGGAGGAGGACTTGCTAGCAGTGGGGAGGCGGAGAATGCAGAAAGAGAGGAAGAAAGGGCAGGATGGAGCCTCTCAGGCTGCATGGGGGAGGGGCCAGAGCCCGGGTGAGGATGTCACCTTTCCCACCATCACTGCAGGAAATGGTGTCCACGGGATAGATGGTAGGCAGCTGAGCAAACTGTTGCCTCATGACTTTTTTCTCTCCGGGAAGTGGGAGACGAGGTTATTTACTAGGAGTAAAAAAACCTTTGACAAAATTCTAGATTTGAGAAAAGTGTAAGGAGTTTTAAATAGTCAGTACAGAGAAGAATTTCCAGAGCCTATGAAGGGTCAGCAGATAACATGTTGGTCATGCCTTTTCTGCACCCCTGACCACAGTCCAGAAAAGGGTGGGCACACCACTGGGTTCCTATCCACTTGGGATTTACCAAGCGGATATAACCAGATGACAATGGACCAGACTTGAAGACATTAAGAGAGGCTGATGAGATAGATCAATGGGGACTCTAAAATTGGCTTGAAAAGTGAGAACAAACAGAAGGGAATGGAAGGATAGGAGGGAGAAAAGCAAAGAGGCAGGAATCTGAACATCTCAGTGATGGAGGTTGAACTCCAATTTTGCATTTTTTCCTTAGGGAAGCCCAACTCACTCCAGATCCTTTTCTGCTCACTGAGTAGAAAACTAATCCGAACTCACTCCTCCTTGCCAATGGTCCCTCATGGGACAACTATAATAAGGTCAGGTGAACAATACTTTGCTGAGATGTAAGGTTCTGCGGGACAGGTTCAAAGGGGTGCATCCTTTTTAATGTCTTAGAAAACACAAACCATTTTTTGTTTGTTCGTTTGTTTTGATGACCTTCTGTGGCTGTGAGCAGCCCACTCCCTCCCAGGAAAGGCTGTGCCTTCTTCATCCAGTGAGAATGGGCTCCTACATGGGGTCTTGGGACTCCCACTCCCAGCCAGGAGACTCTAGTCAATGGTCCAGAAAGAAATATTTTCTAACCCTTGATAATCATTTTCAGGGGAAGGTAAGTAACAAGGATAGAAACACTAATTTGTTCTCTACTTCCTATTTTTCTCTAGAGGGGCTGAACTTTTCCAAGCCACAATTGTCAAGGCTGTAAAGGCAAGAATTGAGGAAGAGAAAAAGTCAATGGATCAGCTGAAGAGGCAGTAAGGAAGCTTGGTTTTACTGTCCTTCTTTTGTTATAATTGGGGTTTGTCTGGTCCTGTTCAGCTGGCTCTCACCTCCCAGGGAGCCTCAATAGCCCTAAAAAACCCACCGTGCTAAGGAGCTTCTGGGTATGTGCTCAGTGTCAGGGCAGTAGCTTTTGCTCACTGGACTGAAAATGGAAGTAGTTGAAAAGAAAGAGAGGTGCAATGTCGTGGAAAGGGGCGCCATGTTGGACAAGACCAATGTCAAGTCTTGGTTCAGCTGCTTACTCTGGAACCCTGAGCAAGTCATTCCAATTCTCTGAATTTCAGCCTTCTGATTTAAGTTAGGGCTCACAGTTCTGCCTGGGTTTTTATAAAGATTAAATGAGCTCATGAATGAGACAGGGTCTTTCCCAGTCCCATTCAACTGGAGTAAATGTTCATTCTATCTACGAATTAAGAGAATACATGCAGAGATTTGGCATTGGAAGGATCTCTAAAGATATTATAATAACAGTCTTTCTGGGAAGAAACTGATGGTGCATGACATTAGATGACTTTCAATCCATAACAACCTAGAAGCAGTCCTAGAAATACAGCCCCTGTCTCCGTGGATGCAGTTCAAGACCTTTTTTTCTACTGTCATGTTCTGGATAAATCAAGTAATGAACTGACTTAACAGGAGATTTGAGAATTTCTTTTTCAATTTTATTAGTTCATTTTTTAAAAAGCCCTTGAAACAAATTTTCTTAGAGTGAAATGTTTAGCAGCAAATGTAACTTGTAAGGATTGGTAGGTAGCACTTCATTTAGGGGCTGGGTTTAGGAATGGATGACCACAGAATTCCATACCTACCCACGTTCTCCAGAAAAGCAGAAACTCCATCCTCCATCACCACCCCCCCACACCCGGGGAAAATTCCCCAGGTTTGCTGAGACCCCCTCATTCTGTTCTGACCTCATTTCCCAGCTCTTCCTTCACCCCACTCAGAAATGTTTTTAGCATAAATTACACCATCCCATAGCATGGTTATTTCCAGAATCAAAGATATGAGGTATATAAACTATTATATAAGCAGTTATGGCATAACTGTTGCCATTGTTGCTTCTAGTTATCTACATCAGGCTTAGACAAGCAACAAATGTGGACCCACATGTAGAATGAGTTCCTATTTACCCATTAGGAAGACCTGTTTACTATCATTCATTTCACTGAGTTTTTCCATTTAAGAATACATCCTCTTAGGTGACAGAAAGTCAGGATGTAAAAGAATGAAGGTAATAATCATTGCAAAAGAGAAGCTAAAAGTGTTGTTTAAGCCACAGGAAGCAGAAATGGCACTTAGCTTAAAAACCTGAGCAGAATTTTAAGAAGCTAAATTAAGAAATGGAACACCGCAAGAGGACGGGTCCGGTCAACATTATAGTTTCTGAAGAGTCAGACTTCCTGAATAAGCAGACAAAATAAACGGCACTGACTCAATAATCAAAGACACACTAAACCATTTTTCCAGAACTGATCAGAGATTAGATTTGAAATAGAGAAGAGTCATGCGGTCTCAGAGAGTATTTATGAATATCGCGGAACAACTTGCTTTTTACAAAACAGTCCTCACCCTTTCACCCTTTTCATTGGCTCTTCACAACTGCATGAGCTAGACAGTTCCTAATTTTTTAAAATTGCAAATCCTGGGAGGATAAAGGATTCACATTTCATCCTTTACTGTGTTCAAAATGGCTATGGTACGAGGCATACGTGGACATCAAGTATTGCATAGCAAACCTTCACATAATTGTGATCATCTTAGTGAGATGAGCGTCTACCCAAAGCCAAGTAATATGGTTGTGTCCGTGTACACACATATAGACATCCCCAAGCAAGTATGTGTTGCTGATTAAAAAAAAAAAAAATTCATAAGTCCCATCCATACAGGTTTAAACGCAAACCAACTGTGTGATTACTCGGGGCGTGTTCTTGGCATTGCTGTGGCTGTTCTATTTTCCAGGATGGATCGCATCAAAGCCAGGCAACAGAAATACAAAAAGGGTAAGGAGAGGATGCTGAGCTTGACCCAGGAATCGGGGGAAGGCCAAGACATCCAAAAACTCTCTGAAGAGGATGACGAAAGTATGTCAAGACATTTCCCTCTTGTTCAAGTAGCTTAGCATTGAATGATAGCATGAGTATGGGGAGGGCTGTTACATAACATTATTCTTATTCTGCCAGGATTATCAAATTTTTTTTGAACTTAGCAAGTTTTATCTTCCGATTGTGAATGGGATACATGTATTTGTTTCATTAAGGACATATTTAATGACTCCATGATTTTACAAGTAACTCCTCTTCAGCAAAACCACTTTAATCAACCCCTCACCTAGTGTTTGTCTTGCAGAGATGAGTTTTTTGAAGAAAATAAGCATGGATTTGCTTAATTTCTTCCTTTAGGGAAGGTATTTCAGAGACAGACTACTGTTACTGTCTTTAATTTCTATAAATTCTAAACAAATATTGAGTATGTATGCATATTTATGTGGCATCTGAATAATGGTAGATAAAATATCCTTTAATTATTGTCTGTTCCAATGAAACTGAAAATGAAATATATATTTATTATATCGGATTATAGATTTGTTATATCGTTAAGTTTGAAAGGTCTTCTTATAAATGTTTGCATGCTTTTCTGTTTGAAGGGAATGGAGAAATAGTGCATGGTATTTTCCAGTGCATAACATCTATTATTCCCCAATAAATTTATATTTTTCCAACCATGCTTTAAAATAATCACAAGGAAATTTCTGATTATTGAAATATAGGCATTTTTACAAATTATTTGCCACTAAATTGTCTTATAAAATTTAGGTGATGCTTCTTTTCTGTTAATTCAATGGAGAATTCAGTGTGAGATGCCTTTTTGAGAGATAATCCTTTCTTTTTTATGTTTCTTTATATGCCCTGCAGTACTAAAAAGAAAGTGAAAATGTGGCATAATGTTCCTAGAACACTTAGTACTTGCCTTGTGAAATCAACTTTCTCATATGTATAAACATTTCAGACTCAATATGGTTCCTTTCCCTGACCTCTGATGTACTTTTATGACTTGTCTAGATTTTGACAGTTGAGTTGTTAAAGCGTGGTTTTCAAAATTTGTTTTCTCACTTCCTAAGAATTAATATTTGGACATATTTTATTTTAGGAGAAGCAGACAAACAGAAAGCCAAGGGCAAAAAAAAGCAGTGGTGGCGGCCTTGGGTTGATCATGCTTCCAGTAGGTTTTCTCGATCCTCTTACGATTTCATCGATTCTAACCCTTATATCCTTGACCAGAATTCAGGCGTCCCCATGACCTGTGTGTTCCATGCATGGTTTGATCCTTGTGACTTGATAGGGGGTCAGAGTGTAGGAAAATGGTGATGTGAATGGGTCCCTGGGCCCCGGAGATGGAATCTTCCTAAGAAACCCACCGGGGTTACCATGCTGGCTGAAGAAAGCCCAGCATATGGCTGACACACTCCCGAGCACCATTTGTGGGCTCAGAAAGGGAAAATGAACTACTACCATTTTATCTGATTCTGAGGTCTAGAGTTCTGCTGATGTGTATTTATTTTACGGCTGAAAACCCTTATTAAAAATGAGTTTTGGCTCCTCCTGGGAGAATAATTATTAAATTCAAAGAGTCGGTGACCCTCTTTGTAAGGCACTGGGCTTGGATGCCAGAGTATCTCCTCTCCTCACCCCCAGAGCTTTGATTTTATTTGCATGTACGTTTTTTAAAGCAATTTATCGAATATAAAGATCAGGATGACTTAAAATGCATTCATTTTTTAATCAGCGTTTTTTTCGTTTGCTGCCAAGTCAAAAGACAAAGATTCAGGTGGAAATTCTGTGTGACTCTTTTTTTTTTTTTTAAAGATTTTATTTATTTATTTGACAGACAGAGATCACAAGTAGGCAGAGAGGCAGGCAGAGAGAGAGAGGAGGAAGCAGGCTTCCTGCTGAGCAGAGAGCTGATGTGGGACTCGATCCCAGGACCCTGAGATCATGACCTGAGCTGAAGGCAGAGGCTTTAACCCACTGAGCCACCCAGGCGCCCTGTGTGACTCTTTAATGTATTGTTCATTGGCCATGTTCGTCCTACTAACAGTCACAAGCAGTACACTATAAGCCTATTTCTATCAAGTCACTGCCTCTTCCCCAGTTTCTAAAGGCTCTCAAATGACACTCCCAATCAAAACCCCAGCATGTGGCATGGCCGCAGCCTCCAGCAAACAGCCATGACCGATTAAGAGCAAAGGCAGACAACAGGTTTTGAAAAGCAGAGCGTCACAGTCAGAGAATTACTGTGTTTCCCTCCGGATCATAAAAGGAATGAGGAATTACGGAACTCAGTGGCTATATTTGTTCTGCTTAACGTATGAAATCAACTGGCCTCGCTGTTGGCCAGTGTATGGTCTTAGAATACAATGATCCATTTTGATCTCACCTTCCTTATATTCGTTAGACTACAAAATAATTATTAATTATTTTGCACATTACTTATAATATTTTCAGGCTTTTATGCCTGGCTAATGTGACCTGACAGGGATTATCACCAAGGCCCACAACCTCGCATGATGGTGGGAGGGACTCTACTAGTAGGATCTTCAGAATCACAAGAAAGTCAAATTGATTGGAATCTTTTGCCCTGCCTAATTTCTTGGCCTCACTGAGATATGGCATTGGTTTCCCTGACCCCCAAATTAATATTTTTTAATCAGCAAGCCAATTTCAGAAAGTATTGCACAAAATTTGCTCAGTATACCTGGGTGTCATTAAATTTAATCTCAAATATTGAATTTCTAGCCTTATGGCAGGAAAAAAAAAAAATCCATGAGTTTTAAAGCGTTTTTTTCGTTTGCTGCCAAGTCAAAAGACAAAGATTCAGGTGGAAATTCTGTGTGACTCTTTAATGTATTGTTCATTGGCCATGTTCGTCCTACTAACAGTCACAAGCAGTACACTATAAGCCTATTTCTATCAAGTCACAAGTAAACTGTGCCTATCTTTCTGTTTTTAAAGGGCCCTTTGCTAGTTTAGACAGACCTATCCATTTCAAAATTGTTTCATACTGAAAGTTTTCTCTTTCACCTGGGGTAAATTCCCATTGCAATCATAGAGGTCTTTCCTTTTTTGATCTAAACATTGCATTTTGGAAGGAATTGGATATGGTCTTTGATAATCATCTTCCAAGTTGGTAATAATTTAAAGAACTTCTCGTGAAGGTTATTGACTTTAGTTTTCTGATTCATTTCACCCTCATTATAGCAAGTTCTTAAAGACCGGTATTAAATGAAATGTGCCTTGTTACACCACCTCTTGGTGCAATAATGCAGGAATGTGTGCAATTCATAGTTTGGAACCAGATTCTGACTGTGGTGTTAAAATTTTTCAGCAAACTGTGTTTCCTTTTACAAGCTTGTGAGGAAAGGAAAGGAATGAGTATGTGGATTATTTTTTTAGACCATGATGAGTTCCAAAATTTATCTTTAGAATCAGAAACACTTTATTAAAAGCCCTTATTTTGATCTCTTGAGCCGCTGGGCTTTTAAATAGATATTTCATGCAGGTGTGGAATATGAGAATGCGTGCACTTGGAACACCCTCCTGTGAGTCTGTCCATGATACGATAATGTCGCTATGTTGTTCGTATTACTGGCAAGCAGTCAAGATCTTAACCTAGTCTGTAGGTGGCAAACCTTCCACTTCCATACCTATGTGCACACATACGATCGCATTATTGCTGTTCAATGATACCTTCTGTTCAAGGATAGTGTGTCTCCGTGCCAATTTAGTACTGCCTAAAACAATGACATGCCTCACTCCATTGTTAAATATCTGAAATCGAGGTCCAGCTTTCTGGGGATACAAGAAGTAGGATTTTAAAAGTCATTTCCACACTCAGTGCAGCAGCAATAACATCAGTATCCAGGATATGTTCATGGACACAGGCTGCAGGCAGGAGCTGACTCTGAACTAATCAATGCAGATGCAAGATTCTCTCTACTTCTTATTAGCAGCTAGCACTGAAGAAAACATTTTCTGTGGTTTTCCTACTTTTATTTTAGTAACATTCTATAAAAGAATAGGAGACTTTTCCTAAAACACTTGCTGCCTTTTTAAAGGTGTGAATTCTACTTCTCGCATACAAATTTGTAGTTTTTTTTAAAGGATCAAATCAGTGTTGAGACTGCTTGAGATGAACACTTTTTTGGGTTCCCCTGTGTCCACATGAATAAAAGCCATAGAAGGTATGATTGAATACAATTTAAGCTATTGTTGATTTTAGAGCCTATAATGAGGGTAAAATGCTCAATCTTATGATACTCTGTTTTTACCAAATTACCACGTGACATAGAATCCATGTAACTTTCCTGCAAATGTCTGAGCTTACATGAAGGCATTACTTTAATGGTCTTCCCCACTGTCAAATGTGATGCTATAACTTTGGTTTGTTCTTGCTTATTCTTACCTTATGTTGTACTGCATTTATTCCCTCGGGCCTGGACCCAGTATTCTGGGTCTGGTTCTTTCTTCAAAATACAAGTAACAAATTACAGTGCTTCTGTTCAAGGATATAAGGCCCAATTCATTCACTCTGCATCTTCACGGATGGAGGCTTCAGATACGTCTGAAATCATGGGCAAAATTATTTACCTTTTGACCATGTTTAGTGATATTCAAGCAACTAATTTTAAACAAGCCAAGGTTTTCCATTACCTTACAACATATGAATCCAAAAGAAAATGAAAGACATCATGTGATGTCATCCAAAAGATACCTCAGCATTCAAAAACTTGAATATAACTTGAAAATAATTCATATTTTTTCCTGCAATGATGGTACAGTTCTTGTAGCATCAGAAATGTATATGCTGGGTCTCTTTTCCCTGAACAACTTAAAATAATGCTCAAACTAATAAAAGATTGGATTCTCAAATTTCTTTAAGTCTCTGGACATTTCCACTTTCTCTGCTCCTAAGTTTTAACACAGCAATATGTTCTTGCAGGGAAAATATCAGGCAAGACAAGGGCAATCCGTACTGTTTGTGCTTTGAGTCTTATGGTCAGTACAGTTCTCCTCACACTTCAATAGGTAACGGACCTTCTGGTTGACCAGAAGCCCAACAGTGCTAAACCGTACGGACCCTGTCTGCCCTGCCTTAGTCTGTCCCATGCTATGTGTAGAAATAGCCAGAGTGTGGTAGTGGTGTTTTTGCGGTTGTATTCTTTTTTTCATGTTACCTGCCCATTTCCTCCTCATGGCAATGTGTTTGTTGTTGGTGGTTGTTTGTTTGTTCTTTTGTTTTTTTAACTCTTTCAAATGTCTTGGCATATGTGTAATGTTCCTGTGTCACGTGTGGAGGAGCCAGGTCTGCACAGTAGAAAGTGAAGTGGAAGTTGGTGATGCTGATTCTTGGTCCTGAACCATCCTGACTGGCATTTCTACCACACTCAACCCCTTCAGACAACACCAAATCTTCCTCTTCACTTTGGCCTCGTCTAAAGGACCCAAATTGCCAAATCGTCTGAACTGTGAAACTCTTTTTACAGTTTTCTAGCCATTATTTTGGCCATTTTGGTAACAAAACAGGTTGCTGCAGAGTTGATCTGAAGCATTTGTGATAAATTGACACTGAAGAAGGAAGAAACTGTCAGATGAACCCAGTAGTGGCCGGTTTTCTTACACAGTGTAGACGAGGCCTCACGCTCTGTAGACCCAACCACACCAACACCAAGTAGTATTAGCCCAGAATGAGTTCTCTTCATCTCTTGTCTTTTCCTTTTTACCAACATCTCTTGCTATGGTCTTTTGTGGACAGTTTATGTATTTGGGGGGGGGGCATTTCATGAATAAGCCCTTAATGACCTCATATCTCTTCCAAGAAATAAATAAATATTTTGTTTTGCTTAGTGGTCAGGAGTGGAGATTATTACTTGTTTGAAACGGATAGTGAAGAGGAGGAAGAGGAAGAATTAAAAAAGGAAGATGAAGAACCTCCGAGGAGGTCAGCTTTCCAGGTAATTATGGGGTTGGGAAAACCAGCTCCTCTGCTAGTTGAAGAGCTATTCTTTCTGACAGATCTTGATTGCAGGCCTAGACTTCTGCCACTGTGTTCATGTGTGTCACAGCTTCCAGATGTTTTTGATTTCCACCTGAAATTGTTTATTCCTCATTAAACTCTAACGCTGCTTGCTGTCAGCATCAGTATAATTACTGCAAAGAACACTGTTCCCACCAGGTCTTCATTCACTTGCATCAAAAAAATCTTCTGATGCTATTAAAAAAAAAAAATAAAGCTTCCCTGGGTGAACTTTATTTTTCTGTTACAAGTACGAGGTGAAGAAGACTTGTCTGGTATCACTTTGAACCACTTGAATGGACTTATATTTTGATATGTGAACTAGCTGATCATAAAAATGAAGCTCTTGCTTTCTTTGGAAACAAATGGTCACTTAAATGGTACTTCAAATCTTGAGAATCCTTTTCATTTGTGTTGCCAAAGGTTTGAGAATTGATTGAAAACCTGGAAATAGCTAGCACAGTTCTGATTTTTTTTTTTCAGCTTAATTGCCTTTCTTTTTCAGAAACTGCCAGATCATTCTTAGTTACATAGCTTAACAGCCAGTATTGTATATCCAGGGAATGTCTAATCCATGTTTGTTAAAGATGAGGACTGGTCAGTAGAACTACATGCAGGGTGAAAGTTTGATATATATTTCTTTTATAAAGGAGTCATGTGTTAGGACTGTTATTTCTTAGTTATTATAGCGCAAGACATAGAGGGTGATATCCATCAAGCCTCATGATGTGTTCATGAAAAGGTCATGGCTCCTTTGCTGCCCAGGTCTTCTCAAACTGGAGGGTTACATCCGTTACTGTATTCCCAATGAAATTAAGGAACTAAATTATTTGTGGAGACACCCTGCTCTGATGCTTTCTCACTGGCCCCATCGCTACCCGAATTTTTGTCTTAAAGATGGCGTCTGTGTGCATGCGTGCGGCTGGCTTGTCAAATACTAATGACTCATTTATTTTTACTCTAATGATTTTTCTTATAACCATCACTCCTCATTCAGCAAAGGAGAGAACATGGTCATGCTCGCCATGTTTACGGATTACATGCAACAACTCTTCTCCTTATTCCTAACCTCTGAGCAGAGCACATTTGATTCTAGCTTCAGGGATGGGCACGTTTTAACCTAGTTGCTGTAATTGTAGAGACGAACTCATACTGACATCATGTATTAAGTTTTTAGTCATTGGTGTTTTTCTACTAACCACTCTTGCTTTGTCCTTC
The DNA here is from genome assembly GCF_964662115.1 of Mustela nivalis. Taxonomy (NCBI): domain Eukaryota; kingdom Metazoa; phylum Chordata; class Mammalia; order Carnivora; family Mustelidae; genus Mustela; species Mustela nivalis. The sequence continues at coordinate 77,555,968 of NC_139033.1, read as the reverse complement.
TTTGTAGAGAGCTATTGGGAAGTTTGCGTCGGCCATTTTAGCCTTGCCAAAGTCTGTCATTAAACTTCCCAAAACTATTCTTCAGTATTTAATCAGAGCTGCAAAGGTATTTGACGTTTCACTGATGTGTGGTGTGTGACCCTCCGCTCCATAGAACTTTAGACAAGCAGATTCCCTGTTGCCCTACATCTGCATTTTCCCTGTTCTATAGATCATACAATGGAGGAAGTATGAGAACTTACAATTGTAGACCTTTCCAAGTAGAGTTTCGAGAAGCCACATTTCCTGTTATTTGATTCTCATTCTTCAGCTGATACCAGAGCCTGTCGAAACATAGAGCGAGAAAATGCAGATACACGTCTACTCTGTCCTTCTTGTAGTTTTGCCTAAGTCACATCTCATTTTTAAAAAGGTCACATCTGGTTGCATGCATCGGTCGTGATGTGTAAAATGTGTGATTATTATTCTCAGAAAGCTGGTAAAACTATGAACGAGCCTAATAAAAGACTCGTTTTGCTCCATCTCCTTGTTGGCTTCCTTTTCAAGGCTCCATCTTGCCCAAATTGGGTATTGTCTTCCATTTACTCTTCTGATTTCAGTTCAACCCCTTCCAAGGCTGGGCTGTCATGTCAGGTCTGTGTGGCTTTTCACTCCCACGTCACCCCAGAGAGTGCAGAATAAAATGTGAGAATGCTGTTGGTCAGTTTAGCCAACGCACAGCAGAAATTATCCAGCTACCCATGCTCTAGGCACTCCTTACTGAAAATCATAGTGAACTCCTATTCACGCACTTTATAGAAAGCTGGTTCTGTGGACGTAATCTGGGGCAGGAATTTAAACTCTTAGGTCTTTATGCTCACATGTTAAGCAGTTGTTTGCACAGTGAAGGAGACCAGCACTTTTCCCATTTCACCTGGGATCTTATTTAAATGCAGGTGATGTAAAGAAAACAGGTCCCACCTACGGCACGTATAATGTGTGTTTCTCTTGAGTGCCCAGAGGAAAGGTAGCTGCTGGTCCATCTTGGGTGGGGCCAGGGATTCTAAACCTCCAGGTTCCTCCCATTTTTAAAATGCCGGGATTCTGATTGTTAGTTTAATATTCAGTGTGTTCACTGCCTTGGGATTCTTTTCTTTTCGCTTTTATGACTACCATGCAAGTCTTTCCATTCATATTTAAGAATTTACATGAACGATTATAACACAATTATCCTCTATCTTACTTTAAAAATAAAAACAAAGGAGCACCTGCATGCATCGGTTAAGCTTCTGACTCTTGACTTTGGCTCAGGCTCAGGTCATGATCTCAACTCTTAGGTCTTTATGCTCACATGTTAAGCAGTTGTTTGCACAGTGAAGGAGACCAGCACTTTTCCCATTTCACCTGGGATCTTATTTAAATGCAGGTGATGTAAAGAAAACAGGTCCCACCTACGGCACGTATAATGTGTGTTTCTCTTGAGTGCCCAGAGGAAAGGTAGCTGCTGGTCCATCTTGGGTGGGGCCAGGGATTCTAAACCTCCAGGTTCCTCCCATTTTTAAAATGCCGGGATTCTGATTGTTAGTTTAATATTCAGTGTGTTCACTGCCTTGGGATTCTTTTCTTTTCGCTTTTATGACTACCATGCAAGTCTTTCCATTCATATTTAAGAATTTACATGAACGATTATAACACAATTATCCTCTATCTTACTTTAAAAATAAAAACAAAGGAGCACCTGCATGCATCGGTTAAGCTTCTGACTCTTGACTTTGGCTCAGGCTCAGGTCATGATCTCAGGGTTGTGAGATCAAGCCCCAAATCAGACTCCGCACTGGACATGGAGCTTGCTTAAGATTCTCTCTGCCCCTTTCCCTCTACTCCTCTGCCCCCTACCAACTCCCTTTCTAAAAAAAAAAAAAAGGAAAGAATATATACACATATATATACATATATACAAGAATATATACACATATGTGTATATATACAGATATATACAGATATATACACATATGTGTATATACTTCTTTGGTATATACATATATATATAATTTAAAAACAAACAAACAAGAAAACTTTTTACATACAACATAAAATTCTGGGTCACACATGAATTAAAGGACAGTTTATTAAAATTTATCAATTTCAGTGAAAAATCTCCATCCATTTCTATGTAGTTCTATCCTTTTTTAAAAATTAAATGCTTTTTGCATAGTACATTTTCAGTAAAGCGAACCTCATTTCCCCCTAAAATATATGGTAAAACTGAAGATAAAATCACATGACCAGACTTAAGATAAAACTTAAGATGAAGTTAATAAATAAATAAATAAATAAAATTTAACATTAGTTATCTTAAGAATATAGACTAATAGTGGCAATTTGAAGAAACCAAAGTTAATTTATGGACATTTTCATGTATTTTCTTTCACATGGTTAGTGGTGTGTACACCCATGAACTTGGATGGTGGTTATAGTTACAATGTGAGAACTGAGAAGTTCCAGTTAAAGAAACTTCTATTTCTTGACTCAGAAGTGGGATCTTTCCTCCTACTTTGTTACCATCATTTCCTGAAACAGTCAGACTGAGCTTCTGTCAAATATTCCTGGCACTCGATAGAGTTTGTAATTCCAAACATGACCAGTAAGATAGTTTACCTACAAATAGGGACTCCTCATAAGATTTCCTCCCTCTCTCATTTCCCCTTGTTTGAATTATGTAAATTCTCATCTCGGTGAGAAAGCACTGATGGGCTTAATCATTAAGGGATCATAGGTAGAACCAGGAATTTCCTTTTAATAATGGCACTCACCCTTCTTCAAGAGTTCTATAAATCTGTCCTAAATGCCCCTTCTCTCTCTCCCTCTCCATTTTTCTCCAGAACAAAAGCACTCCTCCAACTTACACACCTAATACATTCACAGATCCTGAGTTACTTTTTAATTTTCCATTTTGGAGATTATGGCATTATCTAAAAGCAATATTTTCATAACTCTTTCTTTAAATGACTTGTCATCAGATGTTGTTCTTAAACCTGAAAATTTATTGTATTTAGCAGTTCAGATTTTTGTAAAAGAATCAATATTTTTCTGAAGCAGTTTGCTTATTAATGTACTAAGCCTCAAAATTTTTTGGTTTTTTTTTTAGTAGGTGGCAGGTTTAATGAGCAAGGTAATTTACACACTTGGCAAAGATATTCTTGATGGAGTTCTTGGTTAGCATGCTTAGTACACATCTACCATAAATTCCTTCATTTGGTCCTTCTTCCAGAGTCAGTTCATTTTCTCTTTTCTCAAAAAACATTTTGGCATAAAATAGGATTATTTTTTGCCTTCCAGGCTTATTTTTCAGAAATAATACAGATGTTCCATTCATGTTAATTGCCCATAGATTCAGATTTCTACAGTGAGAAAAAAGAAATATTCTTCTTTAGTCACTATGACCTTTACATTTCTGTACATTGAAAAGTTGGATCCCCTTTTATTTTTACTGACATCACCATGCCAGTGGTTTGCTTACATTGTGTTTTCCAAAGATTTCAGAAATCTGAAAATAATATAAAATACAGTGAAGTGTCTGGGTTTACAAAGTGACCCCACAAAACATTCCTTTAACTTTATCATTGTAATAGAAAACCCAGCTTCCCTGAGACCCAGGTGTGTTTGGGTGCATGAGGAGCATGTCTGCTTGGCTTCATGATTACATACGGCTGACTTTGTGTATCAGGGCTTTCTTTCGGTTCCATCTGCATGACTTGGGAGACTGTTGGTGGGAGGGCTGTTCAAAGTTGCTCTATGGTGGTTATTGGGTTTGTTATATTAATGTAACCATTTTCAGGTCTTGAATAAAAATGACAAAAGGCAACCAAAAGCACCACAGTTTTCTTTCCATAACATTCTGGAATAACTCTTTAACCTTGCTATCACATTATTTTTTCCTCTCCAAATACTAATCGATCTACAAAACCCTTTCCTAAGTTGTTGGTCATAGCTGTTTTCCACAAGGGAGAGTATCAAATGTGCAAAGCTATTTTCCCAAAGTAAATGAGCAAACGATGTTTTGTTTTTGATTTAAAGTTTATTTGCAAGGGGAAAAAACTACTCCAATGACACTTAGCAAGGTGCCCAGCTTATTCCTGTCATGTGTAATACAAAGACTCAGTAACTCTCCCAAGTGGTGGTGGTACATGGGGACTTGGGAGGAATGGTGGTAACCCGAAGTATCTCAGGATTGTGAAACTGGAAGAAATATCTTCCTCCAATGTCTGTTTTCATATTTCATTTCATGATAATAGAAAGAACACAGGTCAACTCAGGATACTGAAGGAAATGGGAGCAGATTTATTTTGCACGGGAGAAAAAGAAATATATATATATATATATATATATATATATATATATGACCAAAGCCAGGAATATATATATATATAGTATATATATATATTATATATATATGACCAAAGAACATATATATATGTATGACCAAGAAATATATGTGTGTGTATATATATCTATATCTACATATAGATATATATATATCATCAGAGTCTGGAAGCTTGGTGTTGGTCCCTTTTCTTTTCATTCAAATTATGAAAAAGCCAGAAAATAATCGAACTTTCCCCCTTCAGTTTGTTTATCAAGCCTGGATCACTGACCCTAAAACCGCACTCCGACAGAGACGCAAAGAGAAAAAAAGGTCTGCAAGAGAAGAACAGAAAAGAAGGAGAAAAGGATCTGGGGAGGGTAAGTGTTGTGTGAATGCAGGGTCCAGCCAGCACTCTCTGTTTCTGTGGCCTTGGGCTACAGCAGGACAGAAGCTTTGGAGGAACATCATTCTCATATTCTAAGGAGTGCATACAGTTCTGCTTGCCCATCATTGCTCATGTCAGACCTTTGGAATAAGTAAAAACATGAATTTAAGTGAATATACATTTTATAAAATGAGAAGAGGGAGAAGAGTAAAATAAATCCAAAGAAAGTAGAAGGAAAAAATTAATTTTTTAAGCAGATGTTGAGTCACAGAAAAGAAATAACAGGACAAGATTCATCATTAAGTGAAAAGCAGTTCTTAGAAAAACTAGTAAGATGGATAAACTTTTGGAAATTGTATTAAGAAGAAAAGGAAAAACCCACTATCAGTATCAGGAGCCAAAAAAGGAACATAACTACCAATGCCATCTCCAACATTACATGTGAAAACATACAACAGGAACACTTTTCCGAAGATAGGAAAAATTCCAAGCTACAACTATACACCAAAAGCAAAGTGAAAGTGAAAGTGGGACACCCAGAAAAGAATATTTTCATTATATATATATTTATATATAAATATATATATCAGACTAAAGATTAGTATTCTGGATATACTAAGAACTCCTAAAGAGCAGTAAAAGAAAAGCTCAATCCAATAGATGAATAGATTTGAAAAATAATTCACAGATCAGGAAACAGAAGTAGACAAAAGGAGCCCAGCTTCACTACTAATGTAAGAAACACAACCAACAGTTTGACATCCTGTTTTCCTTGTTTGTTTGTGTGTTTTACCTATCAGATTGGAAAAACCCGAACATTTGTTAATATCACTGTTTGGAGCTAGTGGGAAAATAAGTGTTTGTATGAGTTACAATTCATACAACACGATAATTGGTGTAGTGGAGTAGTGTATCCACTTTGGAGAGAATGTTTAGATATCTATAAAAATGTTGGGGGCACCTGGATGGCTCAGTTAGTTAAGCGTCTCCCTTCTGCTCAAGTCCTGATCCCAGGGTCCTGGGTTCAGGCCCCATGTTGGGCTCCCTGCTCAGTAGAGAGTCTGCTTCTCCCTCTCCCTCTGCCAGCTGCTCCCCCTGCTTGTGCTCTCTCATTCTCTCTCTCTGACAAATAAAAATCTTTAAAAATCTAAAATAATAATAATTTTTTTAAATGTTAAATGTACAGTTAAATATTCAAATGTTAAATGATCAGTCCCACTTCTAGAGGCGTGGCTTAACTTGAAACAATATTTGCATATTGCACAAGACCTGTATCTACAAATATTTATCAAGTATTATTTAATAACAAAAACTTAGAATTCTATTCAGTAGTTAAAAGAATTAGATGGATTACAGTTTATCCTAGAACAATGTGGGGATTTGGGCACTGACCTGCACACAATCAAAACTCTTGTATACCTTTTGACTCCCCAAAAACTTAACTACTAATAGGCTACTATTGACCAGAAGCCTTACTGATAACATAGTCATATTTTGTATGTTATATTCATTATATACTATATTTGAACAATAAGCTAGAGAAAAGAAAGTGCTATCAAGAAAATCATAAGGAAGACAAAATATATTTGCAGAACTGCACTGTATTTATAAAGAAAATAACCCTCATATAAGTGAACCTGCAGGGTTCAGAACTGTGTTGTTCAAACATCAACAGTACTTTAAACTTGACATATTATTAAATAAAAAGTATTATGTTGCAAATGGCATGCACATTATAAAACCATTTGGGAAACAAAGGAAGCCAACAAAGTTCCTCAAGACAGTGTTTTGCATTTTTAATGGACGCATATAATATGTATAAATGCAAGAGAAAGATCGGGAGGAATACTTAGCAATTAACAACAGTGGTTACTTCTGGGGGAAGTAGGAGTGGAGTCTCTTCTGTGAACAGACTGAGATTAAGTGGTATGATTTTAGGGAACTTTACACTTATGTGTTATATTTTGATTCTTTACAAAGGAAATAGACCCAGATTTTTGTGACATTAAAATGTCTTCAAAAGTCACAGAAAAGAAGCATACTTACTCATGGAATTCTAACTACGAACCCTTTCTCCTCTTTGACCATTCTGCTCCCTGCTGTCTCCTGGTAGCTTTAATTTTATTTTACTTTATTTGTTCAAAAGACAAAATGAAGACACAGCCAATGAGTCAAGAGTCTTTGACTCAAGTCAAAGAGTCGAGGGGTAGATTTGATAATCTGCAGTGGAAACCCATCCCCGCAAGGGCTAAGTCCTCACTGTGTGTGGTACTTATGTCCACTTCTTACTGGTCTGTGATGTAGGTGTGTGCAGGCACCAATTACTTTGTTTATTTTCGAAAATGAGTTCATGCTCTACAGATCCCTCTGGTATGTTCATTAGCAGTGGGAAACGAACATTTCTCCAATTAAGTATTTATAAAACTATATCATCCTTTTTTAATGGCTGCAGAATTGTCTACAGTATGGATATTCATAATTTATTCAACTATCCCATCACTAATGGACATTAAATTTGCTTCCAAAATTTTGCCATAATGAATAATGCTATCATAGATAGCCTCGCACAAAAATGCACATAGTCATACATACATATATGTGTGTGTATTTAAATGCATAGCAAAAAGCCAGGAAGAGCACAGACTTTCCACAGAATAGATCAAAAGTGGGACTTCTGACTAAAGGGATGTGACATTTTTTACTTTAATATATATTTTCCCAAGAGGTTTTAGAAATATACAGTCCTACATGTAAGGTACAAGAGCGTCCATTTCCCTGTAGTCTTATCCTACAGAATGTTATTTTTTTGTTTTTATCATTTGTCTTTCATTGGAGTAACAAATGGCTTTTATTTTCATTTGAATTTCTTAACTAATGAAACTGAGCATTTTTTATTTCCTATTTTCAGGTTTATACTTCCAAATCTGAGATTTAAACATTTTTATCATTTTCCATAATATCATTCTATTGGGTTGTTTGTCCTTATGGATTTAGGAAACATCTATATATTAGGATATTATCCTTTGCTTATGTGTTACAAATATTTTTTACACATCCAGTGCTTATCTTTTTTTTTTTTAATATTTTTATTTATTTATTTGAGAGACACTGAGAGAGAGCATGAGAGGTGAGAAGGTCAGAGGGAGAAGCAGACTCCCCATGGAGCTGGGAGCCCGATGCGGACTCAATCCCGGGACTCCTGCGGGACTCAATCCTGGGACTCCGGGACCATGACCTGAGCCAAAGGCGGTTGCTCAAACAACTGAGCCACCCAGGTGCCCCCAGTGCTTATCTTTTTATTTAGTTTTTGGTATATGTTATCTAAACAATTTTTAATTTTTTCTGATATCAAAGAGGTCTCAATTTCTTTTTGCAATTTCAGGGTTTCCATGTTGCTTAAGAAAGTCTTCCCCCCAGATATTATTTTCCCTTATTTCCTCCCAATTTTATTTACATTTTGCATTTTTATTGTTCTGTGAACTAGAGACCTACTTTGTTTACTTTTACACAGATAGGCTGTTATGTTATCCCTGTTTATTAAATTATTCTCCTTTTTTCTAGTAAATTTAAATGCTACTTTTGTCGATATTCAGCTCCCATTTATTCTTTGGTCTGTTTCTGGGCTCTGGACTCTGATCCATTATCCTACTGTCTAGCTCTGGGCCAGTGTCATCTATTTTTAAGTCCAGTGGGTATCGAGTTAGTTTTAATATTTAGTGTTGCAAATTCCCCCTCACTATCCCCTTTTCTACCCCCCCAGCCAACTTGTATTTGCTATCCTCCACCATGCGTTCTCACAAAATTATCTGCTGAGCTCTAAAAATGTGTTTTTAGTCATCTTGCAAATCTCTCATTACTCTGTTTCATGAAGATGATTCCATGTGCCGATGTTTACCTCAGATCAAAGACAGCAATAATTAAAAGGTATTGGGATGAAAATAGATGTTTATTCATTCCTTTAATATTTATTTAGCCACTTCTTCTTTGGTAGAAGGGCTCGTCCCTTTCAGATTACTTCCAGACAGATGAAGCAAGTGGATTCCAGCCTTCTGCAATGCCAGGTGCTGCTCGAAGTACTTTGTAGGCTGTAACTCATTTGATCCTTATAACAGTCCAGGACATTTTATTCTTCCTACATTACAGATGAGGAAATGAAGTAACTGCAGAGTTCCATTTAAAAAATAAGCATAGATAAAATAGTGTGGGACCAGAGGGAGAAAGGAGGACTTATAGCCAAGAGTATAAAGGAATAAAGTACTTCATGAAAAAGTATTTTAGTAGAGCCTGACATTCTGGCAGAAGAAAGAAAGGTTGTGTATGAAAATTAAAGAACAGGTCAGCTTAGTTGGTAAAGACAAGATGCGATGGAAAACAGAATGGTGGAAAGTAAGTTTGGGATGGTTCATTGAAGTCAGTTCATGAATGGTCTTAGTACTACCAGATAAATACACAGGGCCCAGTGATAGCTGGAGTTTTTAGAAAAACAACAAATAATTTTTTAGCCCAAGTATAATGTGGACATATTGCATGGGACTTAAACTAAGAAAAAAAAAATATTGTTTTTTGTAAATTCGAATTTAACTGGGTGTCCCATTTTTCCATTTGCTAGATCTGACATCTTTAGCCTGAAATAAGAGGCTAAAAAATAAAATGGGGTCCCATAATACCATTCTATGGAGTGACACACTAAAATATGTAACATTACCTCTAAGTATTCAAAATTAAAATGTCATGGTATGTATCAGGAGTCAACATACTCTTTCTGTAATGGGCCAGATAGTCAATGTTTGAGTTGCAGGCCACAAGTCTCTGCCAGGATGGGGGTGGGAAAGTAGCCACAGACAATATGTAAACAAATGGGTGTAGTTCTGTTCCTTAAAATCTGAATTTCGTATAATTTTCACATGCCAGAATATTGCTGTTTTTTAAGATTTTTTTTCAACTATCAAAAATAGAAAAACTGTTCTGAACTCAGAGGCCATTTAACAATAGGAAGCTGGCACGGTTTAGCCAGTACACCATAGTTCACTCATTCCCAGCTAAAAGTGATTCTTCTCTGGAGTAAGCAGAATCTGAGAGCTATAAGTTCTTACAACTTTTCCCTGAGAACTCTTATATTAGGCAGAATATTCTAGATTTAATTACAGAATTCCTTTTAGCCCAGAAGAGTAGTGTTGACGTTTAATCTACCCAAAAAAGACCTAACTCATGTTTATTGAACACACTTGGCAGGTCCTGTGGAATGGGAAGACCGAGAGCAGGAACCAATCAAAAAGAAATCTGATGGACCAGGTAACCAAACAAAGACAAATGTGAGCTGGGGGAAATTTGAAAATGTTGCTTTCCCAGAAGATATGTCATGGAAGGCTGCCTAAAAATAATTCATCAAATACTGTTTCTGGACTTTGACTAAATAATCAAGTGTCCCTTGAAATTTCATCTCTAGTGACATTTCAAAGTGGACTCCTTAAAGTAGATCTGACACTTATACTGTTGGATTAAATGTTGGATTAAAGTCCGTTTGTCAATTATCTTCCCCAAATATTTGTGAAAGGGGATTTAGGGGAGTAAATTATAAATTTCCCATGGAAGCCACCCAAAGAAAAGCACAAAAACTATTGTCAATTAATTTTAAAAGACATAGAAGGATTTAAATGAGAGGTAAGTACAGTGGGGGAAATGAGAGTTTCTCTAAAAATGTTGGTCAAAGTCCTCAATTGACAAAGGGAGCATCTATCCCCAGTGAGCTGGCTCAGGACTATGTAGTTACTAGAGTAAGGACTGAATCCCTGTCTTCTAACCCCTACCTCAGTCATGGTGTCATTTGGGCTTCACATAGATGTGACTGGGAGGAAGATTTTTCCATGAAGGAGAAAAAAGGCGGGGGGGAGCTTTCAAATGAAATGAACTTAAATGTTTCTGTAATTCCATAAACATGCCATTACCTCAATGTCATAGGGTTAGAACTCCTGTGTGCGTTATTTATAACAGGCCAAGATTTTCAGGTACTCTTGCTATGGACACAGATACTTCCAAGGATGCCATCTGCTGGCCCAAAATGAGACTTCCCCAAGGCTGTCTAACCGTCTTTGGCTCTGTTCTTAAACCTGAACCCCCACTTCCAGAATACTGGATTCTCGCATATGTGGAGCCAGATGTTCTATTCTTGCTGCGAAGCTACCTACAACAATAGTAGCTAACATTTTAGATCACACATCTCTACCAGGCACTTTCCCAAGAGCTTTAGGCATCTCACTGTTCCCCTCAAAAACCCTCTCCCTCATTTAACAGATAAGAAACTGAAGCAGAGAAAGATGAGGTAAATTTTCCAAGTCTACATAACCACTAAGGGGCAGAATTGGGATTTGAACCCAAGTATGTGCCCTTCCCCACTGTGGGCCTTACTGCCTCTCTGGCTAAGAAATAGATAAAAATTAAAACGGCCACATCTCTTGTTAGTTTGTGATCATGTGAGTTAAGAAAGTATGTGTTTTCCGTGTCTCCATCACCGCAAGTTTAGTCTTACCATCAGGACCATGCTCGGCAAAACTGTGACATAATCACATGTCTCATCACCACCGCAGGCAATCATTGTGAATATGACAAAGTAAATAAACAAATTGTCCAAAATGGGAGATGCTGCTAAAGTTTTTTAATAGATATGACCACACACCCCCCCAAGTCCTTCAGCCTCCAGGGCTCAGACTTTCTTTTTACGTCTACACAACACAGCTGGAGATTCCATAGAAAGCATTGTGGGAAATTCACCCCTGGCTCAGATTAAACTCAAAATGGGTTGGGGGAGGGGCAAGACCCATAGAGGGCCCCTGGCCACCTCTGGCTCAGAATGGCTCTTCTGTGGAATCTGCAGCTTCATGTAGCAGCTGGTCCCTTCCTGAGCTTTGCTCGGCAGAAGATACCTCGTTGCCTTACTTCCTAAAGTACACCTCATGGAAAACTGTTAGGTGTGACGGCATTTTACAGAGGCTTTGGGGGATAGCGGGGTGGGAGGTGGGCAGCGATGGCAGAGACAGGCAACAACGTTGGAGGGAAAATCAGTGATCGCTATTCCTGCCTCAGCGGGTTTCTCCCCAGCTAGTGCCTCTGGGGCCCGGCTCATTAGATCATTCCCGCTTTCTTCCCCAGGTACCAGCTGGCAGCTCCAAGATTCCTGTTCCTTCAGTAGGTAGAACTGTTCAACTCTTCTTTGTCTCTACCTTGCCCACCTGGACTCTGTCCTGAGGCCACACTGTCCATAGATTAAAGCTCCCTTTGATGTTTCTCCTTTTGAAAAGAACAAACCTTTCCCCGAGAGAAATTATGCCTTCCTCCTAGGCAACCCGATTCACAAATAACTTCTTTTTCCTCCTATTCCAAAATTAAATTCAGAGTCAGCCTGGCATCTTTTGGTTGGAGGAAAGGGTGAGGGATACCAGTTGTTTTTCTTAGTGGTGCTGCTGGTGGTGTTTAAGGGTTTTGTTGATAAACACGAAGGCAGTTTTTAATTCATTATGGTGTTCACTAAGGAGTCATTTTACTGTAGTCAATGTATGAAATCGCTAATAAGACAAAATGTTTTAAATACCAAACTAAAAAATTCACATGGATCAAAATTTGGTGGCTTGAATGGTTCCTTGGATACCATCTGAGAAACCATTGCTTCTGGGAATGGAGGTGTCAGACAGATAGTTAAGACACCATCTTCCCTATTTGATGTTGATTCTGACCTAAAATAAGTTAGGTCATTGCCAGGGAACCTCCTCCAACCTTAACAATGATCAGAGAGCCCATGTGGGATTCCCTGAGGGCACAAGACAGGCACATGTGCCTGCACCCAGAGGGTGTCACAGACAGGTGACAATCTGAGCTGAGCTTATCATGCTAGGCAGCTTGGCCCGGCTCCCCACATCACAGCTGCAGAGAGGGAAGACAACCCGAGAACATCAGGAATCTCACAGCATCTGTTGGTTTGGACAGGATCGATCTCATGTGCAGAATTCTGTGTGGGGCCTGCTCAGTAGAATGAAATAGGAATGTTGAAGCTAATTCGTAGTATCAGTATACTTCTGGTACCCCTACTCAGCTCTTGACAGAATAGGTGGCGGGTGATTGAACTGAACAGCAGCTGCCAAGCATCAAAAGTCTCACTGAATCAATAGAATTGTTTCCAAAAATAGTCATTCCTTAAGAAAAGAAGAAATTTCTAGAAAAAAAAAAAACATTAAAGGATCCAGTTTCCTGGATAGCTTCTATCCCTGTGTCAACAACAGAAATAACTTTGAATGCAACCTTACTCTTTATCTAACCTGTGGTCTGAATATGGACCTATCCTGACTGATATTTTGAGCACGGGATAAAAATTCTATCCCAGTTTGGTTTTGATGCTGCCAGTGCATGTGTAGAAAGACCCACCCATAGCTTCCTATACTGCCTGTCCTCCTCCACACCTCCCACCCCCATCCCCATCACGCTGAGCGTCACGGGCATCACTTCATATTAGGTATGCAGGTCTGAAACCAGGTCTGTCCTTGGTAAGAGATCGCTGTGTTACACAACAGCAAAACGGCTGATTTGGGCATTTTGCACCTTTGAAACCTTGTTGCTTTTCTTCTTCCTAGATAATATCATCAAGAGGATATTTAACATTTTGAAATTCACCTGGGTTCTCTTTCTGGCAACAGTGGATAGTTTCACAACTTGGCTTAACTCCATTTCAAGGGAACATATTGATATATCTACAGTTCTTAGAATTGAAAGATGTATGCTGACCAGAGAAATTAAAAAGGTAACACTTATGGGTACAATTCTTTTTGCGTCTTCCCTCATTACAAAGATTTTTAAAAGTCAATGTCCAGAACTCCAAAAAGGATAACACAAAATCTATAGTCTGTCTTCTGGACAGTCTTTATATAGCCCCTCTGTTTTTCTGTATATTTAAATCTGTTCCATTGCTCAGAATTAAAATAATCAGACACTGTATGCACACACATGTACACACACACGTGCACACACAGTTCTGGGACAATGGCCAGTTTATTCACTCTGTTCCTTCCCCTCACCAGATTGCAGGTGCACCGACTCTGCTGTCTCGGGAAGGATTATGTTGTTTAGTCTGGGAAGTTTGATCTGAAACTTCTCAGGGGGAAAAATCAAGATATATGCAGAACAGCAAAATATAGGCACATACGGTTTATAGATAGTATTTAAAATTACTAGTTTGTTTCTGAAAAAGTTATCATCACTTAGCCAAACTACCTACATACAAGAAAGGATTTGATTTTTACTAGTTTTTATCTTATTTTTATTGAGATGTAATTGACAATGTAACATACTAGTTTCAGGTGTACAATACAACGATTTGATATTTGCATATATTCCAAAATGATCACAGTTAGTCTATGTGAAACAATGACCACACATTGTTTCAATTATTTTTTCTTGTGATGGGAACTATTAAGTTCCAGCCTCTTAGAAACTTCCAAGTATATGGTACAGTCACTGTGCTGTCCTTGACATCCCTGGGACTTATGTATTTTATAGCTGGAAGTTGTGTCTTTTGACTGTCTTCACCCATAACCAAGAAGGGATTTCTTGTGAGCCTTCCGCAGTGATATCGGGGGCCACTAATGCAATGAGTTAACATCAATGCCTCCTTGACTAGCTTTGTTTTCATCTTTATGCGAGGTGGGCATGTCGACCGAGAGTTCTTGGTATTGAGAAGCGCCAGGGGGCTGCCCAGACAAGTAAGAACTGTGGCGATGTCTCCCCTCCGCAGGGCAACGTCCCCACGCGGGAGAGCATCCACATGTACTACCAGAACCACATCATGAACCTTTCCAGAGAGTCTGGACTGGACACCATAGACGACCGTGCTGGCGCCGCATCTGCTGCACAGACAGCCCACAGGATGGATAGCTTAGATTCCCACGACAGCATCTCCAGGTACTTCATGTTCTAAACAGTGGGTTTGCTTTTGACCAAGGTGAAAGAGCCAGGCTTCAGCAAGATGAGAAATGGATGTGTGAGGTGAAAGTTAATCAAAAATGTTCATGGATCCCCACCCCGTTCACCTCCCTGTGTGCCACAAAGCGAAAGGAACACTGTCCTCCCCTCGACTGAGCCAGAAAAAAATCAGGTATCAGTAATAGGCTATGAGAGGGGCGCCTGGGTGGCTCAGTCAGTTAAGCGTCTGACTCTTGATCTCACCACTGTGAGTTTGAGCCCCATGCTGAGCTTTAAAAAAAAAAAAAAAAAAGAAAGAAAAGTAGACCATATTAAAAATACCAGTACGACTCATGGGCAAAGGGCAGAGACTTCTAAGCCAGAGGCAAGTAAGAATGAGACTTCCTGATCACAGAATGACTATTTGTGTCAAGGGCCACCATCTTTGATTCCTCTGAAAAAAATGCTGCCCCACAGAGTATTTTCTGTACTGGAATCTTCTTCCATCTGTTGCTATCATTGATCTTTCTCCTTTCAGAATTGTTAGTGATCCATAGTAAACATTTAAGAGGCGATTTTGTCCTCTTCCATCCTCCCTGGCTTCTGTGATCACCTGCACTGTCTCACTACAGGGACCCCGCACTAGCCACGGGCCAGCACCACCCACTATGTATGGATTACCTCACTGCATCCTTCCAAGACCCTGTAAGATTCATGTTATCATCCCCATTTTACAGAACATGAAGTTCGGTTACAGAGAGGTTATGTAACGTACCCGGAGCCACACAACTAGGAGGTACCATAAAAGGGAGTCAGCATCCCAAACCCCATGGTTCAGCTCAGAGCCCAGGATCTTACCCACCATGGTGTGCTGCCTCTAGTGGCCTCCTTTGTACTCCAGGCCAACTTTGAAGAACTGACCTGTCTTTCTTACCACCTGTCCCGGTAGAGCCTCCCCTGTTTTCTGCCTCAGCATTCTAGATAGCTGCTGGGGATTGCACAGAGCTAGCTTCTGAGTTGAAGCAGAAGTCCTGTCTTTGGAAGAGGCCAGCAGGCCTAGGATGATTAGCTAGACTACATGAATCACACATTGTGTACAGCTTCATAGGTCAGGAGCATTATCACCAAGGGCATTCGTTGCTTTCATCAAACAGGTTTAAAAGCACCGATTCCAAGCCAGACCCTGAACTCGATTTTGAGATAAGACACATATAGGTATATCATCTCTAAGTAGTTCAAGTCTGGGAAGAAAGACCCACTGGTAGGATTATCCATGGAACCCCGAATTGGGACTCCTGCCCAGGGAAGGGTAGTAGACACACCCTGCAAGCCTGCTGTCGTAGAAGGTCCTAGGTGGTCGGCAGTATGGTCTCCAGTCCCACGTCGGACACTGTGCAGGGCCTCAGAGCCCTGGAGGAATATCTGGCCTCCACAAATAACGAATATATTACAGGACAAGAGAGGGGAGGGAGCTGAGACTATTTTATTGATACCAAATCCCAAATAGATAACCACAAGTGGAAATTGCAATCTGAATGGGGAGAGGTGGGTGAAAAAAAAGGTTTACCTTGAAGAGCTATGTTTCACTGCTGCTGAACTGCTATATTTGAGCTGCTCCACTTGTGCCTGTTGTCTTGCTCCCCAATAATTTACCTATTGATGCAAATCTGTATTTATTGATATAGAAAGATATTCACTGCATTGAGCAAAAAATTGAGGTTTAAAATAGAATGTATGCCCCAAACCTCATTTTTATTTATGAAAAAAATATGTGTTCATATATTGATTTAAATGTGATTTTTGTACAGATGAAATTCTGCTTGGATATATCCTTTCCAACCCTCTGCCCCTCCCCGAAAATAGGTAGTGATTCTTTTAAAGTCCTTTGAGGGATAATAAAAGGCATTATTCCCATAATTTGGGAATAATCTTTGCTCATTTGTCAGTTCCAAAGAAACAGAAATGTTTCAGCTATTGTAGATTTCTGTGAGAAGAGACACTGAGGCCAGAAACTCTCAAGACTTTTAAGGTCAAAACATTTATTTGCTAACTGAGATCCTATTCAAGATGCTTTAAATTTCTAGAATAAAATAAGTGATTGTTACAACAGTGGGCATGCTAATAAAAGTTTCTCATTATCTCTCCACCCAAACATACCCATATTTCTTTTTTTTTTTTTTTTTAAGATTTTATTTATTTGTTTGACAGAGATCACAAGTAGGCAGAGAGGCAGGCAGAGAGACAGGCAGAAGCAGGCTCCCTGCTGAGCAGATAGCCCAATGCAGGGCTCCATCCTGGGATCATGACCTGAGCTGAAGGCAGAGGCTTTAACCCACTGAGCCACCCAGGCACCCCCCTAACATTTCTTAATTGGCAATTTAAACAACCATTAGTAATAGCAAAGTTACAAAGTGAAAATTTCGCGTCATGTCCCTTGCTTGACAGACATCGCCCCCTTGTGTGCCTTCCTGAAAATACCCCACAATCTGCGTTTTTGAAAGAGGAGTTTCATTCTCCTTGGGCAGACTACATTGAGACAAAAAATCATTATGGTTTATGTTTTATTTTTATTTTTTGCAAACCATAAATAACTATCCCATTTGGAAGCTGCCAACTTTCTTAAAATTGTTCTTGTTACAACAATTTTCTCTATATAGATCAGTAATTTAAACAGAATTATTTTCTTTTTGATTCATTTTTATGCAACAACTGAAAATCCATTTTTATCCACATTCTACCAAGATACTTCATGGGAGCTTTTCCCTTAAAAATAAATAAAGACTGCATGAGCATGTTTGCAAAAATGTGCAATTGTGTTGGCAGAGGCAGGGGAAGACAAGATTTGTCTGAATGAAAAAAAAATTGTCTGAATGTAGTCAATATTCAAGATGCTGACAGATGCTGTTTCCTAGTTACAGGGGTGAATGAGGGTCCACAGGAGGGATCATAGAGTTTCCAGATCCACCCACTTTATAACCTATTCATGACCAAACAACTGGTTTTGGGAAAAAAAAAAAAATTGTGGAGAATAGTAAGATGAGAAAAATGCTGAGATATACTATCTCCCAAAGGGGGGAAAGTGCAAATAAATACCAGTTTTCCCCATAAATTTTCAAGGGTGTCACAGGCCTCCTGACCAGGCTTAAGAATAGCTGCTCAAGAACCAAACTCAGAATCAAATCAAAGAGAATATTAGACAGTGAATTGAAAATAAGTTGTCCAGGGGCCCCTGGGTGGCTCAGTCGTTAAGGTCTGCCTTCGGCTCAGGTCATGATCCCAGAGTCCTGGGATCAATCCTGTCATTGGGCTCCCTGCTCCTTGGGAAGCCTGCTTCTCCCTCTCCAACTACCCCTGCTTGTGTTCCCTCTCTTGCTGTGACTCTCTCTGTCAAATAAACACATTAAAAAAAAAAAAAACTAAAAAAAAAAAAGAAAAGAAGTTGTCCATAATATAAACATAATTGACTCCTGTATTAGTAACTTTTAACTGCATAACAACTGACAATATGCCCCACTAAGAAATTAGCTTAATGTTATAAGTCATACATAACCTAAGAAGGATAAAAAAGGAAGAAGACTGATCAAATAAAATCAGGTAACTGCCTTTAAATCAGACCCAAGATTACAATTATAAAACTGTACCCATGATCAAAAACCATGAGGTAGGAGTTATTTAAACCTACTGATTGTTTTTGAACAAAGACTATTAGAATTATCTCCCAAATTTAGAAGTGACCGATCAATGAATTTACTAGTACAAAACCAGTACCTTTAAAATTAGTTCCTAATGTATCTTTTACTTTTTATTTCAACCTAAAGAAAGGGAAAACACAAGAGGGTTTGTTTTGTTGTTAATACATGAGTTAACACACTTGCCCTTAAAAAAAAAAAAAAGATTTTATTTATTTATTTATTTGACAGAGATCACAAGTAGGCAGAGAGGCAGGCAGAGAGAGAGGAGGAAGCAGGCTCCCCGCGGAGGACAGAGCCCGATGCGGGGTTCAGTCCCAGGACTCTGGGATCATGACCTGAGTGGAAGACAGAGGCTTTAACCCACTGAGCCACGCAGGCGCCCCACACTTGCCCTTTTCTTAATGGCTGAGCTCCACTTCTAGTTTTTTGCTTTAGGAAGCTATCAAATCAGTAGACAGTATCTGTTTACATGAAAGTCTACTGGAAGCCACCTGATTTCTAGAAAGGCAGGAGTCTTCCCAAGAAGGGATTCCCAGTGGAGACACCTATGTCATCAGCGAGGGTCTAGTACCATTCCCCTCTAATACCCTGGGTGCGGCTGCGCATGCTCGGTGTGGCCCCGTCCCCTGTGTGGTGACCCCGCCTGGCATCCCTGTCACCCATCTTCACCTTTGGGCATACTGCAGATGGGGTGAGAGTCTAACAAATGCCTTTATATTCCCTTTGACTTATTGCAAAAAGCCCTCTTTCCTTTAAATCTGGCTGTAAAATGGCACTTGTCTTAATGGTTGTTTTATGAAATCAGATATCCTCTACTTTCCCTGAAAATAAATTATTTTAAATTGTGCAAGAAACATTAGATGACACTTTAAGGAGCATTCCTAGAAATAGAGGGAGTGTTTATCCCTTGAAACAAGTCACTTAAGAGGCTGCGGTGTGCCCTGGGGTGGTTCGAAGGGCAGGCTGATCAGTGAGGAGACCACAACTGTCCCTTCAGGCATGTCACCTGGGCCTGTTATCAGAAAACTCCTCTTCCCTTTTTCTTTTAAAACTGCCCGGGATTGGGCCACAAACTGGTCACATTCCACATAACCCAACTGAGTGGGACGGTGTGGGGTGTGAGGGTCAGCAGCTGCGACAGTGGACGCAGGCATTAGCAAGATGAGTCACACTTGAGGATTACAACAGTGGTTCCCATGCAAAAAATCTGAGCAGGGCCACAGGGAAAGGTACGCAGTATCTTTTTGCCTGCAAACCCCTAAAAGGCCATAGGAGTGTAGCTCTAAAAACAGGAAATTAAATACAGAAGTTCCAAGGTCCAGATCCCCTGTCTTACAAATGAGAGAACAAGTTAAATATTAATAGGTCTATAAACGTGAGGTCAACAATTTCTACTGAAACTACTTCATCAAATAAATAATTATATCTGCAGTTATTTTCATTATATTAAAATCTTTTCTGATCCAGAAAAAAAAATTGAGATCTTAGAGAGGACAATTTATCTAAATGCCAATGGCCAGTTAACATTAGCATAGGGAGGGACCCAAGCCCAGGGCTCCCTGTGCTTGGCCATTGAGTTTCCGCTTTGCCTTTTCCTCATCGCCTCATTCTGCCAAGGATTTGACATCCTAAAGGAGTTAGGGCCTTTCTTAAAAATCAGTCTCTATGTCTTCATTAGAGACCATTTGGTGGTTCACCTGCTAGGCTTGGAGGTTGTGACTTCCTGCATGGTTTCCGTTCTGCCTCCCAGTCACTGGCTGGGCACACCTGGGTGTGTGCAGGCCTAGTCTGCCCCCACGACGACGATGTTCAGCCAGAAAAATCAGCCATCCTGGACCACAAAGACCCATGCCCCTGGGTCAGCCATTGGTGCTCAGGCTGGGAGATTCTTATTCCAGTAGCCTTCTTCAGAGGCCTTTGAGGTGCGTGCCCCCCTTTGGATTAAACTCTACGTCAGCACTGAGATGATGCCTACATGGTAATTCTGTCTGCTTCTTCTCCTCTCGTAGCTCACGCAGTCCTCAGGCCTGAATCTGCCACCATTCCCTCCCCGACTGTTGCTCTGTGGGGGCATCATGAGGATTTTAGCCAGTGGGTTCTCGCCCTAGTGACATCTGCCAAGACCTAAAACATGATCCAGAAGGAAAAAAAAATCATTAGGCAAAATGAGAAGTTAACAGACAAAATGACCCTGCCATCGCTAGACTTCCTCCATTATTTTCTTTGTACCATTTTCTTTCTTTCTTTCTTTCTTTTTTTTCTCAGATGTTGGTTTATATCCGGTTGCGTATCAAACCAGCATCTCTTTCTCCACGCAAGGCATCTAGTTTGGCTTAACTGAATACCACTCAGAAAACGGGGTGGACAATTCAGTTCCATGTGATTATTTCTGAGCTTCCCTCTCTCATTGTTGGAGACTTATTTTTCAAAACATGGAAGTGTTCTGTATCCATTTTACACGGGCAGATATTTCTGCTTCAGCAATTGGGTTACAAAATGCTTTCAAGGAATTCAGGATGGGGAGCTCCAAATAAAACATATCTTCTTTAATGAAAACAGCAAAAAGCTTAGTTACAAAGTTATAAAGGGTGAATTCTGCTCTGCGCAAGGCATGTTGGGACTTGTCATTATTCCCGCTCCCCGCCCCACCCGGAGAGGGGAACCATTCATGACTTATCACCCCGCCCATACATTTTGACCAATTGAGAACTGCTGTATCTTATCCTCCCGCCAAACGGGACCCTCTTGACCTCCCTTCCGTGAGCCCCGCTGTGGTGCTCGGCGTCAGCACTGTTGGTGTCACGTGTGGTCTGCTGCATGGCAGTGTACTGGTCGACTGATCCGTGTGTAAACTGATGTACCACTGGTGTTTTAACCCTGTGTCTCTGTGACTGTTTGCGCTGCTAGCTGCTACACCGAAGCAACCATGCTGTTCTCAAGGCAGTCTACCCTTGATGATTTAGATGGACCAGAAACTGTTCCTAAAACAAGTGAGCGTGCTCGACCTAGGCTTCGTAAAATGTTCAGCATGGATATGTCCTCCTCATCAGCTGACAGTGGCAGTTTAGCATCAAGGTGCTTAACTCGTGCATGCTTTGTTCCAGAATTTTCTCACTTGTTCCCTTTCGTGTCATTGCAAATATAAGTTCTTGTAATGTGTGTTTGTTTGTTTTGTTTTTGTTTATAACTTTTATGCTAAGAATTTGCATGACTCACCAAAGCATCACTGCCCCTCATTCTGGGACATAACTGCTCAGTCCCAGGACGGCATTCTCTGAAACTAACCGCTCTTCAGTTTTTGTCTGTTAGGAGTTTCTTAAAAATCCTTACCATAAACATTGTCCTCCATTTTGTAAGTATTTTGCACTTTTAATTTTTAAATAAATAAGCATGCTTCCTCCTTGATTGAGAGCTCATGTAGGTAGTCCTCATGGGGGGAAATGTGTCAGGAAAGATACCTGCAATAGAAAAAAAAATATGCCATCAGTAGTCCATTTTCATTGGTAATAATAATTCTGTAAAAGTTAGAATATATTTTGCCATTGGTTTTAGACAAGAATACTACGGTACAGTAGAATAGATCAACTTTGTAGACTGTAACTTGTATTGCTTTGGGCTTGAGTTGTCTCATTAGATCCTACCATAAAAGCATAATAATTCAGAAATGAAATTATGTATATACGGTCCAAAAGTTCTTTCTGGAATTGCCTTTTAGAATGGCCCACGGAGGCGCAGAAACATCAGAAATGAAATTATGTATATACGGTCCAAAAGTTCTTTCTGGAATTGCCTTTTCGAATGGCCCACAGAGGCGTAGAAACATCAGCTATATTATGTTCATCCTGACACCAAAATAGCCCAGTCCAAGACAGATTCCAATTTTGACTGTACATAGTGGTAAATCAGAGGGGTGTTAACTTATTTTTGTTGGCACCTGTATATCTTAATACAGTGCTGCAGTATGCTGGAGCCTGGCATTGATGGGAATGCCTTGGCCGTTTAAGGTGTCCCCTGGCAGGCCCATGCTATTCTACTCCACTTGGTTGAGCCTTGAAGGTCCCAGGACTTGCTGAATCCCTTCCGGGCCAGACCTGATCCAAAACCATAAAAACCATGTTTGTAATTGGTTAAAGTCCAATTGGAAGTTAGACTTGATGTGGGGTTGGCTCTACTGCTCTGAAAACTGTCTAGGGTGATCAATTTCATGACCTTCCTACGAGGCTGTTTAATGGAGGTAAGTCCAAAAAAAAAAAAAAAAAATCCAGTTTGTCTTGACATTCTAAGAGCTTTCTATGTGGCATCCATACTGAAGGCCAAGGTCCTGGGAACATTAAACACATGAGTGGGCACCAAGGGCTCACACAAATGTCCTTCAGTCTTGGGATGTCACAAAGGGCTCTGCCAAGGTCTAGTCATCCATCCATCCATCTGTCCATTCATACCTCCATCCACTCACTTATTGACATGTCTACACTGGTGTCTATGATAAGAAAAATGAGTGCAATCTGTATATTTGAGAATCTCAGTGTTTGTGGACCCTAGATGCTCACGATATGTCGTTCAAATAACAGTACAATTTCGTAGTCTAATACACTATGGCTCTACATCCGCCAGATTCCACAACTCCAGAACATCCTTACACTTCTCCCCTTTGGTGGGCTGGGATGGACAATAAAAACAGGCATGCCATGAATTTCCCTGGTGTGGCTGCTGTACTTTCATTTCCAAAGTCTCCAGCAGGGACTTGACAGAGAAAGTGAGGAGGCCAAGGACTAAAGAAGGAGAGGTACAAGAGAGATGGACAGGTCGCCAGAAACAGAAGATGAAGCTATGTAGGGAAGCTTAGAGAGAATGAATCCCCCCCCGGGGGAACAGGTAGAAGAAAATAAATTGAAGTCTTTGGTGGGGGTGGGGGGGAAGTGGCGAGAGCAGGAGTACACCCAGGGTTGAAGCCAACAGTTCAAAGGGAGAAGGGCTAAGGGTCCACAGCACTGGGGAGAAGAAAATAGGGGTGTTTGCATGTGCCAGGCAAGGATGGCTGGGAGCTGGAGAAAAGGTGAAACTTCAGTCAAATGTGATAAGCACCAGTAAGAAAAAGGCAAAGGATGGGAAAATAGGGAGGAGGAACAGATGTTCAACAAGAATGCCACTTTTTTCTATAAAGAATGCTGTTGTTTAATTTAGCCAATGTTTTATGGTTCCTATCCTCCCCCTTATGGGTAGGGGTGGACCTGTTGTGTGGAACTGAGAGTAGAGTACCTCCCCACCAATACCCACAGACCCAGGCTGGCAAGGCTTCCTGTTTCCATGGGCACCTCCTTTAATAGAATGCTAGGTGTGCTTATGCTAACTCTGTCTTGATTTGGAAATAAACACCAGAACCCATGGCTGTGAGTCCTGACCCAATTCAGACAACCTCTGTGCATAGGTGGGTTTAGCAACTGAGGAGTCATGTCCTGGGACTCGCTCAGGTTTTCAACGATGATGTGTGAGCCCTGTCGGCTTTTGCATTTAAGAGCCTGCGGTCTGTAGGCTCTGTGGACCAGACTGGGATATCCTGAAGGAATAAAGCAGGTGAAATGCAGCCTTGGGGTGGGGTGGGGAGATGGGGTATTTAATTTTCTCTTAATGTTTTTATCGGGGAGCGCTGAGAAGGTGTCTTGAGAGTCCGGAGGATACTAAGACCGGGTGTGTGCCCTCCTTCTCTCTGGACAGCGAGCCCACGCAGTGCACCATGTTGTACTCGCGCCAGGGGACCACAGAGACCATCGCAGAGGTGGAGGCCGAGCAGGATGACGAGGCGGCGGCCGGAGACGCTGACCAGAGCGGGGAGGCCAGAGCAGACATGGGGCCGGAGGAGGCCTCTGAGGTGTCGGAGGCCTCAGAAGTCGGCCTCACCCCGGATGCCGAGCTGCCGCAGTACTCCACCGAAGACGGGGATGTGGAGGCCCCGCCGTCCTACAGCAAGGCGGTCAGCTTCGAGCGCCTGTCCTTCGGCTCGCGGGATGACTCTGCAGGCCAGAGCCACATGGCCGTGAGCCCCGACGACAGCCGCTCGGACAGGCTGGAGTCCAGCATCTTACCACCCCTGACTCATGAGCTGACGGCCAGCGAGCTGCTGCTCAACAAGTAAGAGCCTGCGAGGGCTTCCCTGTCTGCTGTGCTTGGAGACAGAGAAACTCTTACGGAAAACCATCCACCTAGACGATCAAGCACAGAGACCCGGGGTTGGGCGCTTCCATCATAGATCGATAGAACTAGCAAAGGCTGCCCAGAGTAGACACTTGTGCACACATTTCTTTCTAGAATAGGCTATTAGGTTGACTCCACTGGAAATCTGGGGAATGTGGGAAGGCGTGTCGTTGGGGAGGGATCATACAAGGTGGAAATCAGTAATTTGGAGACATGAAGACCCATGTCGTATGATGTTGTTCATTTTAACAGGATGTTCCATGATGATGAGCTTGAAGAGTCTGAGAAGTTCTATGTTGGCCAGCCCCGCTTCTTGCTGTTGTTTTACGCCATGTACAACACTCTAGTGGCACGCTCAGAAATGGTGTGCTATTTTGTGATCATACTCAACCACATGGTCTCTGCCTCCATGATCACCCTTGTGCTCCCCATTCTGATCTTCCTCTGGGCCATGCTGTCTGTTCCCAGACCCAGTAGACGATTCTGGATGATGGCCATTGTCTACACAGAGGTAAGCTTGGGGTAAAACCTTCCTGGAAATCACTTTTGGCACTCACTCTAGACTGCTCTGCCCTGTCTCCAGGACAGTTTAAATAGGACTTTCGGCTAGATGGATGCTCTTAGATAGGCACTCAATTATTACTCACAGCGGTTTAATGCTAGCAATTGTGTATCTTTTCACATTATACACCTCACACAAGATAAGTGCTACTGTCATTCCACTTAACAGAGAAGGAAACAGCTTTAGTGTGACTATATAATTCACCAGAGTTACCCAGCTGGCAAACGGTGGGGTAGGCTTTTGAAATCTGCTCATGCATCCTGTGATATTAGCCACAGAGATCATGTGTTATGCAGAATTAAGTGTGGTGCCTGGTGCTGGTGGATGTCCAGTGAATGGACACTGAATTATACAATACAGTAATCATTGTGAATATAGTTTGGTACAACAGATCTATTTCCCATTTTTTTTTTTTTTGAAATTTGAATTTTTTTTTTAACTTTTTATTTTTTATAAACATATATTTTTATCCCCAGGGGTACAGGTCTGTGAATCACCAGGTTTACACACTTCACAGCACTCACCAAAGCACATACCCTCCCCAATGTCCATAATCCCACCCCCTTCTCCCAAACCCCCTCCCCCCAGCAACCCTCAGTTTGTTTTGTGAGATTAAGAGTCACTTATGGTTTGTCTCCCTCCCAATTTCCCTATTTCCCATTTTTAAGCCTAAAAGCCAGTGTCCACACACCTAAACACAAAGCCATATAAGTACCTACCTAAAAATCTGAATGACAAAAGGGTAAGATACCTTATTTCCATCAAATATAAAGGGACAGGAGACAAGTCTTCCCAATTGTCTAAACCTGCTTTTCAGTCCTTCCTCCATTAAATATATACAAGATCACAAATTCCCATAATAACAATAAAACTGGGAATAAAATGGGAGACTTGATAGACTTTGTGCCTTGGGTTATTGTAGTTCTTTGTGTTCTGGAGTCTATGAATAAGACTGATTTTCTTACGTGGCTCATAAGGGAAAGTTTTTGCTAACGATGATACTATGATTGCTTCCTAAAGGAAAGAACTCAAGGTGGATGTACATTTAGATTCTAGAAATTGTGTTGGTTTATAGGTAGTTCAATAAAATGAAACAAAGTTATTTGTCAAATCATCTCAAAAGCAACAGTTTAAACTATCATGTATCTCTTTTCCATAATAATTATTTAAATACATTTAAATGCTTATAAAAATAAAAGATGTAAAACCAAATTTGTGTCTATTATTTTAAGTAGGCTATCCATCACACTCTTGTCAAAATAATCGCTTTTAAGTATTACTTCCACTACATCACTTTGTGATGTGGGACGTAAATGACTCCCCTTTGGGGAATGGGTCTGTTCTCTCTAACACCTCTGAGTGAGGGAGTTTCTAACCTAGAAGTGGAAGAAGAGCAGGTACGAAGAACTTAGAAAAGGGAACAAGAGCTAATTATATGTAGCTTTCATCATAAAATAAAATTTTCTTTATTAAGTTAAACTGGGTTCTCCATTTTCTCCATCACACCGAGGAGTGAGGAAGTGGAAGATTAACTTGGTGTTAATTCACTCTACAACTTAGACTATGTGCCAAAACCCTAGAACTGTGCTAGGCATGAGAAAAAGAAAATAAGTTCTTTTTTTTTTTTAAGTTGTTTTCTGTTTCTCAATGGCTCACAGACCAATGTGGCAAAATATGTTGTAAACAAATAACTGCCCTATAATATGACACAAAACTGCATTAGAGTATACAAAAAACGATGGATACTGTGCCTCTTGCAGCTTAATGGGTACAGGGAGGAGGCTATCATGGCCATTTATCAGCAGAAGGCATCTTAGACCTGAGTCTTAAGGGATGAATGTAAGGTCACCAAAGGATGGAAAGCAAAGGGAGGTGCAAGTCATTGGGAATAACCCATGCAAAGAAACAAAGGCATCAGATATTCTGTCATGTGCCAGGAATGACAGCTGGATGTGAGGGCTGGTAAGCAGGCTGTGAGTGAACAGCACAGTAGCAGGATCTCAGGAATGTCAACACAGTTTATGCTCAGGACTTTCTCCTCTTGGTATGGAAATATTTGGACAGAGGCATGACTCAGACATACTTATCTTTAGCAAGGTTTTACACAAAATGAAAGTGAAGGCATGGAGACCAGCTAGGAATCTGTCTTAACTGTCTGGGTGAGAGGTCATAGGATGTGAACTTACCCAACGGCGATGAGGCTAAATGAGTGGGTAAATGAGAAGTTTTAGTAAATGACTAAGAGTTTGGGGTGTGAGTGAGAATGGGAAAGGCGATGTGATCTTCAGACTTGTGCTCTGGCATCCGGGATATGGCGGTGCCGCTCAGCATGATAAGGAGCATAGGACTGTTTTTTGCAGAAGCTTGACCGTAAGAAGGAGAGAGACAGGAGAAGAGGTAAAACTAAACTCTAGGTCAAAAGAGGACTTTTAAAATATTTTTATTGATGAATTGCATATATTGCAATTAACCTCAGCTGACACAAATGTTAGCGGTATGCTTAAATGAGGCACATCAGTTTTCTCATGTGTCTTTATCGCAAACAGCCTCGCTACATTTATACCCTGAACTAGTCACCATAACTGGCAAGTCTTTGTTTTATTTACTTTTATTTCTTCTTGAGGAGAACTTCCAGAGATCAATAAAACGGTGAGAAGAAAGAGGTCAGAGGAAAGTGAAAATCGGCCTCAGAACTACCTGAGATGCTCAGGAGGACAACAAATGAAAGCAATACATAAAATATAAACTTCTTTTTGTTCAAGCTTTTCCTCATTACCATTTTTAATAACTGAATAATTATATAAATATCTCATTCAATCAGTATAAATTAGCCAACTCTTCAAAAGTAAAGTCATTTAAGTAGGTGTCATGGGTAACCTGATGGGGCCTCGTGTATGTGCAATGAGAGGCACTAGTGAGAGTAAAATACTACTGTGGGTCTAAAGTCCATGTGAGAATGATAATGTTATTATTCCACATAATTTTGTTCATTCTTATCATCAAAACTAAGAAATGATATTTTAATTTTTTATATCACTGTTTTTAATATATAACCATTTTTAAAAAGGAGTAAAATTTTTTTTTTTCATTTCCATCATCTGTGTGTAGGTGGCAATTGTGGTCAAGTATTTTTTCCAATTTGGGTTCTTTCCCTGGAACAAGAATGTGGAATTGAACAAAGATAAACCTTACCACCCACCTAATATCATAGGAGTGGAAAAGAAAGAAGGTTATGTCCTTTATGATCTCATCCAGCTCCTGGCTCTTTTCTTCCATCGGTCAATTTTGAAGGTACGGCCCATGAACACCTGACCAGCACATGTTGATAACTGCAGCCACCTGTGATATTCCTGGAGAACCTGAACATTAGGATTGGTCATGAGGCCAGAGGGCGAATGAGTGCATCTACTTGTATGCTCTTTTTCTTTTTTTAACAGTTGTATTCATTTAGTGGACATTTTCTCTAATGCGATGTGCTCAGTAATAGAACTTGTTATAAATTTGGGAGAAAATTCCCCCATATTTCTACTTGTGTTATGAACATATCCTACTTAATCCATATTTGTGGGAATTGCTTGGATGGTGTGAAAAATCTTCATGCCTAATACACTAAATTCTGCTCCTTGTTTAAGCCAGAACACAAGAGAGCTACAGTTTAGGAAGTGTCATATTGCCTCTCAAGTCCAACTTCTGCCTACCTTCTTTTAGTAGAATTGCTTTTGTTTGTAACTTCTTGCCATGAAACGATTAGCTTCAGTGAGAGACCATACATTTAATGGTTGAGTGAAGCCCAGAGCTGGGCTTCTTGAAAGCTTATTGAGAAAGCCATTTGTTACACTACTCTGGGAAGACCTATCTATAGGATGGCCTGTCTCAGAGTCAGCAACTCTTGTCATCCCCCTGAAAAAACCATGTGGGTCTTTCTTCTTGTACACTGTGAACTATAAGCTAAGCTTTCAAATATACTGCTCAACTCTAAAAATTAGAAATTGCTGCATAATATACATTTTATGTATAAATGTGCCAATTGTCACTACTTTACTTCCACCTCTTATTTTAACCTCGTCTCTTTTTACAAAATAATCCAATTTCATTTTATCAAGTAGTGTCTTTATTCATTTCTGTTTATTAAAGATTTTGTTTAGTTATTTTACAGGGAGAGATACAGCCAGAGAAGGAACACAGCAAGGGAGCGGGAGAGGGAGAAGCAGGCTTCCTGCTGAGGAGGGAGCCCAATGCTGGGTTTGATCCCAGGACCCTGAGCCAAAGGCAGACGCTTAACAACTGAACCACCCAGGCGCCCTATCGTTCTTTTTTAGAACAAGCTGACATAAGTTAACATACACACACACGCACATGCACACATGCAGACATATGTAACAGTGTGTTCGACTTCTGTCTTACTCAGTATGCTATTTCAAACTGGGCTTTCTCTGCATATTGCTTGATCAGGATCTTAACTCTGTCTTCACCATTTTGCAAAATGTGCTGGTCCCTAACCTTCCACTCAGGGGGAACCTTACCTGGGTCAAGGAGAGTGGTGGGTTTGCAAAGGTATATTATCCAAGGAAACCAGTTAACCAGTATTGAATTTGCCTAAAATTTCCAGTTCTTCTGATAAATTAGCTAAATTCATACAGTTTACTAATTCTTGTTCTGACTATATTAACAAATATAGTAACATCATTATTTTAGTTCTAGAAATTGAAGTTTAAATTTCTGCATTTAAGACATGGTGGCATTATGTTGTATGTCAATTATACCTCAATTTAAAAAAAAAAAGACATGACCGCATAAATCTTGTCATTTCAGAACTCCCTTGCAACTTGTTAAATCCTTTTGTGCAACATTTTAAAAATTTGTGGGAGCACCTGAGTGGCTCAGTTGGTTGAGCATCCAACTCTTGATTTAAGCTCAGGTCATGATCTCAAGGTCGTGAGATTGAGTCCTGTATCTGGCTCTGAGTGGAACATGGAGCCTGCTAAAGAGTCTGTCCCTCTCCCTCTACCCCTCCCAGGCTGCTCACTCTCTCTCTAAAAAAAATTTTTAAAGTTAAAAATTTTTAAAATTAAAAATTTTTATAAATCTTTGGACATTTGGGCTGCCTTTTTACTAATATTTAAATGGTTTAACAGTTATAATTGTATACTTAAAGCATACAATAAGCAAAATGTTGGTGTTTCATATTGATATACTTACTCTGATTTCTTCTTAGAATATTTCATATTTATGATGAATGTATTTGAGGTACTATAATGCTAAAATTTTGGCTAATGAAATGAAAAATAGTTTTTGGAATGACAAATCTTTTCATAAGAAGACAAAACTACCCTACAGCTTTGCAAACCTATTAAACAATGCTATGGAAACCAAACAACTCCAACCATATGGAAATTTCAAAAGCAGTTAAAACTATCCTATTTGGTATGAGTTTCTAGAAATTTTATAAATAATTGGAAGAGTTCACTAACAAATATGCTACTACGAAAGTAGTAAAAGAATCTAAGTATGTTCAAATGTTGGCAAAAGAAGAAGCAACTTTTAAAATGATTTAAAAGAAATTAATAGAAGTTGAAAATTCCCATTATGAAAATCTAGAATGTTTGCTATGTTTATAAGAATAGCATCCATTGAATAACTTTTAGAAATAATGTATTTATATACATTTAAGAAGTCTGTAAATTAGATGACTTTTTCTCTTAATGAATTGATCATTTTCCAAGTTATTTTTTGACCAACTGAATTTTGGCAAATTGGCCTGGAGCTCTTGTCCTCTATAGCCTGTGTCAGAGGGAGGACTGGGCAAGGTCTTAGGGAGTAAATGCATAGCTTGACAGTTTGGGAACCCAGAAGACAGTGGGCTCACTGGGTGGCTTTGAGCTGAAGCAGGAAGTTCATTGGAAGGGGAATTTTCTATCCAGGTAGCATCTTGCACCAGCAAGGTCCCTGGTTTTTCTCAGCCTCTTCTGCTGTCCTTCTTCCTATCTGTCCTACCAGGTCCCTTTGCTTATTCTTTGAAGCAGAATCCAGACTCTGCAGAGTGCATCATAATCCCTGTCTAATATGAGGACCAATATTTTTGGGGTAAAGCATTTGCAGTACTGTTCCTGACTCAGCCATGCGTGATCCAGGGGTTCACATCTTACTGTGTATGTTGACGGAGGGAAGCATCATTATTCAAGTATAGATACTTGGTGAACATGGGGCCATGGGAGTAAATTCACCCACTGATATTTAAAATGCTACTTGTAAGCACAGAGAAGGATGCTCTAGAAAGTGCTTTCACTCAGGAACATGTCAAGTGATTCTAATTTCACCTTTACTCCATCTGCCAAACATTATCTACCTCCATGTCAGTTCATGAGCCATGCTCTTATGATCTACACTCTCTCATTCCCCTTCTACTGCAACCATCATAAACATCGAGATAAAAAGCTTTCTTAGAATCCATTGGTTTTCTCATCTTTTCTCCACTTTACTGCAGTATGAATGACAAAAAAATTATAGTATATTTAAAGTGTACCCCGCAATGATGTGATTTACGAAACACTGTAAAAGGATCCTTTCCATGGAATCCCATCACCTCCCATATGTATCTGTGTTCTTTGGTCTTTTCCTTTATTTATGTATTTATGTATTTATTTAAAGATTTATTTATTTATTTGACAGACAGAGATCACAAGTAGGCAGAGAGGCAGGCAGGGAGAGAGGAAGGGAAGCAGGCTCCCCACCAAGCAGAGATCCCAATGTGGGGCTCGATCCCAGGACTCTGGGACCATGACCTGAGCCGCAGGCAGAGGCTTTAACCCACTGAGCCACCCAGGTGCCTCTTATTTATTTATTTATTTGGTGAGAACATTTAAATTCTAACTCAGCACATGTCAGCTATATAATACAGTGTCACCAACTACAGTCACCATATCTCAGGTCTGGCTTTCTGATCATGGGGGATGAAATACTGTAGGGAAGAATGTAGCTCCCTCCCTTGGAACGCCCCCCTGAGTTGTCCCTTATGCTTTCTCAGTGCCATGGCTTGTGGGATGAAGATGACATCACCGACAGTGGCACGGACAAGGAAGAGTCCGATGATGAGCTCTCCCTTAGTCGTGGCAGGAGAGCCTCCTCCGATTCTCTGAAATCCATCAACCTGGCTGCGTCGGCAGAGTCGGTACACGTATCCTTCCCAGAGCAGCCTTCTGCCGTCCGGAGGAAGCGATCGGGAAGCAGCTCCCAGATATCCCCCAGATCCAGCTTTTCTTCCAATAGGTCCCAAAGAGGTATCTATCACAAGATATCTTTAGGCTAGAGTAACTCCTGAGTTTTCTGGTTCTTCTGGTACTAGCGATCTGGGTCTCCGGTAAAGGGGTTTACTGGGTGCTGTCAAAGAAATATGTTGTGATAAGAGAAGAAAGTACTTTGAAAACAGACAGACCCGAGTTCAGATCCTCTCTCAGCTGTGGGACGGTCACTTCATGCTTCAAAATGTCTGATTCCTTCCCAGGACAAAGACTTCGGGTAATTGTGCAAAGGTGCCAGGACACTGCCCATGTGGGCACATGCTAATTTTTAAGTCACATCCAGAGAATTCTGCTGGGTGTGACCAGAATACTATAAAGCACAATTCATTTTGAAAATATTTTTACATTTAATCAAGGGAACTTTTAGCAAAACTATCTATTTATACTCTTGTTCCTTTCTTATGAACTAGTGAGTATTACCAGCAGATAGACAGGCCCGATAGTTGCCACTCTTGGAGAAAGTGGGTTTTCGTATATATAGTGCTCCTGCCTGAAGCTTTCCAAACACCTGCGTATCCATCTTCGGAATACGCTTTTCAGGCAGACATCAGCAGTCGTCCGATAACCATTTTGCAGTTAGAGAAATCTAGACATGAAAAAGGCCTAGGTCACTGACCCGATCTGGAAACCCCACAACCTGGGGTCCCTTCTTCCAGTATCTTTCTTCCGGGGATAAAGATTCCATAACAACTTCAGAAAGAGTGAGTGTTGGGTGTAGAAGCCCATAGATGCATTTTACTGGGGAGGCAGAGGTGAAACTGCAGGTTCCAAATCCTTAGTCACTGTTCTTGCAGGCACCTGTGTATACCCACCCTCTAAATCCACTTCACGCCATCCCTCCGCCCTGGGGGTCCCAGGGGTTTCTGTGGTTCTTATGTCAACAAACCCATAGCTCAGAACATCTTGGTTTCTTTGTATTTCTAGGCAGCACAAGCACAAGGAACAGCAGTCAAAAAGGAAGCAGTGTTTTAAGCATCAAGCAGAAGAGCAAAAGGGAACTTTATATGGAAAAGCTTCAAGAACATTTAATCAAAGCAAAAGCATTTACCATAAAGAAGTGAGTGCCTGAACACATTTGCGTGGGGTGTTTTATGTTAGGGCCAGGAAGCTGGTATCAGTTGTTTTATATAAACCAGGACTAAAGGGCAGAGAAGTTACTTCTCATATCACAGATATCATCTGCTTAAGGCAGAAGAAAATGACCAGTTATCCCATTGTTCTTAATGGAGATATTACTGACATATAATATCAGGTTAAGTTCAGGTGTACAACATAATGATTCAATATATGCATATGCTGGGGAATGATCACAACGATAGTCTAGCTAACGTTCATCACCACGTATAGTCACAAATTATTTTTCTTATAATGAGAGTATTTAAGATTAATGTACAGTAGAGGATTAATTAACTGTTGTTACCATGCTGCACATTACAGCTCAGGACTAACTTATTTCATAACTGGAAGGTTGTATGCTTTGACCTCCTTCACCCCTTTGCCCAGGCCCCACTCTGACAACAACCAATTTGTTCTCTGTATTTATGAGTATGGATTTTTTATTTTGATTTTTCTTTAGATCCCATATATTAGTGAGATCATATGTTATCTGATAGTCTCTGACTTGTTCCATGTATAATATATATATTTCAATGTATGCCATTGTGTGCGTGTGTGTGTGTGTGTGTGTGTGTGTGTGTGTATACACATTTTTGTTTTCCATTTATCCATCACTGGACACTTAGGCGGCTTCTCTATCTTGGCTATTGTAAATAATGCTGCACTGAACCTGGGGGGCAGACATCTTTTTGAGTTAGTAGTTTTCGTTTCCTTCAGATAAATACCCAGAAGTGGAATTGCTTTCTCATATGGTAGCTCTGTTTTGAATTTTAGGGGGAGCCTATTGTTTTCTACCATGACTGCCCCAATTTACATTCTTACCAACAGTGCACAAGGGTTCCCTTCTTTCCACATACTCACCAACACCTGTTATTTCTTATCTTTGTGATGATAACCATTCTAACAGGTGTGAGGGGATGTGTTGTTTTTAAAAATCAATTTTCAGTGTGATTCATTTTTATATCCATTATGTTTATAAGCACAGTTTTCCTATTTGAAGAATAAATGATTTCAGGATTCCTGGTTCAGGATTTCCCAAGCATCATCATGCTAAAGCCCAACCAGACAGACAGGGGTATGATGTCAAAGTTGGAAGGGACTTAGAGAAACACTCTCAACCAAGAGAGTGGAAACTAAGGTCCTATGTCACACAGCTCATCTCCAACAAAATGCTCACCATCCCATGTCCAAGTGCCAGGGACATAGGGCAGCAGATGAGCCACAGGAATGGAGGAGGTTCTGGAAGGATAGCGCTGAATGTGGGCTCCAAGACCAGGTGGGCCATCCAAACTGAACATGGTCTTGAATTGAAGGCAGAGGCTGGACAGAACAAGGTGTAGTCAAAAGCCCAAGGCACCACCTGGGAACAAGGAGGGGCACAGGACCCAAACAGGAGAAGAGCAGGGACTACCTAATGTGTCCCTGGTGTTTGGGTCAGACTCCAGGTCTAAGCACCGCCATATAGCCCCATACAATTCTCACCCCATCCCTAAGTCTCCGGTCTGCTTCTTACCCCAGTTTTCCAGTAGAGGAAATAAAACACAGAGAACTAGGGAGCATGCTTAGGGGCTCCCAGAGAGGGAGTCATTGAATCAGGTGACAAACCCCCCACCTTGAGACCTGAGACCACTGTTATGCTTCAAGCATGAGAAGAGGCCTGTGGTCTCATCAGCAAAGAGGGCTAGAGTGCCTTCCTTGGCAAGAAATTTGTCTATGCTCTCTGTTAGAGCAGGAGGCCCCTGTAGCCAACTCTGCTGAGCCTGAAGAGGGAGGTGTGACCTGCTTAGAAAGAGGAATGCAGAGGAATGGAATGATGGCAGTATCTGGTCATTCTTCCCACCCACCCCTCCTGAAGCAAGTGCTGGGGGTCTCTGTTTTGCAGGACTCTGCAAATATATGTGCCCATCAGACAGTTCTTCTATGACCTCATCCACCCAGACTACAGTGCTGTGACCGACGTGTATGTGCTCATGTTCCTGGCTGACACTGTTGACTTTGTCATCATCGTCTTTGGCTTCTGGGCCTTCGGGGTAGGTTGGGGACAAAGGCCACCACACGTTCAATGAGTAAGAGGGATGCTGTCCTGTGAAATGCCACTCATGGGTGAACCTGTTGTTTCCTTACCAGAAACACTCAGCAGCAGCAGACATCACCTCTTCACTGTCGGAGGACCAGGTTCCTGGGCCGTTTTTGGTGATGGTCCTCATTCAGTTTGGAACCATGGTGGTGGACCGAGCCCTATACCTGAGGAAGACTGTACTGGGAAAGGTCATTTTTCAGGTCATTCTCGTGTTTGGAATTCATTTCTGGATGTTCTTCATCCTGCCCGGTGTGACTGAGAGGTAAGGTGGAAGCTGGAGACGTGCACTCACTATGATGGGTTATCATCCCATAGGCATGGCCACAACAAAATCACCAGGTACAGATGGAGGCATGACAGAACAGCACCATGGGTTGGAAAAGGGAGAGGTCTTCATCAGCATTAAATTCAGTGTGACTCCAAAATGTGAACTGATTCCTTGAAAGCATTTTACTGCATGTCCATATGTATTCATGGAAATAGGATATTCAGAATGAGAGGAGAGATCTGAGTAAACCAGGATTCTCCCATTGTCATTGTCTCTATACCTTAGTAGACAGAGATGAACTGAGACATGGTCTTACAGGCATTCCTAAAAGGATGAGGATATCAGCCTATGTCATATCAATAGTGGATGAAAAAAAATGGAGACCATTTAGTAGAAGAAAATATAGAGGGCTGGTGGGTGGTGGAGGACAGTAGTGTCTACCACATAAGGTAGTTGTAAACAGCAACGCGACAGTGTTTGGAAAGCACCTGACAGGAAGAGGGTAGGAGAGGGAAGCGTTCATCTCCATGACGCCATGATGCTGCCATTGTTAATAAAGCTATTGGTGCTGGTTAAGATGCACTAGAGATGAGGTCGGAGTGGGAGAGGCACATAAAAAGAGGAGACTAATGGTCGATGGGGAAAGGGCTAGTGAGATCCTTGGAAGTGGCTGGCTCCTGCCTTTCCCTCTGTCTCCTTGGAATCTAAGCTCCAGCCATATTGAACCTCTTTAGTAACTAGAGGGCACCACATTCTCCTGCACCTCAAAGGAGGCTCGCTACTCTTCTGACCCACAACCAATCCACTCTTCTTCCTCACTCTTTAGATTTCCCAGGCTGCCTCCACTGGAAACACTACTTGGGACCAAGCCAGTGCTTAATGCTTGAGCAAATGAGTGGGTTAGTGGATAGAAGAGAAACAAGGGGGACTAGTATAAATGGGAGGTAATGGGAGCAAAGAGACAGCACTAGAGCACGTGGGAGCACCCCTATAATGTAATAATAATGATCAATTTAATTAACATCTCATTAAAAGTCTTCACGTTTAACAGGAAATTTGATCTTTTTATCATAACTCAAGGGTCATCCCTGGCCAAGCCTCATGAATAACAAGCCAATCAGGCTGGCTAACGCTTTTCCAAAGTATGACTAGAAAGTAAGGAAAACTTCTCTCATTTATGTGCTTCATAATTTGACTCAGTTGTCATTCCTAACAAGGAAATTCAGATCTCTTCTGACAATGTTGGAGCTACATGTCTGCTTTCACCCAGTGGGCTAGACTTTGACCTTTTGATTTCAGTGGCAATGCAAATATTTTAAAAGGAAGAATGGAATTAGGATAATTTTCCATGAGTCTGAAGCAGAACTAAGTAAAGAAAGGATTTTTTTTCCCCCAGAAGACTACCAACAGCCCAGTAAGTTTTTCATGCCACACTGTGTATGGGGAGAGTGAACATAGCTTGGCTGATAAAATGATTCAGATTAAGGCAAACTTTTTGTAAAAATACTAGAATTTGTTCATGAGAACATTGTGGATCTTATTTGTTAGTCTTTAAAACAGAATAAATGTGATTTTCTAAATAAACCACATTCAACACCCATGGTAGTTAGATGATGAATTTTGATTATTTCTGTGACATTTGAAAACTTCAACACACATTCTCCATCAGCCTTCCTAGAAACTCTTAATTTCAGAGTGAAAGAGACCTTTAAAATATTTCTAGACCTACTAATTCCACAGATGAAGGTGGGTGAAACCAAACCCAAGAGGGATTCCCAAAGTCACTCAACTAGCTAGTAGTGAGATCAGATCCCAATCACAGACCTCTTGACCCAATTGTTATGCTACACCTCTCTTCCCATGGGGAGCATTCTATACTCACTTCCAAGAAGTTTTGTTATCATAATATAACCTACTATTCATTATGCACTTATGAAAAGAATTTAATTTTTTCACCCCCAGCAGAGAGCTCCAGAACATCGATCTTGCCCTGTCTCGATAGAACAGTCCTCAACAAAGACTGATGTTTCCAGGACCATGGCAATGGCGAAACCCGAGAGAATCCTTTAGCAGGATCAAATCACCAAATAGTTGGGTCGTTCCCACTTGTATGAGTTTCTTATTGATGCTGTAACAAATTACAACCAACTAAGGACTTAAAACAAAATAAATTTATCACCTTAAAGTTGTATAGGCCAGACGTCTGATACAGTTCTCACTCGACTAAAATCAAGGTGTTGGCAGGGCTGCATTCCTTTCTAAAGGCCCTCGGGTGGGTCGCCGGGATGGCTCGATTGGTTAAGTGACTACCTTCAGCTCAGGTCATGAGCCCAGGGTCCTGGGATCAAGCCTCACATCGGGCTCCCTGCTCAATTGGAAGCCTGCTTCCTCCTCTGTCTCTGTTTCTGCTCTCTCGCTCACACTCACTCTCTCTCAAATAAATAAATAACATCTTGAAAAAAATAAAATAAAATAAAATAAAAAAATAAAGTCTCTGGAGGAGAATCCCTTTACTTGTCTTTTCCAGTTTCCGGAGATGCCTTCCTTGGCTCATGGCCCCACCTTAGCCTTCAAAGGCAACCTCAGTGCATGGAGTCCGCTTCTTATTGCATCATTCTGAACATTCCTCTGCCATCTTGGCTGCTTCTGAGCACAGCGGAGAAAGATTTCTCCCTTTAAGGGCTCATTAACTAGATTCAACTCACCTGGATAACCCAGGCACTCTCTCTACCTTGAACACCTTAACCAATATCAAGTATAAAGTCTTCTTTGCCATGAAACAATACATATGCATAGGCTCTGGGGATTAAGCAATAATACCTTCCAAACCAAACAGAGCTGGAATGTTTTTTAAAATGACTGAATGAATGAAAACTTCTTTTGTGCATATTGAATTGCATAATCAATTCAATTTTTCATTTATTGAGCACCTGCTATGTCCAGGGCAGTAGACCAGGTGAAAAGGGGCATCATGTCCCTGTGACTAAAGCAAAGACGTGGCCCTTTGTGGGAAGGACGACACAATGACTTCCATGGATTGAGGCACTATGATAAATATTTAAAAGTTTGACTGCAGTTGTACACCTAAAACTAATGTAATGTTGTATGGCAATAATATCTCAGTTTTTGAAGTAATAAAAACTTAGGAAGTTATCAAACAGTTCCATCACCCAGAAACTCTTCTTGTCCATTGTAGGCCCCTTCTCCCTCACGTCTAGCTTCCGGGACATGCATTTTCTGTTCTGTTACAATTTTGCCTTTCCCAGAATGTCATATGAATGGAATCACACATTCGATGGCCTTGAAGGCTGGCTGTTTCCACTTGGCATAGTGTATTTGATATTCATCCCTATCGTGGCCTGTGTCAGTACTTAATTATTTTTGTTGGTCAGTAATATTCTATCATATAAATGTTCCGAAGAGTGTTTAAGTATAGAAAAGTTTAAGGACATTTGGGTTGTTTTTACTTCCTTTTTTAAAGATTTTATTTATTTATTAGAGAGAGAGAGAGAGGGAATGAGAGACAGAGAACATGAAGAAGGAGGGTCAAAGGGAGAAACAGACTCCCTGCTGAGCAAGGAGCCGCATGGGGGACTCAGTCCTGGGACTCCAGGATCATGACCTGAGCCAAAGGCATTCACTTAACCAACTAAGTCACCCAGGTGCCCGAGTTGTTTTTACTTCTTTGGTAACTACAGATAAAGCTGCTATAAACATTTTTTGAGAATGGCCGCAGAGATCATTTCTGTCTCATCTCATGGCCTCACCTCAATGGTCATTCCTAATGCAAAGGATTGCCCTATCTTTATTTTTGGATATTTAATTCAAGATATGTTAGGATCGGTGAGCCTTGAGTCTTCATTGCCAGCATGTCTGTGACAGAACACATTCATGACATTTCAAGCCCTATGCTGCCATCACTTGTTAACATGAAAATAATTCATTTGTTCTCCAGATATTGTTACTGAAAACTTAATTCATTATTGTGCAAAAGAAAACATTCATTAATAGTCATATTATCTAAATCCTTTCAAAACAGGAAAAGTGTAAGGGAAGGTACACATTGGAATTGGAATTTCTGTATGGTTCTAAAGCATACAGAAAAAAATTATGGCTACTGGTTATAATATTGAGCATCAGGAAGCTCTGGTGTTTTGAATAATTAATCTGAAAAAAATGGCATTTCTTGTGTATATGCATATGATCTAGTGTACAGACTTTCATTAGGTGCCTACAGTCTACAAAGCCCTGTGTGGCCTGTGCTCTGGGCGATGGAGAGATAAGTAAGGCATGATTCCAGCCTCCAGCAATAAAAAATGGAGAGATCACCAAAGAAATAGGTCTTTCAGTGTGGGACAATCTTAATGTCCTTAATTAGATCTGACACAATTACTTCAGTAACTACAGATTAACTATGATTTATTCCAACTTGATTCATTTTAAGGTTGTAGGAAGGGAAAGGTTTGTTTGTTTGTTTATTTGTTTGTTTTTAAGTTTTTATTTAAATTCCAGCTAGTTAACATACAGTGTAAAATGAGTTTGGGGTATACAATTTAGTAATTCAGCACTTAACATACAGCACCCAGTGCTCATCATAATATGGGTTGGTCCTTTTACAAGGACTAGAAGACAATACAGTTTTAAGTCTTTGATTATAATTTTGATAAATATAGAGTTTTTCCTCATGCAGTTATTGTACAAATTATTTGTAAAAGCCAAGGGCATTTCCCTGCAGAGTTAAAAGAATGTTTTTTCCTACTACAGTGCCAATAGATACAACCCCAGGAAGGAAGAGGAAAGGGATGGTTGAGATGGGCTCTCTCTAAGGTTTCTGATGTGTTTATTAATAACTTGTCAAGTGCTAGATCATGGTCAAATATTTTTAATTTATTAGGAACTGAAATACCAAAGCTGGTTTCTTCACAGCAGAGACACTTACAAGCAATATTTTTGAGGTTTCTACGTATTGAGATCTCCATGGAGGTTACCAGGCCCCTGGGACACAAAGATTCAAGTGTTCCTGGACGGTTCTTGTATCTGGTCAACTAAATAGCTATTTTCAGCTAAAAGAAAAAAAAAAAAAAACACGTCTTCTTCTAATGTCAAAATTAAAAGTTAACAAAACAAATCCAAAATACAAAAAGTAATATACTGGTGTAATATACTGGTGTAAAAAACTTTACACTTAATTTTAAACCCAGGGAAAATGATACCTGCCTAGTGCTTGCTGAGTCAAAAGTCTTATGTTTCATTTCCTTTTAAACATATATTGACCATGTCTAGTATTCTTGTAGAATTCTGCCTTAATCCAAAGTTTAAAATGGTCCTGTGGCTCACCATCCTTTGAAAAGTGTTTCAGATTTGTTTCTGGTGTGAAATTTAGTTCCACCAAGTTTTTCCTCCAACTTATCCTAGCATTTATGAACTGTCCAGCACTGTGGGTCTCTTCATCAATTATTCCCCATGAGAAGGGACTGTGATCTCTCTTGTTCGAGGCATCATTAAGAAAAGAATGTTAGATCATGGAATCATAGATTTTCAGAGGTAGGGAAAATCTTCAAATAAAGTCATGGATGTCTTGGGCATGATGTCTTGAGGAGTAATTGCTATGGTTTATAAACACAACTGGAACCCACATCTGGTTTTAAACTTTGTTAATCCATGACCTCT
This sequence comes from Mustela nivalis, assembly GCF_964662115.1. NCBI lineage: Eukaryota > Metazoa > Chordata > Mammalia > Carnivora > Mustelidae > Mustela > Mustela nivalis. The sequence continues at coordinate 77,514,418 of NC_139033.1, read as the reverse complement.
CTCTCTCTCTCTCTCTCTCTCTCTATATATATATATATATATATATATATATATATATATAGCAAAAACAAAACAAACAAAAAAATGAGGGGAGGAGGTAATTCACTTCTCAGAATACTTTCTCCTACATCTTCCATTTATGGGTCCTTTTGTAGTAAAAAAAATGCATTTTTTGATGAGCTTTGATTTGGAACATGGTAGCATCATCTTCCATGTTGGGAGAAAATATTAGTAAATTTGCTTAAAAATAAATGAATTATGGTCTAAAAACTGAATAATGCACTAATACATTGGAGGCACCGTTTATATATATATATTTTTTTTAATTATTAGATTTTCTTACCTTACTTTTTGCCTTTGAAGTGATCTATATACAATTGAATTGACTCTAAGCGCCAGAGGGTCAATTAGGCTTTTCTTTTTTTAAATTAAACTGATGTGATGTTGTAGCATTATTTCACTTTCCTGTGTTTTTACATTTTAGGAAGTTCAGCCAGAACCTGGTTGCTCAGCTTTGGTACTTTGTGAAATGTGTTTACTTCGGGCTGTCTGCCTACCAAATCCGTTGTGGCTACCCAACACGAGTCCTTGGAAACTTCCTCACCAAGAGCTACAATTATGTCAACCTCTTCTTGTTTCAAGGGTAAGGAAGGACACTCTGTATTGCCACAGACAGTCATGGAGGGGAGGCTGGTAAGAAAAAGACATTCATTTTCCTCAAGAAGAAATAGGAAGGTGCAGAACACTGGCATAGCAATATGGAGCATCCCAGAACTCTTCACGATGTTCGGCAAAAGACATATGCCTCTTTAAATAACTTTCTGTGGATAATTGACATACATCTGGCCAGTATGTCCTTCTAAAATCAGCCACATGGCTTAATTTTCTATTGCTGTATCCTGAGTAATTAGTGTGGTAATATCTCAAGATGAAAAATAGGGATATATGATCTTTAAGTATTAATATATTTCTGGGCACAATAGAACAGAAATTTGGAATCTGGACTCTTTCAAAATACCATTGGGATTTTGTGTTTACGATAAGTGCCTCCATTGACAAGGGCCATTTATTCTACCTAGCGTCAAACTAAATGCCACATGGCTTGCTTGTTCCTGATAGTAAGTTAGCTACTCAAATGAAGCATATTGGCTCTTTGTTGAGGATTTCTTTGGTAGAAGTTCCTCTCTGTTCCCTTGGAATTGTACCAGAGCATAAAAGGCCAGGCTGCTCATGGCACTGCTGGCTTCTCAATTGTACCAGACATAGGGATAGTGACGTAGTCACAAAAGAGCTGTCGAGCATGCTCGCTGAGTCACTTGGTGTTGGTCTGAGGATGGCCTGGTATTTCTTCCAGGTGTTGGATTAGTGTTCACTTGGCAGAGCTGAGTGGTCTAGGGGAAAGGCCATGAGGTGCACCTGGGTTCTGCAGCCGGAGAGAAGCTCTGTGTTAGTCAAGAAACAAGGAACAGCCTCCAGACCCAAGAGGAGCCCAGGCCAACCCATTCCTAAATACAAGAAACAAAGCCAGAATCTTATTAAACTTGGGCACCGACTAAGTCCACCAGGTGTGGGCTCTACTGTGTGCCACCAAACACTTGTCCTGCTCCCTCTGACAGCAGTCATTTGTCCTCATCTTTCAGGCACCAGCTACCTAACTTTTCCTAGCTCATTCAGCAGCAAAACCCCAATGTTCAATAATCCTCTGACCAACAAATTCTCACAAGCAAATGTTTAAAAAAGTAAAATTATGGAGTTTCTTTGCAGAAGATATGTTCTTAAGTATAGAAAATCCTAAAGACTCAAACAGAGAACTGTTGAAAGTAATCAACGAATTCAGTGTAAATTTGCAGGCTGTAAAATCAACACCCAGAAATCAGTGGTGTTTCCATATGCTAAAAACAAAATATCGTGGGGGAAAACAACAACAACAACAAAGAAAACTATCTCGTTCACAACATCGCCGAAAACAATGAAATATTCAGAGATAAATTTAATCAAAAAGATTAAACCCCTACAAAGCTTTGGTGAGGGAGAGGACACCTTCAAATGTATTTAAAAAGGGAATCCTGGGGAGCCTGGGTGACTCAGTCAGTTAAGCATCTGCCTTCGGTTCAGGTCATGATCCCAGGGTCCTGAGATCGAGCCCTGGGATCCAGTCCCTGCTCAATGGGCAGTCTGCTTCTCCCTCTCCCTCTGCCCCTCCACCCACCACTTGTGCTCTCTCTCACCCTCTTTCTTGAATAAATAAAAAATGTTTAAAAAGAAAAAAAAAATAAAAAGGGAATCCTAATTTGTTAAGACCATCAACAAAAAGAAAAAAAAAAGAAAAATGAATGGGCAATACTAATTTATACATTGACTCATGATGGAAAGAGTTTGTAATCCCAGTTGTATTTTACCATAAGAGTCACCCTGAGAATTGTTTCTGAGACATAAGGCTAAGATGACAGAGAACTACAAGAGCTCCTGGGGTTGAGAGGGTGATGGGGGCCACCCCACAACTATCTGTCTAACAAGATGTGGCTTCTGGCAGGTTCCGCCTCGTTCCGTTTCTGACGGAGCTGAGGGCTGTGATGGACTGGGTGTGGACAGACACGACCTTGAGCCTTTCCAGCTGGATCTGTGTGGAGGATATCTATGCTCACATATTCATCCTGAAATGTTGGCGGGAGTCCGAAAAAGTAAGCCAGAAAAATGCCTGATCCCTTTTTGTTTCCCTTCCATCCAGGCTGGTTATGAGATTAATGTGAACCTCTATAAGTTTTATAGCCAAATAAAGGGGGACAGGGGGGCAGAAACAGTGAGGATCTTTAAGTGTTCCATTGGTTTCCACCCCCTGGACTTGGGAATTTTGGACTCACTGTTGCCTTTAGTCAGCAATAGCGTCCAGATGTCTTCCCCTTTTGGCAAATGTATATTGTAGTTATTTTTAAAAGAAGAAATGATATATTGCTGTGTGACCCAATAATTCTTAAATGGCTCATTGGGGAGCAGAAGGGAATGTGGTACGGTAGAGAAAAGTGAGGTCAGGTGGCTTGGACTCAGGCTCACCCTCTGACTCATTCTTTGATGAGCGACAGGACAATATGACTTCTTTGTACAGAGGAAATTGAACTACAAATATTTGCTTATTCTGTTAGATTGAATATTAAGATTTAAATATGGATAGGATTACTGTTATTTATTGGATTTTTTCACAAGTTTAACATCTGAAACAGGAGTCTGTTGAATAATAGCAACAGGACCGCTCAATGATAATTAGCTGAGGTGGTATAAAATGTCTTTTTTTCCTTTTCTCCGTAATACTCTCTTTGGAAAAGTTTCCTCTAGTCTATATACTTTCTAATATGTTCTGTTGCTGCTTCTAGGAATTTCAGCTTCACAGGGCAGGGGCCCACTGACCTGTGGGCCCTATGTTTATGGGGTTTGTGGGAGTGAAGGAGATATGACTGGCAGTAAACTTAAAATCATAGAGCTTGTACTGATTTTTAAGGAACAGAAAAACTGTTAAAATGTCAGAATATGGTGGGGTGCCTGGGTGGCTTAGTCAATTAAGTGGCTGCCTTTGGCTCAGGTCATGATCCCATAGTCATGGGATTGAGCCCAGCATTGGCATCCTGCTTAGCAGAGAATCTGCTTCTCCCTCTCCCTCTGCCTGCCACTCTGCCTACTTGTGCTCTCTCTCTGTGTCAAATAAATAAATAAAATATTTTTTTTAAATGACAGAATATGAGATATATGAGAGCTGTTCTACCAAAGGGACTTTGAGGGTAACAATCATGTTGACAAAGGACCTGGAAATCATAACAAATGAAGAAGAGGAGAAAGAACCAAGAATTGTTCTGTCTGAAGTAGAAAAAAAAATGGAAGGAGGCAAAAAACAATACCCATTTGTAACTGTTTGAAATACTGGGAAATAGAGGAAATGTCTGAATTTATTTGCAAGGTTCAAGATAACAGAGTTTAAGACAAGTTAGGGAGGGTACATATTGCATGGAGCACTGGGTATGGTGCATAAACAATGAATTTTGAAACACTGAAAAATTTTAAATTAAATTAAAAAAAAAGACAAGTTGGCAAAAGCTCTGGTAAGTTTCAGTGGGATATGAAGAACTTTCTAATAATTGAAGCTACCCCATCATAGCTTGGCTGCCTCAGGAGGTATCCATGTATACACGGTGACACTAGGAGAACTCATTTCCTGGACCCTCCCCGCTGGGAGGTATAGGTTCATCTCTAGCTCCAGGAGCTATTTATTCATTCAATAATTACCATATCAGTTGTCTATTGCTGCAATCAAACAGCCTCAAACATAATGGCCTAAAAATGTATATATATTTATTATTATATATTTATTCTATATAATATATAATAAATTAATACATATTTAATTTAATTAATTAAATATATATTTTAAAAATAAATTAAATAAATATTATATATTATGTGTATATATATATAGAGAGAGAGAGCATGCAGAACAGGTACGGGCAGAGAGTGAGGGAGAAAGAGAGAAACTCAAGTAGGGCCTGCACCAAACGCAGAGCCCAACATGGGGCTTGATCTCATGACCCTGAGATCATGACCTGAGCTAGTCCCTTGCTTAATTTTCTGAGCCACCCAGGCACCCCAAACTCAGTGGATGAAAAATAACAACCATTTCCTTTGCTCGCAATTCTGCAGGTGGGCAGTTTGGGCTGGACGCCACTGAACAGACTTGCCATAGGTCATCCTGTGGCTCCCCTTTCAAAGGGGCTGAGCACAGGCAAGAGAAAGGCCAGAGAGAGAATCAGTTCAAGGGAGAGGCAAATTGAGAGGATAATTTTAGAATGGAGAGGATCTGTACCTCTATAGGTGTCAAGGAAAAGAATAGTAGAAAAAAGAAAAGCAAAAGTTCTTAGTATTAAAGCCAAAGGAAGAAGGTCCGGGTGGGGATCAAGGCAGGGGGGTGAGGCTTGTGGGGGGTGGTCTGGGGTCTGGAAAGCGTGGAATCAGAGGCCTGGGTAGGGAAGAGGGAAGTAGGAAAGAGGACCGGCCATCCTACAGGAAGCTAGAGAAAGAGGAGCAGTGAATAAACACACCACATAGCTCGTCTTCTCCACGAAATAGATGAGTTCATGTGTTGACAGCAAGGGGGAAGGACGACATCCCAGGACCCAGGGCCCAACCCCAGGAGCACCAGAAACAGTGAGATACTACTTCCGCTAGATGAATGGGTGGGGAGTTCTTATGAGGTCGGCTCTCCGTCAGAGCTCACAGGACTGTACCATGTTGATACGGGGTCACTTTTCATGGAAGCAGCGTTTCTGCCCCATTTGTTGGCTCTTACAAGCCTTTCACTGTCTTTGAGTCAACAGGTGACAACCTTCTTAATACCATAGTGAGAGGTGACACCATTGTCAGTCTGCCTTAAAGGCTGGTGTTGCTCTGCCCTGAAACACTAAGCATTCCTGCCCATGAAAAGTTTACAATCATTGCTGTTGTTTTATTTCAAGAAATAAAAAGCCTTGTTTAATGTATCACCCCTACTTAAATATATACTGCTATCTTATGCTAAGTCAAAGGGTATTTCATATTTTAAATCACACCTGGTAAAACTTTCTGAGAACTTACGTGTTGGGGAGGTCAACACCAAGGGAGTCTGAGTAAATCTGGGACTCATTTCCACTCTGTCCCATCAGAGACTGAAGGGACAATCTCTTGTCTAGTGTGAAGCAGAAAAGTAAGCTTCTTTTAACAGTGACTTTTATTGGGGATTACTCTGAGTTGAATATACTGTGCTCCAGGGGCTTTATGAATATGCTTATGAAGGCAGAACAATTTTTTGAAAGAGAGAGTGTTGACATATGAACACCCACAAATGCAGGACACTTGGTCCTAGTCATAGTTTACTTTTCTTTCTTTCTTTATTTATTTGAGAGAGAGAGACAGAGAGCGTGAGTACAAGTGGGGGGAGGGGCAGAAGGAGAGGGAGAAGCAGGCTCCCACTGAGCAGGGAACCCAATGTGGGCTCAATCCCAGGACCCTGGGATCACGGCCTAATGACCTAAGCCGGTGGCAGACACTTAACTGACAGAGCCACCCAGGCACCCCCCCTCACACACACAACAATTTTAAGGAGAAAGTCTGTCAGGTCCCATTGGTCCCTCATGGTAACACAGTGGAAATGTGTTGGGAGCTCATTACAGCTTCACATCACCACCTAACTTCATAGACTGGGGACAAGTTTGCTCTCCCCACTTCAGGGTGAGCGATGCAGAATCAGGTCCCAGTCAAGTCCTGTGGGAAGAGCAAGGCATCCTTCCCCCACCTGCTTCCAGCACTGGAAGCCTGAGGCCTGTGTGACTTCTCTGTTGCAGAGATACCCGCAGCCCCGGGGTCAGAAGAAGAAGAAAGTGGTGAAGTATGGCATGGGAGGCATGATCATCGTTCTGCTCATCTGCATCGTCTGGTTTCCCCTTCTCTTCATGTCCTTGATCAAATCTGTGGCAGGGGTCATCAACCAGCCCCTGGACGTCTCGGTCACGATTACCCTGGGAGGGTACCAGGTAACTGCTGTGTCCCTTCCCCCAGGTCTGGCTCCCCTGCCCATGTCTTTCCTGACCACCAGCCACAGGATGTTCAGTTAGCTTTTGCGGCCAGATTCTCTTCCCCTACATTTTAACTTGTCAGTATATGCATGGCATATGAGATAAGGTGCAGAAGACATTGAAAGGGTAGTTCTGTTCTGGTGTGAGGCACTGGAATAATCACTTCCAAAAAGAGATCCCTGAGGCCAGTTGCTATTGGGTACACAGTGGGTGATGATATACTGTATAAATATTTCTCTTTTAACCCAGGATGCAGAGACAAGCCTCAGGAGTGTTGACAGCACTGTTTCTTTGTTTTCCAGCCCATTTTCACAATGAGTGCCCAGCAAAGCCAGTTGAAAGTTATGGATCAGCTAAAGTTTAATAAGTTTATGAAAGCTTTCACTAGGGACACTGTAAGTAAATGCATGTTGTAGATGTCTGTGAAGACCTTTCATCTAGGTGAGCTTATGGCTTGTCACTTTATTCACTGTTCTGCTGTGGCCTGTGGTTGTGGGAAGGACTCTTCAAGGATTACCAGTGGCCACTGGCCACTTGGATAATCTGAGACATTATGTCTGTATTATTGGATAGAAGTGTCAATAAACATAATTTTAATTCAGGACATTTTAACTTAAGCTCAACAGATGTAGGTCCTCTTTTATATTTTTAGATGTTTTTAATTGCAGTAGATACTGATCCCTTTGACGGCTAGGTCTAGTCTGAGAATCTTATCTTCAGGGAGTAATTCAAAATATTGGAAAATCTCTATGCAGGCACCTGCTTGTGATGGCATTCTTAGTATTGACAAAAGTGGGAAGCAGCTGAGGGCTCGCTCAGTAAGTAAAGGCTGTTGAATAAATTATAGCAAATGTGTCCAGTGAATCTGTTGGGCACTGGCTTCCCTAGGGTGGTTGACATGGGAGAGGGGGGCTACCACTTTTCATTTTAGTTACACATTGTGTTGTCTGAATATTTTCCAGGCAACTTCTTTTGTAATACAAAATAATCATTGCAAAGACCACACATGGCATGAACATGTCTCAAGATAAGACATAAATGAAAAAGAATATACGCTATTATTTTTTAAGTGATGTTTAAAAATCTGCATTTCCTACTGCATATAATAGTGATAATGTCCTGTTGGCAAAGTTGTGGTTGATGTATTCTTTTCTCTCCATTGTAAACTCAGAATAATATGAGAAATTGATTTTTCATAATTAAAATTTGCTTTACAAATAATACTTCCCTATTTAAAGAAAATGATTAGGCAGATGGAGGCTTAGCTCCTTTATAAAATTATCAGCCTCTAATGCACACTGCCCAGACTCATCTGAAGGGATGTGCAGCTGTGAAGGTAGGACCAAGATGTTGTGGGTGGATTAAATTTGACTGTCTCATGAGAGGGAACACCCCAAGTGTTGATAAGTTTCCTGCTTAGTGGGGAGGAAAAACAACACCAAATACTTTGATTTGCCTTTATTGATTAATTGAAACAATTCTGTACCTGTACTATACTGAGATTGCTCTGTGTCACTGGGGCTGCCTATTCCGCATGTGGAGGGAAAGTAGTACCACGGAGCACCAAGCCCATCCACTGTAGAAACTGTCCTTCCATAGGAAGAAATCCTCATTCAGCAGTCAGTTAAAAGGAAGAGCAATTGCTTTATTTATACATCACCATGTCTATGATATATTTATGCATGTGTATTTGTGTGCATACAGGGTGCTATGCAATTTCTGGAAAATTATGAAAGAGAAGACATAACAGTAGCAGAACTGGAAGGAAACTCAAATTCTTTGTGGACCATCAGCCCTCCCAGTAAGCAGAAAATGATAGAGGAACTCATGGACCCCAATAGTAGCTTCTCTGTTGTTTTTTCATGGAGTATTCAGAGGTAGTTACTGTCTTTCCATGTATGATTCCCCCTTTCCCCCCAATCTAAACTCGGCGCGGGGGCGGGAGGATAGAAGGACAGAAAAATTCAATTGATGTGGGTTTTAGTTGATATCATGCTTTGGGAACATTCATTGGATGCTACAGCTAAACTTTTGTGTTTATTAAATAATGATCTGCCTGAGAATCTTTGGCAAAAAATAAGAACCTTGTAGTTTTCCTTTTTCCTGCTAACCTCAGTCTTTAAAGAGAGGCTGGCAATGAGTTCTGTGAACAAGAGAGAGAGGCAAAGTGAAAGGAAAATGGGTAAGGACTCCTAGAAATGAAATAGTCTGGATGGTGGTAAGATTTCCCTGAAAGGGTGAAGTTTGTTCTTTGGAATGAAGAACTAGGAGCCTCAGGAACCCCAGTTCTCACTTGCACCCATCCCCCCAACATGGGGAAAGCCTAACAGATTTTTTTTCTCCACACGTAATGTGTGCGAGCAGCCTGGCAGTCCCAGGAGGCGAGAGCTGAGAGAGACTCCTTCCCACCTAACCTGAGCCAATGGCCGGCATGCGGCCACTATTTCGCTCATTTTTTTTTTAAGTTTTTATTTAAATTCCAGTGAACATACTAATATCCAGTGTGATATTAGTTTCAGGTGTACAGTATAGTGATTCAGCACTTCCATACAATACCCAGTGCTCATCACAAGGGCCCTCCTTAGCTCCCATCACCTACTTCCCTCTGATAACCAACAGTTTGCTCTCTATAGTTAAGAGTCTGTTTCTTGGTTTGCCTCCTTCTCCCTCTCTTTTTTTCCCACTTTGCTCATTTATTTTGTTTCCTAAATTCCACACATGAGTGAGATCACATGATGTTTGTCTTTCTCTGACTTGTTTTGCTCAACATAATACTCTCTAGCTTTATTCACAGCTTTGCAAATGACAACATTTCATTCTTTTTGGTGGCTGAGTAATAACCGTATATATATATATCTATCACATCTTCTTTATCCATTCCTAAGAGCATGTCTTGGGAAAAGTTCTCGCATTCAAAAATCCAGTGTGTTAGTGGAGTACTTGGGACACCTTGACAAGATAAGCTAGTTGGAAAGGCTTAGTGTTTGTTTGTTTGTTCGTTTGTTATCATGGTCTTGTGATTTCAGGATTCTCTGGCGGCTTATTTGGGAAGTCAGGTGGTAGGTGCATTTGGGTCCATGATTCCTGGTTTCTAGGATGAAATTAAGAAAAAATCATGATAGGTACCTAGAAAGCCTTCTCCAACCTAAGATGATTTCAAAGGGGGCTGTTCAGAATTGAAAGAACTCCTTCCTGAATCTTATTTTCTCCTTTAGAATTCACATCCCAAGTTCCTCACACGAAATTCTGGACTGCCAAAAATTTATTTTCTAGCCTTTTCTTTGAAGAGCTACCAAAAAATTAACGACATTAAAGATCAGATTTTGATTGAATGTTCTTTTAAAAATGTGGATTCTAGGGGCGCCTGGGTGGCTCAGTGGTCATGATCTCAGACTCCTGGGATCGAGTCCCGCATCGGGCTCTCTGCTCAGCGGAGAGCCTGCTTCCCTCTCTCTCTCTCTGCCTGCCTCTCCATCTACTTGTGATTTCTCTCTGTCAAATAAATAAATAAAAATCTTTAAAAAAAAATGTGGATTCTATTAGTCAGCATGAGACTAACCTCATTAGATTAATATAGGAATGTTGCAGAAATTCATATCAGAGCATCAAGACAGTTTCTCTTTTAGTCAGCAGACTGCCTCCTCACGTGCCGTCTGTTTTAAAGGTGTTTGTGGCCTCCCTGGGGTTTACTAACTTGGTTGTCTACGAAGCTGGACATAAAGGTGAGGTGGACAGAAAAGGTTGGGGTTGACAGTTGTGGATCCAATGAAGACTTGGTGAGATTAATAAAATAGTCAAGTGAATTTTTGAATCTCTCTTCCAGACTTCTGACTAATCACTGACATTGGGCCCTTTTATCTTTCTTCACAGAAACATGAGTCTGGGTGCAAAAGCAGAAATAGCAACCGATAAGCTATCTTTTCCTCTTAAAAATAATACACGAAAGAATATAGCTAAAATGATCGCTGGCAACAACACAGAAAGTTCAAGAACGCCCGTGTAAGTGATTGCTCCTGTTCATTAGCTTTAATAGATGGCTATATTTGGTACAAAATCTCCATTTGCAAATTCATATACGCAAGAAATGCAACATTCTCCATTCTCCAGTAACCCAAGTGAATCTCTACTTGGAGATCTCATTATGTTACATTAAGACAACTCTGTTTTCTCCCCTCTCCCTCTCTGTCCACCTAGCCCTGGGAGCCCTGATCTTGTCTCTGGGTAGCAGACCTTGCTCTTACCTGACCATAATCACCAAAAGCCAAGAAGAGCCCCTGGGAAACCTTTCTTTTACTCTTACTCGACCTGGGCTCATTGAATGCCTGGCTACTGGATGGGGGTACAGGGAAGACAAGGAATAAAGGGAAGTTTGGCAGGAGTTTGCGGGGGACCTCTATATTAATATATTATCTTGCATATATGCATATGCATATAAATACTCCACTTCAAAGAAATCCAAGCTGGGATGTTTAGATTCTAGTATGAGAACTAGGAGGAAGGGGTGAAATGCTATGGGTGCAAAACCGCTAAATCACATTCACTGGCCAATGTCTAGTTCTGACCTCCAGTCTGCCCTGGCCCCACTGTGCTGCATTGAACATCAGAGCTGCCATAATGCAGTCCTCACACTGTTTTCCCTAAGACAGCATTTTTTAATCACTACAGCTAAAGGAACCTCAAAGATTGTCAAGTCTTCCCTCATTGTTTCTCCGTGAAAGAACAGGCCTAGAAGGACAGAGTGACCTGCTCACATTAACCAGTTCATCCTCTGCAGAGGGAGGGTGAGGTCCAGGCCACCAGCTGTCTCCTCGAGCCTCAATCTTGTCACTAGATAGATTCATGCAGTCCACTTGATTATGGATATAATTATATACCTACATAGAGTGCAGACATAGATCCTAGCAAGAAAGATAGCCCCTTGCTTCAGAAACAGTCACAGGTAGTTATTAAGGCATTAATAAGCTCATGTACAGAGTTTACCTAAGTTTTTGAATAGAACCACTAAATTTGTTTGGCTTCAGAAATTTCTGATTATAATGGGGCCCATAAATTTTGATGACACTACATTGCGTAGAAGTACCGACTCACTGTTATTTGTTTGAGATGAGGTAAAAGATGGTAACAAAAAGTCAGTTTTATGTGGATAAAACAACTAAAATGTCATTACCCTCCTCTTTTTTTTCTGAACGCACAGGACTATAGAAAGGATCTACCCATATTACGTGAAAGCACCTAGTGACTCGAACTCTAAACCTATAAAGCAACTTTTGTCTGGTAAGGATGAGAAGGAATTGTTTCAGAACTCTTTTTAATTCTTTTATCAGTGTCTATAGTTTGCATTTTCAGCCTTTCTACAGCTGCTTTCCAGTTTTCTTTCCCTGTGAGACGCGGCTTACAGAAGCCAAAGACTCCCAGATACAGTCACCGGCCAGAAGGAGCCAGTCAGGCACCGGGAACCATATTCCTCATGGTTTTCATTGATATAGAACATGATTGGCTTAAATCTGTGTTCTAGCAGCTTCTGTTACTGATTCATCAGTCTGTTCATTTGTTTCTATTAACGTCCATCTCTTAGGCAGAAAATGGCCTAACGTAATATTAAATATGAAAGCCCTACGATAAGAACAATAAAAACGGAGCAGGAAATGTACTTGATTCAGCCCAAGGGTGGTTAAGTATCAAGGTCAGCCTCTAGGGACTGTATGTACCCCCAAAAAACAGTGATGGTAGCATGTTGATGTTTGGGGATTCTTAAGCATTAATTACTAAGCATTGTTTGCCTTCATCAGTTGTCTGGGTCAGAGCAGATGGGTACATGTGATAAAAGTAAAAGGACAAAGCTGTTATCCAAGTCATGTTCATTCCTTTGCCAACATGGGGTGCTCATGGTCATCAGACAGTGTGTCAGGCACTGGACACCAGGCTCCTTGAGGCTCATGTTTACCTGGAAAGATGGAGATGTAAACGAACAGCTGGAAGGTCCCATGGAGACCAGCAGAAGTAGAGGCAGGATACAGGGTCAGAAGACAAGCATGGGTGGGTCCCCACATCTCTATGCTTTTCTTCCCCAACAGTCAATAAATAATACATATGTCTTACACGGTAATTGTGAGATGCACTGAGTACTTTGGTATTTCCGTTTCAGTCCAGATAGTTCTAGAAATGCTTAGTCCAAGAGCATAGATTGCTCAATGATCAGTCATTCCCTCTGAAATGCTACTGTCCCTCAGTGGGTCCTTCACAGCTGCTGCTCCCCTCATCAAATGATCCTGCAAGCCTGCCAGGGCCCTCCTTCAGCTGCCTCCTTCTCCCTGGCAATGGGGCTCAAATGTTCACCAATCCCCCCACTTCCTTTCAGCTTCAGAAAGATGGGACTCCTCCCTCCAGGGTCAGCCTCACCTTGTGCCCAGATTCCCAGCCCTTCTCCACTCTTATTTTCCCCTTTATCAGCCACATGCTTTGTGCTCCCCAAACATAGGCTTGTTGGCTGTGGGTCATCTGAGGCCCAGCCAACAAAGTCCTTCCCCAGACCACACGATCTTGTGCTCTCGGGTCTTGCCAACACAATAGCTTCTCTGATGAGCTGCTTTCTTAGTAATGTCTAATCTTTAGCATAAGTTGGTGGTTATCACCAATTTACGAAGGAAGAAACTGAGGCTCAGGGTGTGAATTACTCAGCAGAGTTTATACAACTGATATGTGAACAAATTAGATTCAAACCTAGGCCAGATGTCCCTTCTTAGAACTCTCTAGACTTCAGACCAAGGTTCTTTCTGTTCCTGAGCATTCTGAATGGTTCACATTCAGGCTGGGTAAGGGTTTCTTTATCTTTAAGAGCTTCCTACCTCACTCTCCATCATTCCATCCATCTGTCTGTCCATCCATTCATCCATCCATTCAATCCATCCATCAAATAGACATTCATTACTAGGCACTGTCCCAGATTCCTCCGATCCAGGAATTTAGCAGGAAATAATGAAGACAAGGTCCCTACCCTCACAGTCCACCACCAGAATTCTCAGCTGAGGCCCTATTATTATTGACGGGGGTGGTATTTTCTTAGAAAGACCTACTCAAAGAACTCCAAGTTTTCTTCCACCCTTTCACAATTCTTTTATATTTACTCTGTGCTCCAACAAAAGCAATCATTAACCACGCATCATGGATTTTCAGAACTTTACTGAGCTTCACGCCATCAAGCCCTCCTGAAATAGCCTCCTCTCCCCGTCCATCCCCACTTACTGAAGTTCTCACCCTGCAAAACTCAGCTCAGAAGCCGTCTTCTCTGGGAAGCCCTCCTGGATCCTACCAAGGAGAAGTAGTCTCCCCATGCTTACAGAACTTGTGGGTGCAGGTCCTGTAGTAGTTGCCTCATGCCCATAAGCCACACTTGTATACATGGCCTGTTCCTGTTGAGATATGGAATCATGCTGTATGCAATTTTGTAACCCCTCATCACCTGACAGAGGGGCTTCTTCTCAAAGACACTTAATAAATGCTGGTAATAATTTAGTGAATTACTCAATTCACTAAAAAGTTGGGGATTTGGGATTTTTAAATGTCTAACAAGTTGTCTGGAATTCTCAGCAAGGACACTCAGGTGATGGGTCATCTTTCTTTCCTGTGACGTGTCTGCCATGCTCACTCAGCAGTAGGGAGCTACCTGTTTAGTGACAAGGAGAAAACATGCACACCTAAGGGCCCACTTTTCTTTCCCCATTCACATTGTTACCGTGTCCCTGTGTCCTACTCATCCAGGCACTATACACCATGCTATGGATAGTAGTAACCGGGGTTTGCCATCTGAGGACTGCTGAGGCTAAATCCTAATAGTCTCATGCTAACATAATTTCATTTTATTCTTCCAGAAAATAATTTCATGAATATCACCATCATTTTGTCCAGAGACAATACAACTAAATCTAACAGTGAGTGGTGGGTTCTCAATCTGACTGGAAATAGAATATATAATCAGCACGCCCAGGCCTTGGAACTGGTGGTCTTCAATGACAAAGTCAGCCCCCCAAGTCTGGGGTTCCTGGCTGGCTACGGGTAAGAACTTATTTCATAGTTAACATTTGTAAGAGTCTACTTCTGTATCATATAAAGTTGAGGATAGGAAGCCTTATTATCTTCCCAGAATTCTTGAACTTAATAGATGAACATTAAAATTCATAGGTTATTGGCTCTTCATTTAAAAAAATGGAGAACCAGAGTCCCAAAGAAGTCAAAATGCCTGATGTGAGTAACACCCTTAAGGACAGGTCTAGAAGTCATATGTCCAGTTTCTTCGCTTTACACCTTCCTGTTATGTTTGAGGCCATTCAGTGTTTAAACATAGAAATCGATGTTGGGTTACCTCTTTTCTGTTTAGATTGCCTTCTTACCCTAGCAGACAGGGTCTCAGTCAGATGTCACAGTCTGGGATATGGTCCGATGTCCAGATGGTCTGAAGATACCATTTCACAGTGTTCTGATCCTTAAATGCTAGGACACATACATCCCCAATAGGACATGAACATCTGTTCATTGTCTATGCAGAATTGTATTTCTAAAAATAAAGTGCTGGGTGCAGAAAAGTGTATATAATACAGTGGCATTTCTACCAAATCTATTGTGTGATTTCTTTATTTAATGTATGCAGTAAAACCACCTGAAGTTCATCTGTGAAACTCTTAACATCGGTTATTTCAAAATTTGGATTTTTTTTTCATTTTCATTTTTCAAGTATTATAGTTCTGTCCGGGAAAAACTTTGAACTTTGATCAGTTATCATATCTTCTGTGGAGTTGGAGGGAAATACTGTTTTTTCTTTTCTTTTAGATGCATTCTATTAACTGTATTTAACTGGTAAATACAATGTCTACTCGATTTTTTTTTTTTTTTTCAGTATCATGGGGTTATATGCTTCGGTTGTCCTTGTGATTGGGAAGTTTGTCCGTGAGTTCTTCAGTGGCATTTCTCACTCGATCATGTTTGAAGAGCTTCCAAATGTGGATCGAATCCTGAAGTTGTGCACAGATATTTTTTTAGTTCGAGAGACAGGGGAACTGGAACTAGAGGAAGATCTCTATGCCAAATTAATATTCCTGTACCGCTCACCAGAAACCATGATCAAATGGACTAGAGAAAAAACAAATTGATCATTTAAGACACAGACTGCAAGTCAAGTTAACATTTGAATTTTTTTAAAAAAGCACAATATTCTCATAAGAGCTAAGCATTTCTAGTTGGATGGAAATGGCTTCTCTTCTGACAGGTGGTCAGAAGGAGCTGACTTCTTTTTGCAGTCTAAGCTACCTTGCAAATGAAGGCGCTGTTGAAAAAGTTATTTGTAATTCCATTTCTCCAAAATCAGGGCTACTTGTTTTATGTTTTAGTCAACAGTGTCTTGTGTTCTGATTGACTATGCAAAGGAGTCATTTATGGATCTCCTCTCTCAGAGAAACAGGAGAGAAGATGAAGGGAGAAGGAAAGACACCTGTGTTTTTCGGCACGGGGACTGCACCCTTCCTGCAGAGATGCTATCATGGCGGACACTGCGCTCTGTCACCAGTGGGGAAGGAGAACAGATGGGACTCAGCACACCCCAAAAATATGCAACAGCAATAGGAGGCTGAAACTCCCGAACGGATTTCTAGGGGGAAAAGAGAAAGGAACCCATGAAGATACCAGAGGAAGGATAAGCCTCATTCTAAGCAAAAAGTTAACATTAGTGACACTCTTACTGCCTTATCTTAACTGAAGACTAATAAAAAAAATCTTTCCATTAAACACCAGTGACTTCTCAGGAAAAAAAAAAAAAGCAGCAAAACAAATATGTGGACTGGCTTTGTTGAGGCCCAGCTCATGACCCGCTTCCGTGAGGGTGGCTGTTCTGCTTTAGAGTTTCCGCTCCTCCTCAGACACGGGCTCCAGGTAGAAAGATAAAAATGGCGCCCAGTTGGGTGTGGAATGAATACTCTGACTTTGTAACTTTTACTAACTGAGGTCATGAATGCTCTTCTACCTTTCCCCCCTCCCCCTCAACACGCTTTTTCCCATTTCGATGATTTAAGGCAATGGTGTTTTCCAGTATGTGACATTTTCCTCCGTTTTTCAGGTATATCAAAGAGTTTACATATTCCAATTCACATTTTTACATCCGAGACGGGTTTTTTAAGTTCATAATTATGGAAGAAATATGTATATTGAGCTTGGGGAAATAAAAAAAAATGGCCTTTTCTTAAATTATTATTATTGGTAATACAACCTCTTCATTAAATAACAATGTAGCATGAAAATTTATGATCGAAATGTAGTTTTCATTCCATATTAAAATACAGTTTGTGAGGAATCATCGAATGGAATAGAATACGTCAAAAAAAATGATCCTATGTAGTTTGGGTTCAGGACTGATTTAAAATAAAGCACATCTTGCAAAGTCAGTTCAAGAATACTCTTCATTCTGCCTCTTTTGTGTGAAGTAGAAAAAACGACTGTTTTCAACCCTATGTAAACCAGGTGTTAAAAAAATCAACTGAGGGAAGAATTCACTTCTTGTTGGTTTTGTCTTTCTCATGTGAATAATGAGATTATATTATTCTATGTGAATAATATAAGCAGGATGCAACTGGTAACAAATTAATTTCCAAAGAGTTACAGTGAATCCGGAGCTGTTGAGTGTCTTCTAGAAAATTAGTGCATATTTGTTCTTCAAACGTGAAAGCCAACATACTTTTGCCCTGAGGAAATCAAGTCCTCCAGTAATCGTAATAATAAGCTCTGACTATTTAGGGGAACTCTTTGGACCACATTCTGATTCTCCAACAGCAGCAAGAACCATTGTGCATATTTCTGGTTGTGAATTCTTTCTTTTAAAAATGTCAACTCAAGGGATTTTCCAGAGAGCTCATTATGACACATTTAGGAAAGAGGAGAAGGAGGCAATGTTCCTGAGAAGAAAGTATAAAGTCAAAGTACACCAGAATGCCCATGTTCCTCAAGAGAACAGTTTCCAGGGTTCAAGAAAAACCTTCCCCATGCATCAGAGGGGAAAATGTCAAAGGAAATTTAAAAACTAGAAATAAAGAAATGTAGAAGGGATGTGCTTCCTTTAGGAAGGCATGTGGAGGCTAGAGGGGACATGGCAGGGGACATGCCCTCCTTCCTTAGGTCCCCCACGCTGCTCTCCCCACTCGTCCCTCCATGGGCCTCTCTCCCCAGGGGTAGCTGTTCCATCTGCTCGATTCCCAGCAATGTCCCCACGGGAGGCAGTGTCAATGAATTCGTTTTGAGAGTTCACAGGTCCAGCCTGCCCTGCTCCTCCAGTCCATGCTGCTGAGTCCCTGCCTTCATCCCTGAATGGGGACTTGCACAGTCCCCTCCCCGGGTGCCCGGGCATCAACAGTGTTGCCAAGAGGGGCTCCGGATCCCTGCTCTGCCAGACGATCTTTGCTTCTCTCCTCTGCCTTCTGCATCTGGGCTGCTCCACATCACAAAGTCAGTGGGGTTTGTCCTTGTTGGCCCAGTTTGGGGGGCAGCAGGGAAGGAAAACAAGGATCACTGAGAAAAAACCAGACACCAGGCTGCTCCTGCCTTTACCTGCCCTAATTCCTCTAAACACAGCCTTCCAACACAGTATTAACAAGGAAGAACACATTTACTTTCACAGCTAGAAATAAAGACTGACATCTCATTGGCCTCCTGACACAAATTATTTGGCAAAAAGGTGCTTTGGAACAGTCAGTGTGCACAAGTGATTGGTTCTCAGGAGCCTAGATTGTTTGGAGTAAGAGTTATTTAAAAAACAAAACAAAACAAAACAAAAAAAAACATTTTAATTGTTTTAAGTAGTAAATATCCGTGGTTGTGTTCACACGTACTTTCATTAACCAAATTTGCTGGTCTATCTATCCTACTCATATTTTCAAGGCATGGTTGGTAATCTTCTCTATTGTGTATGTGCTTTTTACTTTAGAAATCTTGACTCCTGCCTTTCTTATTCTTTCTTTTCTTTTCTTTCTTTCTTTCTTTCTTTTTTTTTGTCTTATTCTTTTTTTTTTTTTTTTCATGTGTGTGTTATTCTTTATTCTGACTTCCTGGGTTGGGTATAGAAATCCTTATTTTTCTGTCTGATGGTACTTATTGGAGACTATATACAGGGTCTCCCAGATCAGAAGTGGGAATGCTCCAAGCTTACAGAAATTATCAGTTAAAAGTTTAATTATTTAAATATTGCACGCTTGGGGCACTGGGTGGCTCAGTCATTAAGCATCTGCCTGCAGCTCAAGTCATGATCCCAGGGTTCTGGGATTGAATCCTGCATCAGGCTCCCTGCTCAGGGGGAAGGCTTCTTCTCCCTCTCCCACTCCCCCTGCTTGTGTTCCTTCTCTCACTCTCTGTCAAATAAATAAAAATCTTGAAATAAATAAATAAATATTTACTTATTTAAATAAATAAATACATACAGACAGACATTCATAAAATAAATTTTAAACAACTCAAGCCATGAAAAAAGAAAAAAAATGGAAGAAAATTATAAATGCATATTATTAAGTGAAAAAAGCCAGTCTGAAAAGGCTACATGCTGTATGATTCCAACCGTATGACGTAGGACGTTCTGGAAAAGACAAGATTATGGAGATAGTAAAGAGATCAGTATTGCCTGGGGTGAGGTGGGTGTGGGGTGGAGTGGGGAGGGGTCAACAGGTAGAGCATAGAGGATTTTCCACGCTTGAAAACAGTTCATGATGCTGTCATGATGGAAACAAGTCATGAGACATTTGTCCAAATCCATAGAATGTAGAACCCAAGAGGGAACCCTAAGGTCAATGAAGGATTCTGAATGATTAACAGTGTGTCAGTTGTAACCAACGCACCACACCCGGTGGGGGGCGTGGATAATGAGGGAGCATGCGCCTATGTGGGGGCAGCGAGTATATGGGAATGCTATTGGGTGCACTTTCTGTTTGAGTCACGAAGCAGCAGTGTTCACCCTAAGTTAGAGTAACTGCTTCCGCTGTGCCTTGTAGAATTATTCAGACCTCTGAAGTTGGCCACTTGTGCCCCAGGGGCTCTTCCTCCTGGGGATTAATTATGCAGATGATGGGAGGGGTCAACTCCGCAGTAGGCGGAGCCGCTTCGGGAACGTGAGGTTAGCCCCTGCACAGCCCCATCCCAGAAGCCAGTGCAGACCCAATGCTGGGGCAGCTGATGCTGGCTGACGGAGGGCCACCACCATATGCACATGTGTCGCTAGCACTCAGTGGCGCCCACAGGAT
This sequence comes from Mustela nivalis, assembly GCF_964662115.1. Classification (NCBI taxonomy): domain Eukaryota; kingdom Metazoa; phylum Chordata; class Mammalia; order Carnivora; family Mustelidae; genus Mustela; species Mustela nivalis. The sequence continues at coordinate 77,494,566 of NC_139033.1, read as the reverse complement.
GGAGCTGTTTTGCAGGTCTAAAGCAATGCCTCAAGAAACATCTTTTAGGGTAAGGGAAACTGGCAGATTTAGGGAAAACTTTTAATCGATTGCATGGAGACTTTCTCCAAAGTCTTTGTTTAACTTTATTTCCACAAATCCACTTTTCTAATTCTCATTTTTCAGGCAGTACGGGTTAGTAACACCAGCCAGGAGGACATAAGGCGATCATGGGGGACACGGCTCCCCAGCCCCAGGAAGGGGCACAGCCATCAGCCAAGCACCTGTCACAGACCCAGCACCCGCAAGTCAGGCCTCCCCACTCCCATCCCTGTTCCCCCACCCCCGCCCTGGCTGCAGCGCCCCTGTACCCAAGGGTTTAGGACCCCGAACAAGTTCTCATCATCTTGGGGGATGTCAGGCGAAGATTTAGAGCTAAAACAGAACGTGAGTTTAAAACTTTTAGCGAGCGGAAGGAAAGAACTGAAGCTAAATGCCCCAGGTAACATCGTAGGAGGAATGGAAGCTGCCGATGGTATTTAAGGAGCTCCAGGCCCCTGTTTCCTTGCCCTCTGGCCCCCACTGGGGTCTGGCAGACTGCTTTGAAAAGGACACCTTCACTCACAGTTCCCCTCACCAACTCATGGCCCACGGGAGAGCGGTGTGGCCAGGGACCACTAGGGAGCAGGAGACAGAGGTGATGGTGCAGAAGGAGAAGCCAAAGGTGTAGATGAGTCCTAGGCCGGGCGACTGGCACTGACATACAGGAGCAGGAGTTCTGGAAAGATCCAGAGGTATTCGTTCTGGGAAAGTGCTCTAGGCCAGCTTGGCAGTGTGGCGGCTTGATTTCAGTGAGTTCGTCAGGCTTTGTGGCTGGAGCCCAGCCTTGTACCAGCAAGTGCACGGATGCTGGAAGAGCTTTCAGTCACTGTATTACAACAGCGAGTAATGTCGTGTATACAGAGGCCCCCGGGCGGGAGGGGGCTGTGGAGGAGAAGCTGCCTAGTCTATTCCCCATCTCCTTGGGCTTGGTGCAGGGGTGTGCTCTCTGACCCACGTACCTGCCAGGTGGTCTGTCTCCTTCCCAGCTGAGCTAAGTATTTTTTAACTGACACACAGCTGACACAGAATGTTACTTTAGTTTCCGGCATAGGGTGTCTGGATTCAAAAAGTCTGTATCTTATAGAGTGCTCACCCTCTGTGTAGCTACCTATCACTGTACAACACTATTATGATATCATTGACTGCATTCCCTATGCGGGGCCTTTCATTCCTGTGACTTAATCCATAACTGGAAGCCTGTACCTCCCACTGCCCTTCACCTTTCTGCCCAAACCCCACCCCCTCCTTTCTGGCAACCATCAATCTATCAGTCTGTTCTCTGTATTTATGGCTTTGCTTCTGCTTTTTGTCTGTTTTGTTTTGTTTTGTTTACATTCCACATATAAGTGAGCTCATATGGCATTTGTCTTTCTTTCTTTGACTTATTTTACTTAACATAATACCCTCTAGGTCCAACCATGTTGTCACAAATGGTGAGATCTCGATTTTTTTAAAGAAATATTTCATTGTATGTATATTATATTTTCTTTATCTACTCATTTATAGATAAAGCCATGGGCTGTTCCCATATTTCGGCTATTGTAAATAATGCTGCAGTGAATACATTGGGTTGCATTTCAAACTAGTGTTTTCACTTTCTTTGGGTAAATATCTAGTATTCCTGGATCATAGGCTAGTTCTATTTCTCCTTTTTTTAAAAAAAGATTTTATTTATTTATTTGACAGACAGAGATCACAAGTAGGCAGAGAGGCAGGCAGAGAGAGAGGAGGAAGCAGGCTCCCTGCTGAACAGAGAGCCCAATGCGGGGCTTGATCCCAGGATCCTGGGATCATGACCTGAGCCAAAGGCAGAGGCTTTAACCTATTGAGCCACTCAGGTGCCCCTATTTCTACTTTTTTAAAGGACCCCTACGCTGTTTGCCACAGGGGCTGCTCCAGTTTGCATTCCCATCAACAGGGTTCCTTTTCCCCCATATCCTCAATAACACTTGTTATTTCTTGTCTTTTTTATTCTAGTTGTCCTGACAGGTATGAGGCAAGATCTCAATGTGGGTTTGATTTGCATTTCCCTGATGACTAGAGATGTTGAGAATCTCTTCATGTGTTTGTTGGTCATCTGGATGTCTTCTTTGGGAAAATGTATATTCAGGTCCTCTGCCCATTTTTTAATCAGATTATTTGTTGGGTGTGTGTGTGTGTGTGTGTGTGTGTGTGTGTGTAGAGTTGTATAAGTTACTTATATAGAGTTGGGTTATATTTTTAAAAGATGTTTTTCCATTACTCAAGAGGTATTGAGCTCTAGGCTTATGGACATCATTGTTGTCTTGGGTAAGAGGCTACCAACCAGTCTCCAGACGGAATTGAGAGGTGATCACAGGAGTTCAGAATAGCCCAGGAGTATCTGGGTCACAGAAGGAATGTCAAGAGCCTGACTCTTAGTGGAGGAGAACTATGCATGCTCTTCTTCATAAGGGACCCAGATCCAGGCTCATAGACAGGACAAGCCATCATCCAACAGGAAGAAAACTGCACCCACAGATTCCCGTGCATCCTGATCCCAAGACTCTGAGATATGAAGTCAACCTTTAAAAAGTACTTAAAATCTGTGCTAAAAGCCTCCTTCTGGTCCATTTTCTTCTGAATATTCTTCCAAGCCGGTGTCACAGATGACGAATGTCACCCATGCCTGCAGACGGAACCGCTCACCATGCAGACAGTTCTAGATGTCTAGTCTGACTTCTTTGCTGTCTGTTCTGCTTCTCTTAACTGCTCAGAGGGATTCTACATTCATAACCCCTTGGCAACTCAAATGCAATATGATCAAAACCAAAATCATGATTTTCATCTCAGCTCTCTATCTTCCCTGCCTTAAGTCTGTTAAGAATAGCCACTCTTGCTGGGACCTCAAAGAGTCTAAGACTCACGCAGGCCAGGGAGTCCAGCAGATGTCTCTCTGGTCCAGTCCCTAAACCTCTGCTCTTCTCGTCCTGCGGCTCTGCCCTCACCCTTCTCATTGTTTACCCCAACAACCCTTTGTGGGCTTGCAGGCTTCCACTCTCCATCCATCCTCTCTAGTCTAGGAGTTTCCAAATCTTTCTGATGATCAGAATCAATAGACAGCTTTAGAAACCTATAGATTCTGAAGCCTATGAGACTCCTCTATCACATCATATAGATCTAGGGCCCAGAAATAACCTTCTTTAACCTGTACCCTGCTGATTCTGAACTATTGGTCATGGATCTGTGTTTAAGGACAGTACATCTAATCCACTAGCTGATCATTAGAACCATTTTTGACTTTTTTAAAAAATATTTTATTTATATTTAACAGAGAGATCACAAGTAGGCAGAGAGGCAGGCAGAGAGAGAAGTTTGGGAAGCAGGCTCCCTGCTGAGCAGAGAGCCCGATGCTGGGCTCAATCCCAGGACCCTGAGATCATGACCTAAGCTGAAGGCAGAGGCTTAACCCACTAAGTACCCAAGCGCCCCTCATCTCTTGCTCTTGTTAAAAACTACAAATTCTAGACTCCCTATGTCTCTGAATAAGGACACCAGGCTCTACACATCTTTATGCATTTAAATCCTTTTAGATGATTTCAACAATGGCCAGGTTTGAAGACACTCCCTTCCCATCTTGCCCTAGAGGGGATCCTGGCCAGATGACTCTAGATCTAATGTATCATGATAACGTATAGAAGATTCACAATACATGTGGGCTCTGCCATCCTTCCAACCAAGTTGGCCCCAAAGTTTTGCCCTCACCACCCTCATGAAAGGAATGTCTAAAGCAACTGAAGAACTAGAACTCCAGAGATGGAAGGTAAGGGTCTGTTTCCTTTCATTCGCTTCCTGATCAGTCACACTTGCTCAGGTGTTAGTCGAATGCCCATTGGAAAAACTAGGTCAAGTTTACTGAGAAGAGTGAAGAATGTTTGCAGCCTTATAAAAATGATGCCTGACAAGGGAAGTCTTCAGACCTGGAACCAAGTAAGCAATAATTGGAAACGTCTGGTCAGCCTCATTAATAAATGATAATCCAGAAGGTATAATCAGTGGCTCCAAGTTCAGCCTCAAAGACAATTAGAAGAGGTTGCAAGTCTCCCACTTGGAATGGGTTTAGTTACACTAAGAAGGCTCTCACACCTCACATAAAATCATTCTCCCCCCACTGGATTATATCAGAGATGATTTTGAAAAGAAAACAAAAATTTTTCAACCCTTAGCTAGAGCGAATTCCTACACGCAAGCAGCACCAGGGAAGCGAATACCTTAATATTGCCTTAAAATTATGCCAAGGGTTGGATCATCTCAGAGAGTCCCTTTTGATATATGGAGGGCTGATGAGTAGAAAATATGAGGGGGTGTGAGTGGAAAAGGCTGGAGTCCCCAGGGAAGGACATTACCTCGAGGAATACCCAGAGCACTTGGACCAGGGTGGGACACTTCTATCCCTTAGTCCCACCTGGACCTGTCTACACAATGGCACATTCCATCAAATTTACAAAACTTAAGGACCACGGTGGCTTTTTAGCAAGTGTAAAGCAAAACAAAATCATAAGGACATACACTTCCGAGTGTGGAAATATAGCTTCTTAAAATCCGGCTAAATAAAATTAGTTTGCATCTAACTTGCTGTTTTTCATAAGGCATTCATCTTTTTATATTTTTGGTACAATCTCAATTGCAGCCAAGTTCTCTCTGGGAAAATTTTACGTCCTTGAATGTTGTTCCATCTCCATGCAGGAAGGCTTCGTGCAAAAACAGAAGTGGATTGAGCTGTGGAAAGTTCTGGGGTAACCTTCCTGGACTCCTGGTGCCTCTGGCTAGCTGACGGCCCAGCTGGGCTGCTCTGTGCAGCTTACCCTCCCCACCCTGGTGCAGAGGAGCTGCCCAGAGCCTGACCTCTGAGGCTGCCGACACATATGCTGAGTGCTCCGTGGGCCAGACCATCCTAAAACACTAATGACGCATTAGGGAATGGCCAAGCAATAGCAGTAAATTATGAATGATGCTGCTTCGTGGCACCCAGACCGAAGCAAGGCAGTGAAATATTAATGAACCTTGCAGATGGCTTCATTGCACACGGTTCAGTACTGCTCTGAGCGTGCCGCAGTCCATGACAAGCCAAGTAGCTTTTGTCCTGCATTGCCCTTGGAACAAAGGACCGAGAAAACATAAAACATAAAAACATAAAAAAAAAAAAAAAAAGAAACAAAACAACAACAAAACCCAAAAAAACACAATAATGCCTGAAGACAGAAAAAAAACTCCCTCTGATCTAAGTCAGTAAATGAAAAGCACAGCCTGTCTGCTGAATGGAGAACAGGAACTCTTGCAGAGAGCAGTTACCTAAGGAGCCTAATCAGACCACCAGGCCACCTCCCCTCACTGCAGTCAGGCAGGCCCCAAAGAAACTCCAAAGCAGGACTAGGCCAAAAGCTTCCCCAAGGAGGAGGTATAAACATGAATCATCAGACTCGGGACTGATGTAAGGGACCCCTCATGAGAATGACCTAGGAGATGTGTTCTAGCAAAGGGAATACATATTTCAGGAAGAAATTAGAAGGAAGAAGGTTTCCAAGCTAGGAGAACTTCTCCACTAAACAGCTTATATTCCTTTCTCCCTCGTCGCCCTGGCGCTGCTGCGCTCCACTGTGTGCGAGGTGCTAACAAGGTACAGGGAAATGAAAGACCAGGAAGACGCTGTTCAGTTTGGCAGAGCGGCAAGGCACAGCATGAACAGCTACTTTCTAGTACAAATATTGGCACCACAGAGAGCCACCAAAACAGCTTCTGGGGAGAATACGTCTTTGATGATTGCTTTGGCCTCAAAGGTTGGCTTGTGTTTTCTGAGAGCAGCACAGGCCAAGAAAAGAGCCCAGACTTTGAGGTTCTAGTGCGGGATCCATGGACTCGGGAGGAAATCAGGAATAACAATACGGCAATGACCTTACAAGGGTATGGTTGGGAGAAAATGAAATCGTATACACCTGCTACAAGTAACTACTAGTGCCAAGCCCTGTCAATGAGTGAAGATGGCCAAATGTAGGAAAATTATGTAACTTCTCGACCAATCTATATGTACATCATTTTGATAGAAGTAAGGATACAGAGCAAAAGGACAAGCAACAAGTTCAACTTAATCATATCCCCTTCAAAATATATAAACATATATATACATATGTGTATATATATACACATATATACATATACATACACACACACACACACAAAATACATAAACATAAAAAAATAATTGCAAGGAGAAGTTGACAAAACCAACATCCTAGCCATAGTGCAAGATTACGATATAGCTTTTGTAGAATCTTACAGATCAGGTTGAATAAAAATAAGATTTGAACAGCTCAGCTCAGAAGTTTGATGTGTCTGTTATTAATGGAATGCAGCCTCTACAGATAGAGAATACAGAAGTTGAATAGGTGGAGGGAAAAGTATCAACAAATTTCTAGCAAATGTTATTATACTGTGTTGTTCAACCAATGCAGGTCTCCCCTCTTTGAGGAACATAGTGGGATCGCATTTCCTGTGTCCAACCTCTTGTGAGTGGGTATGACTATGGGATGAGTTCTGGCCAATGAGTTGTGAGCGGAAATGAAATTGGGTCACTTCTGGCCTAGAGCATTTGATTGCCCAAGAGAACTTCCAGAGCGTTCTTTCTTCCTCTCTCTCCTCACCTTGGCATAACAACTGCCAACATTTGAAATGGTGGCTATTCCATCAACCTGAGTGTCTAAGTCATCACAAGGAGCAGATCCTACCTGCCAAACTTTGATGGTCAGATAGTGTAGGTGAGATAAACATTTTGTTGTTTTAAGAAACAGGGATTTGGGGGTTATTTATTATGGCAATATGATCTAGGCTATCTTGGCTAACATCTTCTTAAACCAGTACAAAGTTAAATTTATTTTTCTAAACTACATTTTAAGTAGCTAAGCAAAAATAATTCTTAGGTTATGGCCAGAAATAATAAGTTCCTAAATAGTTCATGAATTCTGAAAATGAAATTCAAAAATTTTAAACTCATCAAAATAGGTAATAAAAGAAATCATAAATAAAAAATGTTAAGAGAGTAAAAAAAAAAAAAAAAATCAAACGCCTGATTGTCTGCTTAGGGAACCCAAGAGAGCCTACACACAACCAATAAAACTAATAGGAGACCCTAGCAGGGCTATTGAATAACAGATTGACCTACAAAAATCAACAGTGTTGCTATCAAGCAGAAATAACCAACAACGAAATGTACCAGGATAAAAAAGGACAACATTCATAACATGCAGAGGGGGAAAACCTTTAAAATACCTAGTATAAAGTTTCTAAGAAAAAAAATTTAAAATTTACTTGACTAACAGAGGTTCATCATGTTTATAGATGAACAATCTCAAAATCATAAACATGTCAATTCTTAAAAAATCCATGCTAGTTTTTAAATTACCAAGGGTCAACAACAGACATGTGAAGGTAGAATTTTTTAATGAGTGAATTTGAATATAGATTAAGTAGAAAATATCTAATCCTGGGGTTCCTGGGTGGCTCAGTTGTTAAGCATCTGCCTTCGGCTCAGGTCATGATCTCAGGGTCCTGGGATCAAAGCCCATGTCGGCCTCCCTGCTTAGCAGGAAGCCTGCTTCTCTCTCTCCCACTCCCTCTACTTGTATTCCCTCTCTCTGTGTCTCTCTCTGTCAAATGAATAAATAAAATCTTAAAAAAAAAGAAAAGAAAAGAAAATATCAAATCCAAAGGAAAGAGGGAAAAAAGATGAAAGAAAGATGGAGAAAACAAAATTTGTGAACAAACCTCCAACAACCTATCTAGTTCCAGAATAAACCATAGAGAAAGAGATAGACAAACATTTGAAGAAATAATGGCTGAAAGCTTACCAAATGTGATGAAAACCATTAGCTTACAGATCCAAGAAGATCCAACAATCAGAATTTAGGATACACATAAAGAAAACCACACCTGAATATAATGAAATTTCTAGAGCTGAAAAGAAAAAAGAAAATCATCTAAAAAACCAGTAAAGAAAAGGAAAAAGACAACATACACATGGAACAATGATACAGTCAGCAGTTGATGTTGTATCCGGAACAATAGAGGCTAATCACTTCTTGGCCTTTGGGCTAAGATCAAGTGCAGAAACAATAGAGTCCAACAAAACGTCTGTTTGGAATGACTATTCAAATTGATTTAAAAAAAAAAAAAAAGAAAGAAAACTGTTAAACAACAATTCTACGTGAAATAAAACTATCCGTCAAAAATGAAGACAAAAGTGTTTTCAGATAAATAGAATTTATTGTAGACAGGCCACAGGATGGAAGGAAGGGAGGAGGGAGGAGGGAGGGAGGAGGGAGAGAGGAGGGAGGGGGGAGGGAGGAGGAGGGAGAGAGGAGGGAGGGGGGAGGGAGGAGGAGGGAGGAGGGAGCAGGGAGAGAGGAAGGAGGGAGGAGGAGGGAGGGGAGAGGGAGGGACTCAACATTTTTAAAAAACAGAATGAATGACCCTGTGACAATTAAGAAAATAGAATTCATAATTAGAAACTTTCTCACAAAGAAAACTCCAGGCTAGGCACACACACTGCTCAACTCTGGCAAAAAAAGTTTATACTTCTATAAATATACATATATTCTATAAATATAAATTTTATATTTATATTTATATTTTACTCTCTCAGCAACCGACAGAATAAATAAGGGGGAAAAAAGCCATCTGTAAGGACACGGAAGATCTGAACAACACTCCCCACCAACTTAACCTAATCGACATGTAGAGAACGCTTCACCCAATGACGAAAACCATCTGCTTCCCAGTGGAACGTTCACGAAGATGGACCATACACTGAGTCATCAAACAAGACTGATGCCAGGATCATGACCCGAGCTGAAGGCACACACCCAGCCAACTGAGCCGGTCAATCCATGGAAATTCTTAACAAAATATTTGCCAATAAAATCAGCAGGGTGCTAAAAGGAAAAAAACAAAATCCACCATGATGGAGTGGGTTCTCTCCTGCGCAGGGGTCGGGAGCTGGCCGCACACGGAGCTGGGGAAGGAGCGCCAGCATGCTGGGAGAGGGCGGGTGTGTTGGGTGTGAAACTAACTGTTACACACATGGTGAGCCCAGCAGATGCAGGAGGGGCTCACAGAGAAAGTGCAGGATCTTCCTGAACTTTCTAGGGTTTTCTCCAGGGAAGATAAAACCTAACTGAAGCCAGTTTATTGGCAGTCGAGGAAAGCGGATGGCAAGCTTTTTGCCCTGTTGCATTTCTCATGGCACCTTGCATGTCACAGGTACGGATAGGTCTGGGTGCGTAATAAGCCAGGCTGGTTGTTCCTGCCGCCTCAGAAGTTCATTACTGAGAACAGAGCGGCTGCTGGGTGGACACCAAGGTGGGGGCCGCAGTACTGTGAGAAGGGAGAGGCAATGAAGATCCAGAGACCCGTCAGGGAGAGAGGGCTGGGAAACTGGCCGGAGAAACAAGTATTGGAATGTTCTTGCTGCCAGAGAAAGGAGAACACGGTAACTGATGAGGGGTGGGAAAGCCTGGTAGTCAGACACTAGAGGAAAAGGATTTCATTTGCCATATTTCCTCAGTGCTAAGTCTAGAAACGGTTAGGATAAGGAAGGCTAGCCTCATTCAATCAGTGGGAAGACCCTACAAGAAGAGCAAATGGGCCCCAAAGCAGACGGAAGTCAGTGGGTGGCCGGCCACGGCACCCTGACCTTCAGCTGCCCCCATTCCTCACCATCCGCCCTGGTAGGTCATACCTGCCCAGCCCGCCCCATGATGCTGTGAGCTGACCCCTTCCAGAACCTCTCAGGCTGTCTCCCAGGGGTGCTGCTTCTCCGCCTGAAGGTGGCCTGCCTCCCCAACGCTTCTCTTGTAGCACCACGTACAGATGTCTGTCCTGCCAGGCGGGGACATCTACGGAGAATCAGAGCATGGTTGGGACAGCAGACATGGGACTGCTTATGTCCACAGGGTCTGAGGGAAAGTTTCGCAGAACTCAACCTTTCTCAGGTCCCTTCTTGTCCCTTCTCCTCAATATAACTTCTTCTTCAAGTATCCACCATTTGTACCTCTACAGTCTTTTGAGAACACACACATGCACACACACACACACACACATTCCCAAAGACAAACATGAATTTCCTGAGGCATTACAGGTCTAACTCAGAAAAAGGGAAACATCCTAATTGCTTCATAAATTACGGGCTTATTTCAGGTGCCCTGGAATAGGCATGAATATCATTGTAAGGTTAGTGTCTTTTCTTCATCCCCCACTTCCGGTGGCCTTTCAGATCATGTGCCCTCTTACCTGATAGCAATAAAATGAGCCACATGCCTCATATGGGCTATTTCCCTAGCTGTCACAAGACTGGCCAATGACGTTGGAATCAGCATGCCGAAAGCTTGATCGAGGGTGTAGACGTGGGTCTAGAGGCTCTCTCAGAGGCTGTCGTGGCTGGGAGCCTGTGAAGAAAGGGAATTCCATCTCTTTATTGGACCTGTTCTGTATTAGAGACTCTGTTCACAGAGTCAGTTTTCTTATTCCCACACTTAAGAAAAGTGGTTACCATGACATAATTAACAGTCTCTCCTTTTTCTTGCTATTAGAGCCTGAGCTCCTTGTAGTACCATAGGCACATGCCCAAGCGGTTCTAGGAGCCCCATAAAGGGGGCTCCATGCCCTTGTGAATCAGTTCTCTGTGAGTTCCCTTGGCCTCCAAGCAAGGCAGTCTGCAAAGCGCTGGAGTGGCCTGCATTCCTTGGAGCCCTCGAAGCCCACATGGCCCACAGTTTCTGGGTGGATATCCTTTCAGCCTGCAGAGTCTTCCTTTGGTCTGAACCACTGACGTGCTACCTTGAGACCCCTGTCAACAGACACAGAAGCCACAGAGCAGACTTCGCATTCCTTCTGGTTGGCTGGTGGGCTTGGGTCTCTCTTCTCCCTAGGACTCAGATACAGAGCTGCCCTCCATCTTTGACAGAGCCAACCAAGCCCCTGTCAGGAAAGCCTGTCTGCAGGTAACTGCTAGAAACCACAGAGTCAAGTACAAAGAAGAAGAAGAGGAGGAAAAAGGGGAGAGGAAAAGAAAGACAAAATAGCCCGGAGACCATGGGAAGAGAATGAAAGCAGGTTGGCTCTTGGAAGCACGGAAAGGCTCTGGGTGCGCTCTGGTTTTCATGACTCCTAGCCTGACGTCAGAGCACAGGCAGAGGTGCACAGGGACCACTGAGCTACCTCACATGGGGCTTTCTGGTCTGAAGAAGCGGAGGACAGGGTTCAGAGTCCTAGGGTGGGATGGAGGGAGGAAGTGAGGGGGATGGTCCTGGAAAGGAGAGAGTCAGAAAATCGAATTCTCTGGCCACTCTGAACTAAGCTTGGGCAGAGAGGTGACAAGCTGCCCAGTTAAAAAACAAAGAACTGGGGGCACCTGGGTGGCTCAGTAGGTTAAGTGTCTGCCTTCGGCTCAGGTCATGATCCTGGGGTTCTGAGATCCAGCCGCACGTCCGTGTCTGGGCTCCCTCCTTTGTGGGGAGCCGGCTTCTCCCTTTGCCCCTCCCCTGCTCATGCACTCTCACTCTCTCTCCCAAATAAATTTTAAAAAATTTAAAATAATTTTAAAAAAGCAAAGAACTAAACTGAGATAGAGTTCCTTTGTTTAAGAGACAGAATTAGATGTCTGAAACTAACCAAGTTAATTATTTTTTAAGATTTTATTTATTTATTTGACAGAGATCACAAGTAGGCAGAGAGGCAGGCAGAGAGAGGGGGTGGGAAGCAGCCTCCCGGCTGAGGAGAGAGCCCCATGCTGGACCCGATCATGACCTGAGCTGAAAGCAGAGGCTTAACCCACTGAGCCACGCAGGTGCCCCCAAGCAAGTTAATTTTGATAAAACAGAATATCACACGTGCTCATCAGAGGAAGATGCCTGAACCTAAAGTCTCCACAGCTGAGCATTCACAATGATCAGGGCACAAACGACAATCTTCTGACATTTTAAGAAACTATAAAGTGTGACACATTCTCAAGAGAAAAGACAAACAATAGAGACCACTTGGATATGACCTGGATGTCAAAATTAGCAGACAAGATTTTAAAGCCATGAAGACAACTTTGTTGGATGAATGACAACCTCTTAATGAATAAAGAGATAGCAATTCTTTGCAGAGGAATAGAAAATATGGAGATCCGAGTGGTTGTTCTGAACTCAAAAGTAGCATACCTAAAATGAAAATATTTATCAGCCTAAAATGAAATGACAGACGAAGCAGCCAGTGAACTTGAAAGATTAGTAGAAATTATTTAATCTGCAGATGAGAGAAAATAAATATGCAGATACCTTGGCAATTAAGATAAAATGGACAAATTCCTTGAAAAATAAAACTTAGCAAAACTGGCACAAAATGAAAGAGAAAATTTGGAAACCAGATGTATGCTAAAGAAAGTGAGTTTTTTTAATAACATTTTTTCCACAGAAGAAGCTCCAGGCACAGATGATTTTGACTGGGTAATCTATCAAACATTTAAGGAAGAAATAACACTAATCTTACACAAACTCTTTCCTAAAGTAGAGAAAGAAGTAAAACATCTTAACTTATTTTATGAGGCAAGTATAACCCTATGAACATAATACAATAAAATATCTCTAGAAAAGAAAAACACAGACCAATATCCTCATGAAATAGACATAAAATTTCTCAAGAAAAATTACCAAATTGAATCAAGTAATATATTAAAAGGATAATACATTAAAGCCAAATAAAATTTATTCCACGATCGCAGGGTTGAAAGATCAATTGTTGTAATCCAACAATTAAAAAAAAAAAGGAGAAAAACAATATCACTACTTCAGTAGATGCAGTCAACGTTTTTATCAGGGTGATAAAAACTCTTGGCAAAGTAGGAATAAAAGGGAATTGTCTTGGTGTGATGAAGAACATTTTAGGAAAAACGTATAGTACTGAATTACAACCAGTTGAGTGCTTTCTACCTACAGTTGGAAACAACATAAAGATGCCTTCTCTGCATTTCTATTCGACACCATACCAGAGGTATAAACAAAGCAGTAAGAGAAGAAAAAGAAATAAAGTCAGAAATATCAGAAAGGAAGAGGAAAACTCTCTAATAGCCCTTGTGATCATGAGTAGAAGGTCAGCTGGGGTCATCCGGGGCGCCTGGGTGGCTCAGTGGGTTAAGCCTCTGCCTTCGGCTCAGGTCATGGTCTCAGGATCCTGGGATTGAGCCCTGCATTGGGCGCTCTGCTCAGCAGGGGGCCTGCTTCCCCCGCCCCCACTCTCTCTGCCTGCCTCTCTGCCTACTTATGATCTCTCTCTGTCAAATAACTAAATAAAAATTAGAAAAAAAAAAGATGTGGGATAATCATACAATGGATACTACTCAGCAATTAAACATGAGGAATTACTGAAATACATAGCAACATAGATGAATCTTAGAAACATTATGCTCTGTGGTGGTGGTGGGGGGTGGTTATGTGAAAGAGAACATACTGTGAGCTTCCGTCCGTGAGAAATTCTAGAACTGTGTGCTGTGTGCAGTGTTAGATGAGCTCACAGTGTAACATGGCAGCAGGAAACAAACAGATGTAACATGCCGCAATCCATGAGGGTTACAGCTATGCACACAAGGTTTCTGGGGGAGATCAGAGGTGGGGGTTCAGCAGCTCAAGCCATTTCTCCCCCTGGACTTCCCCTCTTCTTGCCTTACTTCCTGCCTTACCATCCATGAGCCTTTTCTGTTCACATCTTCATTTTTTTTTAAAGGCTTGATTATTTCTTTGAGAGACAGAGCACAAGTGGTGGGGAGAGACAGAGGCAGAGGGAGAAGCAGGTTCCCCACTGAGTGCAGAGCCCGAAGCGGGGCTCAGTCCCAGGGCCCTAAGGTCATGACCTGAGATGAAGGCAGACACTTAACCAACTGAGACGCCCAGGCCTCCCACACCTTCAATCTTAAGGCTAAGCCCAAATGATACTTAAGGCACGAGGCCTTCTCTGATCGTGCTGTTTTATCATCTTTTTGAACTCTAGGCTTTTTTTCTAACATACAGTGCTCGGAGCATTTACAGCATGGACCAGGGATGGGCGAATAGACAACCTACCATCTCGCAACTCAGTGCAAACTTCAAAAAGAAAACAGAACCTTCTAGAGAAATCGAACTTTCCCCGTAACTCTTTTTATAATACATGTTTATAATCCATTTCCCTGACTGTGTGGGTGAACTCTGAAGGTTGTGCTGGTAACTCTGTAATGCTAACTAGGTAGCAGGGGTAAGGTCCATGAAGGAAAAAACAAAATAAGGACCAAGCCTCTCAGCTCGTGACTCCACACACTGTCTCTGCAGGCCGTGCAGAACCCCTGCACCTCCGGCTTCCCACAGTGCCTGGCTCACCCTCGCTCCAAGGACCCGAGCCTTCAGTGAATTAGTTTGGTGCACAACCTCTCTGCTGCTAAACCATGTACATGACTCCATTTCCAGAGAGAATGCCAGAGGGCTGGCGTGTTGATTTAAAGTTATCGAATATTCTTCATTCTAAGAGGTAGGGTGGTATTTCCAGGATTTGGGGACCACATGACCCCCTTTGATGAAAAACAAATGTAGGGGCACCTGGGTGGCTCAGTTGGTTAAGCAGCTGCCTTCGGCTCGGGTCATGATCCCAGGGTCCTGGGATCGAGTCCTACATCGGGCTCCTTGCTCGGCAGGGAGCCTGCTTCTCCCTCTGCCTCTGCCTGCCTCTTTGTCTGCCTGTGCTCGCTCGCTCTTTCTCCCTCTGTCTCTGACAAATAAATAAATAAAATCTTTTAAAAAAACAAATGTAAAGAATGCTTGACCCTTTGAGTCTGAGGTTGTACAATTAATTTTATGTATTTCTGTCTCGGTTGATCTGGTTTTATTAGTTTACGAGACAGTTTTCCACGGACAAACCGGAGTATTAGTTGCCCAAGACAGAGAGGAAGAGAGAGAGAAGAAAGGAGAAAAGAAAGGAGAAGGGAGGGAAGAAAAAGGAAAGAAGGAACAAAGGGATGAAAAGATGAATGGATACAGGGTAAATG
Source organism: Mustela nivalis (assembly GCF_964662115.1). Classification (NCBI taxonomy): domain Eukaryota; kingdom Metazoa; phylum Chordata; class Mammalia; order Carnivora; family Mustelidae; genus Mustela; species Mustela nivalis. Next base: position 77,479,427 of record NC_139033.1, on the reverse strand, counting down.
GAAGGAGAGAGGAAAAAAGGAAGGACAGAGAGAGAGAGAAAAATAAAGCTTGATCGATGGTTACAGCCCCCTGGCCGCTAATCCTGCCTGACTCCGGATTCTCATTCTTACCTCTACCACGCAGCAAGGTATCCAAAGACTTCTACGACTTTGATTGCACTCAGGAATGAAAGTTCTGGAGTGTGATGGTGCTGTCCTCTCCTTGTCACCTCCATACACTTCCCCCTATGGGAGTCTGTGGGTTCATACATAATTCACAACCCTCTTCCAGCTATTAATCATGCTTTTTAAAACCATACTCAGGATTTGCCATCAAAAAAAGCTTTTAAGACATAAAAGAAAAATGTACCAATGTGCTTTGGTGTTAGTCCAAACTGCATTTGCTGGATAGCACAACTCAAGTTTTGTCTTGAGTTAAAAAAAAAAAATTATGTTTGTCCAAATTAACCAAAAGATATTCTCTGTGACAAAATGCTAGGGAAGGCCACACCTTGGTCACATGGTTCTTTTTCCCGGGATGTTCAGGTAAGTCCTGACGTGCTGATCACAGATGAGACAGAACTTACAGAGCAGGGTTCCTGGATTTCCAACCACTGTCTGGAGTAAACTAAGTTAGTTCTCCATGTTTTCTGTGGAGGAAATGTTCATGGGGCTTGAGGTGTGGAGAATAGAAGATCTGGGATGGTCTCGCGGTACATAATAAGTCTGGGCTCATCACAGACAGCCAGGATCACGATGACGCTGATGACATGAGGGGCAGGGAAGCATTCGGGTCAGAGAGAAGAGAAAAATCACGGGGTTCCTTGTATCACACGTGTTTCTGGTGAGGAGACATAGCACACAATTGAAGCCTTAAACATGGTGGCCCGCACAGAGCCATCTTGCGGTGCTGAGACACAGAACTGTCTGTCAGCTCTGGGTTCCACTTGGGGTGCCCACCCTGCCCTTGCTCCCCGCCATCTGCTTCCCTTGGTAGCCCGCAACCAGTTCTCCTCACCTCTTCTGCCCCAGGAGCTGCAAACTAATCCTGAGGTGAGACCCCAGGCCCTCAGCCCGCTGGCCACCCTCAGATGGGGCCTGTGTTACGACCCTGTGGAGGAGGGAGGGGGACAGCAGCTCTCCCTCCTTCTTAGCACAGCACCAGCACATCTCGGCTGAGTGGACTGAGCGCTGCTTTGCCTCAGTTCCCTCATTCCTCAAAATGGAAACAACGCTTCTTACTTTGAAAGTTGTGTTAAATAAGGCAAAGTCGTAAAACCATGATCACTTGTCCTTTTCCCTCTCTCTCCCCCTTGGCCCCTTCCTGAGTGAGGTAAACTGAGGTGAAAAAGTAGCTGGGTGTGACTCCTGCAGCTGGCACTGGGGACTGTGCCCGCACCAGCTAGATGCACCCTGGGACCTCTCCTCTCTCTGAGGGCTCAGCCAGGAGGTGGGGCCCAGAGCTGCTCACCGAGCTCCTCCAGGGCACCGTGGCCGCCTCTGGGAAGGCCGCCTTGATGAGGCCTGGCGCAGGCCTGCTGCTCACCCACCCAACGCCCTCGCCCCTTCCCTCCAGTGCGGCTCCCGTGGGCCAGCCTCTTGCATTTCTGGAGCCACTTTCTGCCTTGGTTCCTACTCCAGGGGCCCACTCCGGGAAGAGGCTTAGCTCCGTGTCCCCCTCTTCTAGGCGTGGCAGCCATGAGCTTGCTGGTCTCCGTCCATGGAAACATCCTGTTCCCCAGGGAAGATGCTCCCAGAAATGGCAGCAGGTATCATTTTATGAACACAGTAGCCAGCTCCCAAAGGAAAGTGAGAGAACTCATGTTTGGGTGGAGAGACAGAGCCAGTATGAAGCTTCTATATCTAGATGTTTCGGCCAACTCTCCAAAGCGAGTTTGGGAAAATAAGCCTGGAGACATCGTCCATTTGTACCCTTTGCGGGGAAGGGTCTCCTCGCGGCCTGTTCTGCTTTCTCATGCTGATTTCCCTGGAGAAAAGGCTCAATTAAGCTTGGCATTGTAATCGGCCATCCCGGGTCACTGCCCTCCGATGGGCAATACAGCTGGAGAAACAGGATAAAACAGGGCAGGGAGGCACGTGAAGGGGTCCATGGAAAATCCGTGGATTCCTACGTGGATTCTGGGCCCCAATCCTGCAATGCAGGATTTGAAACAGTGTTCCTGCAGCCAGGGCAGAGAATAGGACCTACCCCTGTCTCAGTCCTGGAGGGGTGACCCTGGCCAAGTTCATGGGGCAGAGACACTCATGGGGTCATATACTTATCCAGGAGGACCGAAGAGATGATAATCCTTCCAGAAGCTACTCTCATATTCACATCTATCCCCAGCTGATTTCTGCACAGCAGGTGTCAGAATGAAAGCCATAAGTGAGGAGTGGGCTGGCTGTGCTCTCCCCACTAGAGTGGAAGGTAGGAGATGGGTCCAACTTTAGCCTTCCTCACTGTGTCCTCACCTCACCCCGTGGCTGCCACATGCTCTTCTGCAAGCTGACCTTGCCATTCAGCCATCTGAAAGTGGAATCAATCTACACTTCCATTCAGTCTGGACCAGTCCTAGCAATTGGTTTGACAAATAGGATGAGGAGGAAATGGCACGTGGAGACTTCTGATCTTAGGCCATAGTAAGCCTTTCAGCTCCCACTTGGGTTCCCTGGAATGCCTGTGCCTGGGATGCCCTCTGAGCACAGCTGCTATGATATAGAAAGCCTAGACACACAAGAAGCCCCATGGTGGGAGTCCAACTGACCACTGCAGCTAAGGTCCAAGCCAATAGCCAGCATCGACCACCGGCCCCAGAGGGAGGGCACCATATTTGATAGCCAGCCATCTCCACCCTTATCTGACTCCAATCTCCCTCCTTCTAGCAGCAATCCAGGGCCCAAATAAGACTGCCTCTCTGAAGCCAGTCAACCCGCAGAACAGGAGACATAATAAAGTGCTGGCTTACACATCTCATCTAGGGGATGGCGTGTTAGGCAATGATAGATGATCAAACCATGAGTTCACCCCCAGCACTGTGGCCTTACTGAGTCTGGCTGGGTCAGCAGGAGCACATTCTGACTCACCAAAGATCTTTTCCTGCCACAATGCCCCCTTTCTGTTGGCTCACAGGTAGGAGAATCTTGCTTCTCTTCTAATTCTATTCTGAATTAGAAGTTACTCAGCTAGCTTACTCTGGCCTGCAGCCAGGGGACCCACACAGGGGCTAAACCACACCAGGAGTGAATCCCCCCAAGGTCATCTAGGATGGCTGGGGCAGCCTTTGGCAGAGTTCCTACATTCGCTCCATCCTGGAAGCCACTCTCTGGGTTCTCTTTCTTTGGAACAGACCCTACCTGAAAAAAGGAGGGGGTGAGGCCCCCAGGCCCCAGGCCACGGGCAGGTCAGCCAATCCACTTCCATGACACTGTCTCCTCTCACTGACATTTACACATATGGTATTTTGTATAATTTTCTCACCAAAGTTCAAGGACGATGAGTCAAATCCCCAAGAAAGCTCTGGAAATATTGACAGCCAAGTAATACCCAGCCAATGGAATAAATCATCCGCAGTGTTCAAGGAGATGGCTGGCAGCAGAAGTCAGAGAAGAGATGCTGGGTGTTTGCACATCTTGGAGCATGGAAGAAACACCAGCTTCTCTCCTTCACATACCACAGCCTTGTTTAGGAGCAAACAGGAGGTGACGCTAGCCTCCCCATGGAAGTTTTGACTAATACTTAAAGAGGAGTAGTGATCAGAAAGGATCATGCATAGAGTCTATCCCTAAATATTTTTTATTAAAAATTTTATGTATTAATTTGTCAGAGAGATTGAGAGCATGAGTAGAGGAGAGGCAGAGGGAGAGGAAGAAGTAGGCACCCCACTGAGCAAGGAGCCCAATGTGGGGCTCGATCCCAGGACCCTGGGATCATGACCTGAGCTGAAGGCAGACACTTAACAGACTGAGCCACCCAGGTGCCCCTAGATCTAAATATTTTTGAGTAGGAAATTAATAAAAGTGAAAGGCAGAAGACAAATGTGTCTCACAAGAGATTGCCTACTAAGGACTTAGTCGCTGGTATTATAACAGCATTGCATGGTGACCGCTGGTAGCTACACTTGTGGTGGGCTGAGCATCACGCATTAACTTGTAAAATCACTGTGTTACACACATAAAGTCAATATAACCTTGTGCGTCGATTACACTCAAATACTCTTTAAAAAAACTGGGGTGCCTGGGTGGCTCAGCGGGTTAAGGCCTCTGCCTTCAGCTCCGGTCATGATCCCAGGCTCCAATCCCAGCCTCCTGGGATTGAGCCCCACATCGGGCTCTCTGCTCAGTGGGGAGCCTGCTTCCCCCTCTTGCTGCCTGCTTCTCTCTACTTGTGATCTCTCCCCTCTGTCAAATAAATAAATAAAATCTTAAAAAGAAGACACTACCCAATCATAAAAAAGAGAGTTTCTGCATAAGAAGGAGGCAGGCTTAGAGAAATAGATCTCCATAGTCTTAAAGAAATCACACACATACACATGCTTTGACACGGAAAAGAGGTTTTAGGGTCCATAGCAATCCCCTCAAGGAAAAAAAGAGAAGACAAAAACAGGAGTTTTAGACGATGATGTCATTAGAAACAAACACACCAAGGACAAGGACGGCTGTGGTTTAGAACACATAGACTAGGCAGGTGGGGCGGGGCCCTAACAGGACAGTTCTCAGGGTGGCGGCTGGGAGGCGGGAGCCAGCCACTCCACAGGCTCGCGGGAAGCCCTCAAGAGAGACAGGCAGGCAACCAGAGAAGTGAGGTGAGGGCTGGAAACGGAAGTGGGTCCAAATCTGGCCGAGGAGCAGTTAGCTCCTCATATCCCCCACCTGCGTGCTCCCTGGGTGAGAGTCTCTCCACCCCGAGAGGGTCAGAGGTAGGGCAGCCGGGCGGAAGGGCTGTCGTGGCAGTCCAGGTGAATGTCCACGGGCTGCTGAGGGATGCCGGGCCCCCACCTGCTCACAGAACCCTGGAGGTGTCTTCTCTGGGAAATAGTATAGATTTGAAGAAGAGACCTTCGGTTCCTGAAGATCTGAGGATGCTCAGAAGAGACTTGTGACCACCTACCTGTACACAGTGCCCTGCGGCACCGCCCCTTTGCCCGTAAGGCCCGCCCACTAGTGGCTCCTCCCACTGGCCCTTAGGGCTTCCCTCCAGCACTGAGAGTCTCTGAGACACTGGGGAGGGCCTTCAACCCTAAGGGCAGAGGCCAAACACTCACAAATGGAACTCAGGGTCAGAATTTCAAAAGCACAATAACACGTTCCAAAAGGTAATATATGATCTTGCACTCTAGACCTAAGAACAGTTTATGTTAGGAGGGAGGAAATGGCCCTCGGAAAACAAGGTAAGAAGAGAGGGAAATTTAAAAATATGAGAGTTTACAGGAAACACGTATGGAAGATTTGAAAGATGAAATTGAGAAAGATCCTCAATTATAAGAAGGAAGACGAGAGAGAAAAGATAATAAAATCAGAGAATTAAATCAGAGGGTGCAACGCCACACTGCTGGGAATTTAAGGAGAAAACAGATGATTAGAAATTACTTTTCCAAAATAAAAGAAATGAAGATCATGATTTTTGCCATGTAATCAATGAAAAGAATTTCTCAAAGCACCTGATCATGGCGTTTCAGAACCCCAGAGTTAGAGACAATATCCGAATTAGTTTCAGATAAAGAGAATGAGGAAAAGGTACCATAATGATCTTCTCAATAGCAACATGGGGACTAGAAGATAATGGAGGGGGGTCTTCAAATTTCTAAGGGTTTCCAAACCAGAATGTAGTTCAGCCAGATCACAAATATTAGAGGGAAACAGTTTAAACATGTGTAATTCAAAACAGTACCTCTGCCCCCATTTGGTCGGGGGGTGTGGGGAAAGGGGTAGTTACTGGAAGACATGTTCCACTACAGTGAAGGAGCAAACCAAGAAAAGGACTAGGGAGGCAGGGACTCTACAGCATGAAAGAATACAACCTGTACTATAAATATTGTAGATAGATAGAGATAGATGATAGAGGGGTAGAATTATCAAGATCAAACCTAATCCAGACTACTTACTGAACTCCAAATGTACGGAGGGATTCACACGCTTATTCAGGCAGAAAATCCACATTACATACAAGGGAAAAGATTGGGTTGGGCTCAGATTCCAATATTCAATGCCAGGAGTCAGGGAAGCAGTATTTTTAAGGTTCTGAATTGGAAAAGTGTCACCCAGGAGTTTCCCCCTAGCCAGGTGACACATAAAGTAAAAAAGACAAAAAAGGCAGATGTTGTCAAGTAGTCAATAATTCAGGAAACCCATGAGCCTTTCTTGGGGAAAGAAAAAGGATGACATTTAGCCAAGCAAGGGATAAATCACAACAATTTCTTATAAAAACAGAAACCAGTGGTTAAAAATGGATGGTGAGCTCTGAACCCATTTAAGTAAAAAAGACTAAAAAAAATTGAGAAATGGTCATTAAAGAATGCAATGTAAATATTCTAAACCTTAAAAATGGAAAAAAATAATATAGCTTTAAAAAAAAATCAAGACATATTTAAAAAATGGTGCAAGGCCCCAGGTGTGCCCCTGTCCCCATAGTCCCATGCAAGGAATCAACAGAAAATGTTGAAATAGTTGAAATGCTAAAACATTAGAGCTTCAATAATCTAGTCCACTTCAAATTTGAGAGGAAGCTTCTAGAAGTGAATCTCTCTCATGAAGAAACATTAATCTGGACTTCAAAATTCCTACCCGTTTTTCTCTTTAAGTTCCATGAAGACGGTTACAATTTTATTTTAACATAGTAAATAAGATCCCATCCTATAAAATAATGCGTCTATTTTTGTACTTTCACCTGTTTGTACAGAGAGGACTGGTGTGATCGTCACGAAGGAAATGTCTAGTTCTGAATGATAAGAGTTGAAAGAATTTGGTTTTGGTTTTGCCTTGTACTTTTTGGATTGCTTGCTGTGATTTTTTCTTCTTCAATAAACAAAAAGTTATGTCAGGTCCATAAAACAAAACCCAAAAGGAAATACTTACTGACCAGTAGTTGTTTTGTGTATGACCCTGGCCACACGTAAACACCGTGGAAAAAAGAGAAGGTACCGGGAGTCCGTCTGTGCGGTCTGGTTAGAGACAGAGTTGGTGGTGGTGACCGGGATTGGATGAGTATAAAGAGATAATAGATGAGAAATAATATGGACACATGATCCACACACAGACATCAATAGCCCAATGGATGTAGAAATACCTTACAGCAATGCTGTAACCCAAACACCTTACTTTTGCATCTGAGTTTACCATAAATTTGCTCCATAAGGAAAATAAAAGCAAAAAGATTTTCTGGATATTACCATATTGTCTAACTTGGGTAGAGAGAAATACCCCTGCACGGTGCTGGGGTTTGTGAAGCTACTCCTCTCTGTCCTTCATTCCTAAACCCCATTTGAGTAAGTGTTATGCTGATTCAACCTGCATATACTGGATAGTTTTGATAGAGATTTTGTAAAGATTGTAAGATGGGCAAATCGGAGGAGGAATGACCATTTTCTTTTAAGCTAAGTTATACGTGTGTAAAGCCATATTTTTCAGACCGAGGGACCTTGACAACAGATCACCACCCTTCACCTGGGAGAGAAAGACAGACCTGGGGCTGAAGGGCTGCCAGCAGGTGCTGCAGAGGCCGCCTCTGCTTTGTTCCCAGCCACACATGAAGCTGTTCTTGACCTTGCCTCAGAAGGCAGAGAGCATGGCTTCCTTGGACCCCTAGTGGCCACCCAGGCCAGCCCAGCTTCCCTGTGGGAGGGCACCGTGCAAGGGCATGGGTACCGAAGGGCAAGGGCATGGCGACGCCCCTGGGAGGTTGCGTTCCTACCGTGAAAAACATAACTTCTCTGGGAGCTCTGAGAGTGGCGGGGACAACTGATTGGAGAAAAGCCGTGCAGTGGCACAGGCTCCTGTAAGAAGTCGTGGTGCTTGGCCACTGTTGTTCATACGAGGACATTTGTACCCCAAAGCTGGAGAGGACTGGGGGTGGTCAGTCACCCCCAAGGTGAAGGCCACGTGTCATTCATCTCCAGGCTCTCTGCATGGAGCACGTTGTCCTGAACACAGGAAGTATTTCTAGGGTGTTTGTGGAATGAACGGCTGGGTAAGTTGAAGGAAGCCTTTCTGGACAACATCTGACAAGGACTCTTGGGAGGAATGCGGCTGGAGTGGGGTGGGTTGGGGAGGAAGGCACACAGCCTGCCCCAAAGCTCCCAGCCTGATGGGAGCAAGAATGGGGAACCTCCAGGAGCTGCCTCACCAACACCCGTGCTCTGCCGGCCACCGGGGAAGCCAAAGCCAAATGCCACTGCACACCCACTTCCAGACCCTGGCTATTGCCCTCGCCGCTGACCTTGCTAACCCAGATGGTGAGGAGATGGGGACAAGGCTATTCCCCAGGGTAAAGTCTGCGCTGAACTGTGGTACCCACGCAATGCAGATGTATGAGGCCTGGCTCCTAGGTTCCAGCCGAGTCCCTGCACAGCCAGCCTGTGAGTGGGGGGCAGCCCCTAGGAGATAACCAGTCGCCAGAGAGGGGCAGTCCTGGAGCACTCCCAGCAGGAAGGAGATGAGCATCAAAGCAAGTCTCTGCACCTCCGATTGAGGACAAGAAAGCTCAATATTATATTTAAAAAGCTACCTAAATAGCAGTGTAAAGCGTGAAGTGGCTTCAGGGACATCAAGCTCTATATTTGGCCATTGTTCATTTCCCAGCCCTCTGGGCATCTGGAGCTGTGCCCTTGGCTTGCATTGTGCCACCCGCAACACACATCCTGATCCGGCACCCTGAGCATCGGCACCTGCAATCCACCTCCCGCCACAGACAGAGTCAGTAGAAGATGTTGCTTCCCCTTCAAGGAGCAGGGACTAATTCTGAGTCTAGTAGAGACAGATCAGTGATTTGTGCAAGAGCGTGGCCAGTGGGGGCTGGAGACAGAACTATGGTGCCTCCCTGAACCTGCAGAAATTTCCCTCCTGCTGGCTTCCTAGGAGATCTGTGTGGAGATCTGTGTGCTCCTGGGAGAGCTGGGGAAGCTGCCCTCCGCACCCATCTCTCCATGCTCTCATTCTCCTAGATGTAGAGACGTTCTGCGCCTCCTGGCTCCCCACAGCCCAGCCGGTTTCAATAAAGTCATCAGTTTGAACCCAGAGAAGCTGGGTCACAGGTCTGGCTTCTCTTTCCCTGGTAAAGGGGTAGGAACAAAACAGCCCCCAAAGGAGCCAAAGAAAGGTCCAGTCCTAGCCGGGACACATGAGTGTGCAGACGAGCAGGTGCCTTCTTGTGCCACCTCTGGGGCCTCTGTCTTGCTCTGCAGAGATGATGGATGTGATAGACTTTCTCCAGGGAAGTCTCTCGAGAAAAGCAATCCCCTCCCCTGTGCTCCCCAGCCTCACACCTGCAACCCCAATTCAGCCAAGCTCAGAGGTCACACAGTGCCTCACACTCCCAGGGTGTGCTGGGCTGAGTCCTGGAGGGGTCAGACCTTGGGTGACCTCAGGGCCATTCCACCTACAGCTGTGCTCTGGGCCCCATTCCCAGAAGCTCAAGTGCCACCTCACCAGCATGGGCCTCTGTGATCTAGGGTTCCAGGAACCCTGAGTTCCCGGGCTCTAAACACTGATATTTTGGCCCTGCATCCAAGCTGGATGGCGGCCTGGTCCCAGCAGCCAGGGCAGATCCAAACTGCATGAGACCTGGAGCTTACATATTTTGGAAGAGTCTTCCTTAAGAAAAATTGGAATACTGGGGCGCCTGCATGGCTCAGTCATTAAGCGTCTGCCTTCAGCTCAGGTCATGACCCCAGGGTCCTGGGATGGAGTCCCTGCATCAGGCTCCCTACTCTGCAGAGATCCTGCTTCTCCCTTTCTCACTCCCCCTCCTGTGTTCCCCCTCTCGCTCTATCTCTCTCTGTCAAAAAAATAAATAAAATACTTTTAAAAAATTGGAACACAAAATTAGGTTTGAAGTGCCTCTTTAGAAGGAGAAAGAAACCATAGATAGCATTCTGAAAATGTTGAAAGCTGGCAAATACATAAATATCACAAAATGCAGGAAAATACTTTTTTTTTTTAAGATTTTATTTATTTATTTGACAGAGAAATCACAAGTAGATGGAGAGGCAGGCAGAGAGAGAGAGAGGGAAGCAGGCTCCCTGCTGAGCAGAGAGGCCCATGCGGGACTCGATCCCAGGACCCTGAGATCATGACCCGAGCTGAAGGCAGCGGCTTAACCCACTGAGCCACCCAGGCGCCCAGGAAAATACTTTTAATTAACTTACTCTCTATTGTAATTTTATAATACTTAACTTTCTAAAGACTCTTGGGTTTCATATTTCTTTTTTTTTTTAAGATTTTATTTATTTATTTGACAGAGAGAAATCACAAGTGGGCAGAGAGGCAGAGAGAGAGAGAGGAGGAAGCAGGCTCCCTGCTGAGCAGAGAGAGCCCGATGCGGGACTCAATCCCAGGACCCCGAGATCATGACCTGAGCCGAAGGCAGCGGCTTAACCCACTGAGCCACGCAGGCGCCCCAAGGGTTTCATATTTCTTGATCTTTTTCCCAGATGACAATGGTTTCATAGGTCATCTTTTGATAAAGAGGATGGTTCAGCTTTTCTTTTCCATGATTGAATGAAATTTGTCTTCTAGTATCAATAACTTTGGGGAGTTTCTTTTATGTTAATAGCTCATTATTGGTATTACAGTGGCCTTGATTTTTTGTCAGATTTAGGGAAACCTCTATGATGTTTCCTCTACATGTTAAATATAAGATTTCAGAACAATTCCAATGTTCATTATCGCCCTCGACCCGCAAGGACAAGAACCCTGGTTCCGATGCATCTTCTCTCTCTTTATTTCCGCAAGTCTACACACTTATATACGCTTACATGACCAATCAGCGAGCAGGGTACAGGAGGGAGCGAATCAGGCTGTGCACCTAAACGAACAACTTCGCTAGCAACCAATGCTGTTTACTTCCTCTTTGGGCGTTCCGCTTAGTTTCACGAGGCAATCCTAACCTGGCAACTAGCCAGGCGCCATCTTTTAATGGCGGAGGCCGCCCTGGCCAGGGGCCTGCCTCCGACAGTTCATAAATGCCATTTAAAAATAGTAAACTCATAACTAGTTTGTAACTGCCGTTTGCACTGTAATGGTATGTGACAAATCCTGCCGAAGATGTCAGTGTTTTGATAAGTCAGCAAGAAACCCTCATCCCTCTCCCGTGTGTGAACATGCTCCCTGCCTCTTCATTCACGACTGCCTCTCTGCTAACTTCTCCCCCTGCTTCCCTCGTGGCCGGGAAGGTGTTGGCATCCAGAGCTTCCCCAACCCACTTCGTGCACACAAATCCCCAGCTCAGAGCTTGGTTTCTAGAGAACGAACCTATCCTGGGCTGAATATGTCCCCCCAAATTGATGTCCAACTAGAGCCTCAGAATGGGCCTTATTTGGAAATAGGGTCTTTGCAGATGTGATTGGTTAAGATCAGTCCACACTGCATGGTGGGGGGGCGGGGGTGGGGGCGGTCCCTAACCACATGACAGATGCCCTTACCTTCAAGAAGAGGGGATGAGATAGGTCCAGAGATATGAAAGCCACAGGATGGAGGCAGAAACCAAAAGGCAGCCACAAGCCAAAGAACACCAGAGGTCTCCAGGAGCCACAGAAGTTAAGAAGGAGCAACAGAGAATTCTCCCCGAGAGCCTTCAGAAAAGGGCGGCACTGTTGACTGCTCGATCCAGGGCTTCTGGGCTCTAGAACGGGAGGGATTAAATTCCCATTGTTTGGAGCACCCGCTTTGTCCCAGCAGCTGCAGGAACTGTCCTGGCCACTCATTCCTCACGTGCGGTGGGGAAGAGAGGCCAGAAGTAAAGGACTGTCCTACCTGATTATATTTGAAATATCTTACCAACACTTACATGAACCCCTTACATGAACCCCTTTCCCAGTCCCTGAGATGGTAGCTGCTTCCAGAACCAAGCTTCAGCCCCTGTGCCGGGGAGCCAAGGGCCTGTCTCCAAGCAGCATCTGTGGAAAGTGGGGTCACAGGTTGGACCCTGGGGTGGTCAGACCTCACATGACATCTTTCGAGGGTAGCCCTCCACACACACAGACGTTCAGGGTATGCGAGTGAGTGAGCAAATGAAGGGACGGTTCACATGAAGAGTGTTGCCCCTGTCCTAAGTAGCCGGGAGTCTGCAAGAGCAGAGTCAGACCAACGCCCGCAAGTGCCCATGATGAAAAGCTCCCAGAGCTCAGGGACAGAAGGGAAGCATGGCAAGCAGATGCTGGATGCTTTGTAGAAAAAAGTGGCAGAAGACAGGGACCTCAAAAGATCATAAAGGTTTTTGTCTTTGTTTTAGAGAGGGAAGGGGGAGGGAGAAGAGAGAGTAAGAGAGAATCTTAAGCAGTCTCCATGCTTAGCACGGAGCCCAACTTGGGACTCGATCTCACGACCCCGAAATCCTGACCTGAGCTGAAACCAAGACTCAGATGGTCAACCTCCTGAGCCACCCAGGTGCCCCAAAAGATCATAAAGGTTTAACCAAAGGTGTTGAGACCTTTCTTCCAGCCTGACCCACAGCAGGTGTTTCCACCCTTCAGAAGCCCCGTCACTCTGCGGGAGCCTGCAGCCCCTTTTCAGACATTGGGCTTCACAGCAGACTTCCGTACCATCGACCTTGAGAGGTCCGGCACAAGGCTCAGTGTCAACCCGACTCTCTCTCCGCAGGTCTTACAGGTGTGGTAAGTGTGTACAAGGCCCAAGACACAGAATGTTTCTACCTGTGAGCTGGAGGGAAGAAATTAAAGCCAACCTGAAGGAAAGAGGGCATTCAATCATTTCATCATAAATCCTGGATCTTCCACAGTTAGGAGCCTGGCGTGCACCAGCCCTTCTTTTCACAGCAGAGGGCAAGGAACCCCAGGAGAGCAGTGGCCTGGCCACAGTCACAGTCACTCTGGTCCAAGCCCCCACATGAAGCCACCACCTTCCCACCACCCCAGGCTGCCCTGTGACACTAAATCATGGCTCTCACTGCTCGTGATTCACCAGGGGAGAAATAATCCATTTTGAGCCTAATTACCTTGTGTGAACCAGCTTGAAAGGTGACATTAAAGCTGATCTCCATGATCAAGCAATGTGGCAGCTGAATCCAAACAAGAACCTGTGGGGGAAAGGGAAAAAAAGGACAGAAAAATCAATTATTTCAAACCAGTGTCTTTGAACTCTCCTCATTGAAAGCAATTATTCGGACACCATGAAAACACAATTTGAATGCTATATTCATTTCACCAATTGAGCCAAAACCTAAATATTTTCATCAAATTGGGCACTTATTTGACCAAACTCATTGCCTTTACTTTGTTTTGATATCAGGAAGGCTTGGCTTCACTGTGGGGTCAGGACAAGGGGAGGCAGGGGTCGATATGGGGTAAAACCTAATAGCCACCCAGGTCCAGAAGGGCTTAACTTCTGAAAGCAGCTGACACCAAGGGAGGCCACAGACCCGGGCAACCCTTGTAAGGCATATTAAGAAGTTGTTTGGGTGGGACACCAGAAACAGAGGAAATTCACAAACCATGGCCTCCCCGCACCAGGTCTTTGACGGTATCCTTTGTCTGGTGAGGCCAGCTTCCCTAGAGCTCCGTGTCCATCACTGGCATAGCATCTGCCTTTTTTTCTTGTGAGAGGTGATGCTTAGCGAAGAGAGGTTGACAGAGAGGAAATACAGAGCCATTGGTGGGAAGAGGGCAGGATCAGGGGGACAGACATGATCCTTGATCTGGATTATAGGGGCTCACCTTTCCTGGTTCCTTGTGAGCAACCAACCAAACTGTTCTCTACTTACAGAACAACGAATTAACCTCTTTTCATCTAGGCTTTCATACATGTGATCAGATCTAAAGTGGAAAAATGGGCTCTTGAGACTTACCTGAAAGATGAGAATTGTTGCTGCTTCTAGGGCTGGCCAAATTATAAAGCTTCCAATCAGAAGAATGAAAAGAAATTCTCCCACAATGGCTATATATACCCTTGTGTTTGGTGAAATCTGCCTTCTCACGAAGAGGCAGGCCAGACATCGAATGAAACAGACATTGAAAAAAAAAAGTCGCATATCAAAGGGCAATCATGTAAAGAGGCTTAAAATAATTAAGAGGTTTTTTTTTTTTTTAACTGTGTTATGTCTAAAATACAGAGCAGCTACATTAACACAGGGAGCACAAAGGCCAGGAAAATCTTGTATAAGGCAGGAAATCCATTTTTAACACAGCTTTGTTCTTGAGTTCATTGTAGGGTCCCAAGGGAAGACTTGAGGGATTTGGTTTCCGGATTTTAAAGCCCACGGATAATCGAATTTTGCTTCTTTGTTTTTGTTACTGTCAGAAGCCTGAAGCCAAGAGCACAGAGACCAACTATTCCGTTTGCCTGCAACAGTCAGGGTTTTAAAACTCAAAGTCCCAGGTGCAAGGTGACCTCCAGACCCAAGCAGATTGACTTGTTTGGTCTCCCGAACTCTTTAGATAACTTCAGTATTATTTATCGTGGTTCCCTACCTTTCCTTTGTTAGGCTGATTGTTAAACTCTTTCCCAGTGAGGGGCACCTGGGTGGCTCAGTCAGCTAAGCAAACAACTCTTGATTCTGGCTCAGGTCATGATCTCAGGTCACGATCTCAGGGTCTGTGAGATGAACCACCACATCGGGCTCTGTTCTGGGCGTGGAGCCTCTTGAAATTCTCTCTCTCCCTCTTCTTCTGCTCCTCCCCGGCCTCTCCCTCCCTCTCTAAAAAATGCAAACAAAACAAAACAACTCCTTCCCAGTGATATGCAATCCATAAATCCAATGGGAAAAAATGGGCATAGTCTTAAATTATTCCAATTGCTTGTATCGAAGTGATCATAATGAAACTCTGCCACAGACCTTATCACATCCTCTCCCAGGAAAATCAATGAGGTTTTCTTGCACCATATCCGAGGGAAGCTCTTAGCCTGCATTATTTATATATACAAAGTGTTCTTATGCTTTGGAGGAAGTAGGGTATGGCTCAAGGTCGTTTTTTTCCTAAAACAATAACCACCCAGTAAGTGAGGAATTGGGTAAGAAAAATGGTACCGTGACTCAGTTTCCCTATCTCCAAGGCAGAAGCAGTGATAGTATCTACTTCATAAAATGGTTCTGAAAGTTAAATGCAGCAATATTTGTAAACAACTTGAAACAGCACCCCACATACAGGAAGGGCTATATGAGGGTTTGTAAAGTAAATTAATTAATCAGAACTGCACTTGGTTAAATTTTGTTACTGTTGCCATTCAGACAAACGCGGATGGCTATAGATACAGATGTATACACGTATATACACAATGTATGTACATACCTGCAGACACACACAGAAAACCTGTGTAAGGAATAAATACAAGAAGATTTGAGCAGGGGTGCCCAGGTGGCTCAGTTAGTTAAGCGTCTGCCTTCAGCTCAGGTCATGAGCCTGGGATCGAGGGTCCTGGGATTGAGCCCCACATCGGGCTCCCTGTTCAACAGGAAGTCTGCTTTTCTGTCTGCCCCTACCCACTGCTCGTGCTCGCTCTCTGTCCTTGTCTCTCTCTCAAATAAATGAGGATGCAAGAGACCACTGGACTCTCGAGTCAGGCTTTGCATGGCTTGTACTGACCCCTGGAGTTTGCAGCTTTGCCACAAAGGAATGCCATCAGCCAGTGCGTGGTATCAGCCTCCAGCATCCTGGGAGGATGAGAATGGGGCCTCGGAGCTGGCAATCCCACTTATTCTGAAGAAGGGCTAGCTGTCAGGACCTGGAGGCTGCACCTATGGACCTGTGTCCAGGGAAGAGATCCTGGAGGTTCCCTGGATGCCAGAGGATAAAAGGCAAATGTCCAAGTCCCATCCAGGGACCCAGCCATCCACCTTGGGAGTGTGGAAACAAACCAGGACAAGCCTGAGGACCGTGGAGACAAGTCAGATTTGCAGGAGCACATATTGGGCTAAAGAAACCATTTTATTTGAGTTAATTTCACGTATTTATTTTATTTTATTTTATTTACTCTTTAATATGACTATTAGAAGACTAAAAATCACATATGTGACTCATACTATGTTTTTTAATCAGATAGTGCTGGTCAAGATTGTTTTTCTTTATCAGGCTGAAGAGGGCAGCAACGGTAAGAACATTCTATAAAATATAGAAAATGTCAGTGTTTGTACCCTGGGCGGGAGGCCTGTGGAATTCAGACTCACAACACATGCCTTATTCAGCTCATCTGACAAAGCTTGTCTGGAGGGACTTGAGTTCTGAGAGCAGATGGCACAAAACGAGGCCAGAGATATGGACGACCCTTGTAAAGCATACTAAGATGCCGAATTTTCTTCCAAGTGCAGGGAGACGTTACCAAAAGGCTTTAAGGAATAACAAGGTGTGTCACTAACATTTCCAGAAAACTGTTTTTGCCGGTGTGCTGGGACAGTGTGTGACAGCAGCTCTTTGGGGAAAAAAAAAAGCCAAGAGAGAAGAAAAATCCCTAATGGTTTCGCCTTGGTCCATTCCCGTGATGGAACTCCTCGCACCACGGCTGCCGCCGGTCACCAAGGGGAAGTTACTGATGGTGAATTTGCAGAGAAGTCAGTGCTGACAATCAGCTCTCAGGAAGGAGAACTAGCTACTGCTGTGCACCCCCGCCTGGACCAGGAGTGGGGTGGGTGGATGGGGTCTGGAGACGGTGTCCACAGAACTGGCTGGTGGTCTGGGCGTGGGAAAGTGTCTCACCGAGATTAAATCCTTTGGTCTCTGCCGCCACTGGGACTGGACTCTGTTTTGCAGATGGGCGGGGGTGGGGGGTGTGGAGGTGGGAACTCCAGGTTTCTCTGACAGTCAGGGGGAGTTTGAAATGTGGAAACGAGAGGCACCAAGTAGGCAGCTGGGTGTGAAAGACTAACTCAGAACAAAGGTCGTTGGCCTGGGGCTCGAGATTCAGGGATGCTCAGAAAAAAGCTCTCTTTATTACATGTAGGAAAGGAAGTGCTCCTAATAGGGAAGAGATGAAAAGCCCTTTGGCATGGGGAGCAGGGGTGAGCAGGGTTGAGCAGAGGTGAGGGGGCAGGGAGCGCTGCAAGGGGCTGGCAAGGGGCTGGCAGACTTGTGCTCTTCAGGTGGGGACAGTGGAGCCTTCTTTCTTGCTGAGATGGGCCCCAGGGGATCCCCTGCACTCAGCCCTCCCCACCCAGCCGCCCCAGGCAAGCGCGGCTCCTTCTCATTATGGAAAAGCAATCACTCCCCCAGCCGACCCTAAAACTCGGAGGCTTGGCTCAAGCATGCAGACAGGGGGACACTTCAGCCCTGGGGAAGGCCAAGCTCAGTCCAGAAGGAAAAATTAAGATTCCTGGGCAGAGGACCAGCATGGATCAGACCTGAGATGTTCGCTCTTGCCACCCTCCCGGGATTGACACCAGCTGTTTCTTTCTTGTCTGTTCCTTTGAGGGGCCAGATGTTTTCCTTGGGAAATTAAGAAATTTGAAACGTAAAACTGAAAGAAATCTTTGCCTCTCCAAAAAGTTTCTGGCTCCTGTGGTCGTGTACTGGCCAAACCATACTCCCAGCTCTGCCTCCCCAGCCAGTTTGGAAATGTCAATGTTCTGTTCACATCCTTGTCTTTCTCCCCTAATTGGCCCCTCCCCCCACTGCTCCCTCTCGCTGAAATAAGCTGAGTCCTCCCAAGTGGCCCAGCCATATTCCTCCTGCGGTCCTAATGGGGATTTGTATGAGCCCCACGTAAAGGCGAGGAAAATCGAGACCTGGAGAGGTTGAGTTCCCTGACAGGTGCAGCTGGGATTTGACCGCAGCCGAGCGGCCCCAGGGTCTCTCAGGGAATCACCACGCTATCACGCTATCCCATCTGTTGACGGGACTTAGCCTCACCCCCATGTGGGCTTTCAAGCTCCTTGAAGTGGGACTACTTCCTACCTTCTTCCATTTCACCACATCCTTACCATAGCCATCCCACATAGGAATCCCCATTGGAAAGCTGAGGCTCAGAGGGGTTTAGTAACTTTTCTGAGATCACGCAGCTCTTTTGCTTTTAATTCTGAAGCCCGTCCTTTAAACCATAGCAGCAGAAACAGACTTTACCTAATCCGTCTGGAGAGCGGAACTAGAGCGTAGGAGCAGAAGAAAACGTAGAGCAAATGGCATTCCTGTAAACAATAGTTGGTCAAGAAGAAAACAGCCACAACTTAGAAGCCAAAGATTTGGGTTTGAATTTCTACTCCACTGGCTCAACGATCTAGGGTAAACTGTTTGATGTTTTTGGACTCCCTTTCCCCTCGTTGTAAAATGTCCTTCCTTCCCCTCGGGACTGTTGGACATTAAAGAAACACCGAAGAAACCCTACATGACTGTAGGGCCCAACATTGCTGTCGCAGTAGACTGCAGTGGCCTATCATTGCTGTCGCAGTCGTTCTCATCAGGGGCAGGAAGATAGATGCCTGGTCTGTGAGGCTCTTCAGTGACTCTTTCTCTGGTGAAACTTGCTTCTGTCTCTCCTGCAGGCTGGCACTCAGCCTCATCACCCTCAAAGGGAAGCCTGAGCTCGGAAGTCCGTCATGGAGTCGTATCTGTGGGCTCGGGCTGGGCCCGACCCCCTGCAGATAGCCTCACACCCCACAGCTGTGTCTCCGAGGGGCCACCTGAGGAGAGAAGGTCATCAGGGTCCAATGTGTCCTGAAGATGCTGAGGTACACGATTCGTAACGATTTTCTTCTCCAGAACTCCTCCAAAGTTTTAATTTGCTAGAGTGCGGAGAGAGGTTCCAGAAAACACTACATTGACTTTCTTAAACTTTCTTAAGCCTTGAGCTACTTCCTTAGAACTGTTTTTTTCAAGGAGCATCTGAGGAGAACATGGCCTGAGACACACGCTGGGAGACGCTACAGGCTGGAAGGGTTGTGGAAACAAGTGGTCGAGACGGAAAAGCGTCGGGTGGCTCGTACCTTCTCCAGGATGCTACTGAGACCATCCCCTCCTCTCTGGGGTGAGGAGGTGTTTATCATGAAGAAGGTCTCTCTCTCTCTCTGTGTCTCTCTTTCGCTCTCTCTCTAGTTCGTGGATCATCACCACTTGCTGGAGCAGCGGAGAGGCCCATCTGCACAGGCAGCGTTTGGGTGGAGCATTTTCTGAAGCGCAGACTCACGGACCTCCCGGAGGAGGGTCCATGCTTCCTGCTCCCCGCCAGTGCTTCCTATGTAACCCAGCCCCCATGCTCTCTGCTGGGAAGAGGGGATTTTTGTCAGAAACCTTCAAAATGTTCCCGGGTTGCTAACATGGGAAACCCTCCTCTAATCCAGTAATCCAGCCTGAAAGGAGAAAGAGAAAGAGCCAAGGACTTTTTGCATTTCAGCAACTTTGTGACTCTCGGGAGAAAGAATAAGCCCAGTGAGGTCTGACAGAGAAAACAGGTGTCTTGGGACCCTGGATACTATGTCCCCTGTATCAGGCATACACGAGACTCAAGGCGTCAGAGAGAAGGAGCCAAATGAAAGACAGTCAGAGGACCTGGCTCCAGAGCTGCAGAATCTGCTCCATCTACAGCTGCACCTGCACCTGTGCCTATGTCTACACCTGCACATGCACCTGTACCTGTGCCTGCACCTGCATCTACACCTATAACTGCACCTGTGCCTGTGTCTGCATTTGTACCTGAGCCTGGATCTATACCTGCACCTGTGCCTGCACCTAGAGCTGTGCCTGTGCCTGTACCTGCACCTATGCCTGTATACCACAGGCACCTATCACCTGTGCCTGTTCCTATGCCTGTACCTGCACCTGTACCTACACCTGTACTTGCACCTGTACCTCTACCTGCACCTGTGCTTGTGCCTGTACCTCCACAGGTGGGAGGCAGTCTGGCGGCTACAGCTTTCATATCACAGGTCACCTGGGTTGATCTGTGGATGCATCATCCACACTGGGTCCAAAACAGTGCTCAGCTGCACTTTGAAAGAATGATCCAGGGCAGCAGGGTCCAGCAGAACTTTCCAGGAGGACAGAAATGCTTTATTTTGTGTGCCTAGTATGGCAGTCACTAGACATATGGGGCTATCGAGTATCTGAGATGTGACCGGTGTGACCAAAGAAATGAATTTTACGTTTATGTCATTTTAATTTATTTGAATTTTGGTAGCTCCATGTGGGTGTTATATAAGGCAGTAGGGTCTGGAGCTATATGGCTGATGGTCCAATGTCAGTAAGTGTTTAGAAGGCAGGTCAGAGAACATATTCTCAAGTTTTCTTGGTTCCCCACAAGGGACATTAGCCCAACCCTGGTGGGGGCAACTGTAGACGTGTGAGGACATTATCGGTTTGTCACAATGCTTGGGGGACACAACTAACATTTAGAGGGCAAGAGCCAGGGAAGCTAAATGACCTGTGATGAGGGGAGCAGGTCCCTACAAAGAATTGCCCTGACCAAATGCTATTAACACCCCCTTACTCCTCCCGTCTCCCCATTCCCCACCCACCCACTCCTCTGCTGGAAGTAGCTCAGGACAGAGCCTTCAGAAAAGTCCAGGCTGGACTACTTAATTTTATGCTATAACTTGGTGCTAAGAGAGTAACAGATAAATATTGCATACAGAGCATGATCAAGTTTACGTTCATGATTCAGAGAGACACATAGCTGCACGTTTTTATCTGATTGGTGACTTTGAATCCTGTTCATCCATGCTATCCTTTGCAGCCTGTCTGATTAGTAACTTTGGAGTCCCTCTGTGTTAAGCATGGGGCGCTCTATGCCGGAGACCCAGGCACCCTGCCCTGAAGGCTCCTTCCAGGCTCCTTCCAGGCTTGCTCTGTGGCGCCACCTGGTGGCCGGAAAATTCTTAACACTGGAGCCCGGAAGAAAATGTACTGATAAACTTAGATCATCAGGCCCCCAAAAGGGAGGAGAGAAATATGCGACAAATAAAGTTTTCTTTCCAGAAATGTTTTCTGGTGGGAAACAGCATGAGGTGTGTCTTCAGAGCTCTGTCCCAAGGTGGGATCTGGAGAGGGTCTAAGACCCGGGGTTCCATGGGAGCGCTAACCCTGTGTCAGGCTTTCCATGGTTCACACCTCGACTCCGGCTTGCCCCTAGATCCCAGAAAAGCTGTGGCTTGCTCTGACTTGGTTCCACGGACTTCCTGCCTCCCAAGTGGGCAGGCAGCTTCCTTCGGCCTTGGTCTGAAGTCTCCTCCACTCTGCTTCTTCACCCATTCTCCAAGATCCCCATTGGGTACCCTCAGGTCTCCTAGATGAATTGGCCATGCCCTCTCCCTGCCCTGCTTCCCTCCTTGCATCTCTAAGGAGTGAGGCCTCTGGCTCCTGTGTGGGTTTGGCGACATTTCCAGAAGTGTGCCCTGGAAAGCGAAAGAGAAACAAATCATAAACGTCAAGAAACCCGTAGATACAGGCAGGCTAAAATCACAGCTGGGGAGGGAAGCACCCAAGGATTGGTTGGTAAACACAAGAATCCCATTTTCAGCAGCCTTTCCCCGGCATTTCTGTTGGCTTTGCAACTGTACAACTGAAAAAGTCTGGGTTTCCTTAAACCTCCCTGCCCCTCCCTTCACCCCCAGGGGTGTCTCTTAGCTTAATCATTCAAGGAAGCTGGATCATGAGAAGGGATCAATATTAGCGTAAGAAGTGCTATCTGTGTTTATTTAGTCCGCAGCAAAGAGCCTAGAAGGCCTGGCCCACTCTGCTAGTGACCATGAGGACATCTGGGCTGGATGGATTCATCGTCACCCACCTTCCAGAACTAAGATCCCCAGGGACCCTGAGGAACAACTCCAGGATGGAGTAACGGCTGGGGTGGAGTATAAGGGCCCCCCAGATGGCTCATCTGCGGGCCAGGAGGGAGAAATGCGGACCCGAGCTGAAGCCCCTGCTTCCCAGCCAGGGGCCACATGACTGGGTTTGGCTCAGATACCTTTGGCCTTTGGCAGGTGGCCGGTGAAAAGGCACAGGGTCCATGTTCTGAGGGGCCCACACCTGGTGTTGTCGAGGATGTCTCAATAATCTTGTCTTTGGGTCTGTGTTTTCTAAAAACATCTGTTGGGCCAGTGGAGATGTGCCAGGGCCTTGGAGGCTCCGCTCATGTGGGGGTCCACCTCCCATCTTCACAGGATGGGCTCAAAACAGCCAGCTCCCTGCCCACCAGCCACGGCTGCCTGGACTGCAGTGGTGACCTTTCTGGGGGCAGGGGCAGGGGCAGGGTCGGGCCCTCATACCTCGTTGCACAGCAGGGCCTCCCAGCCCCCCAGGAAGGCCTGCTCCTGAGGGACCCATACTGAACAGCAGATGCAAACACTGTGACAGGCAGCCAGAGACGCAGAGGAAAGATTTTTTTTTTTTTTTTTTTTTTTTGAAGATAAGGGCCTGTACTTTCATTTTGCTCAGAGTCCAGAAAATCATCTGGCACACATAAGTCGTGGAGGTGGACCTTGAGCTAGGAGGCTTCTGTAGAGGTGAGGGTAGGCCAGTTGAAGATATGCAGAGGAAAACTTTCAGAGACCGAGGAAGCTCCTGAAGGTGTTGGAAAGTGCAACTCGGCTACAAAACCAGTTCCCAAATCTGGGAATGTACCAAAATATGTGACTTCTTCTACACTGCTCTAAACATCACAGTTCAGTTGTTGAGTTCACTTAGCATCTGACTTTGGCCCTGAAGTTAAAATTATTTATCTACCCGATTTGGGAAGGTTATCACTCTGCCCAGGGACATTTATAAAGTCTCCTTAATTAAAATCTTTTTCTATCAAATTCCAAGGAACACTGGGCTACACTACCGTTAAAAGAAGGAGCCACTGACACCAGGATTGAACCTAAGCACACTCAAGGTGAAACACTAGTTGGTTTTGAACAGAAATCCTCTGCAAGCTTCACGCAGTAAGTCACGGCAATGCTGACTGTTCTCACCGTCAAGGTCTTCAGTGCAAAAACAAGCTGGGGGATGTTCCCAATCTTGAACTGGGAAGCCCAGATTCTCAAAAGAGCTTGTGAAGGGCTTCAAGAGGAGAGGCAAGGTTTCTGTGTACAAGTCCTAAGGTTTGAACAGTGCGGCTCAGACCACTTTTGTTTCAGATTTTCCTTTCTTTCCCAATCACCATCGCTCCAGTGGATCACCCCTGGGAAATCAAAGCCAGACTGTACCTCAGCTTCAAGCAATAAATCAACTTTATGATTTGGCTCTGATATCTGGAGAAGTTGCAGCCTGACAATCACCCAAGATACCCTGGAAGGCATGATTTCCATGTGCTCACATAGTTCCCGAGCACATCATTATTATTTTTATTTTTTTAAATTTTTATTTATTTGAGAGAGCAAGCAAGCTAGAACATAGGAGCAGAGGGAGTGGCAGTGGGAGAGGGAGAAGCAGGCTCCCCACTGAGCAGAGAGCCCAATTCGGGGCTCGATCCCAGGACCCTGGGATCATGATCTGGGCTGAAGGCAGACACTTAACTGATTGAGCCATCCAGGCGCCCCCTGAGAGCCTATCTTTAAATCTTTTGTGCTTTGGCCTAAGAATATCTAGCAGGGTATGTCCCTTCCCTCTAAATTAGGCATGAGAGGGAGGGAGAAAACAAAGAGGCCCATAAATTAAAAAAGGTTTTCATGAACTTAGTAATATTATACTTGTTTGGTTTGAAAAGCAGTGGGTAAGTACTGGCTAATACAAATTAAGAGTGACAAAGAGCAGGACTAGAAACCAGCCAGTTTCAATAAAAGCAAACAGTAACGTTTGTTGAGTGCTTTTGTTCATGTATCTATTAATGCTTATTTAATGCCTACTATGTGCCCAAAACTGTTCTGGAAGACTCACAGGTAAGGAAGAGGATGAAGACCATGCTCTCATGGAGGCCATATCTTAATGGAGTTCACATTTTATTCACCATTTGTTAACCATAAACTCATAAATACATAGCATAATGGCAAGCATTGAGAAGTTCTAGGAAGGCAAACAGGATGAAGAGAGAGCAATCGGGATAGTGAGAGCAAATCCCACCCTCTGGGAGGGAATGAACCGGAATTTGCTCCACTTGAGTCAGAAGCCAACTTTGGGAGCAAACCACTGTTTGGAGGTGTGGACACGGTGTTTCAACATGACTGCTGAGGGCCCACCCCACGGCCAAATGGCAGCACAGCTTCCAGAGCGAGGAGGGAGATGTCGGGCTGTCACCCCACTCCATACCCAGGTTCAGAGCCACCAGTCGTGGTCGGAAAGCAAGCAGAGGTCAGCCTCCAAGAGATCACGGAGCAATGCAGGATCCAAATGAAGGTCAGGGAGAGGCAGGTCTGGCAGCACGCTGGATGTGTAGAGCCTGGGAGCAGCAGCCCATCAGTCGGTGCAACTGGGAGGCGCCAATGGGCAGACACCAGTTCCTAACAAAGGCTTGTCTTCGGGGTGCCTGGGTGGCTCAGTGGGTTAAGCCTCTGCCTTCGGCTCAGGTCGTGATCTCGGGGTCCTGGGATCGAGCCCCACATCAGGCTTTCTGCTCAATGGAGAGCCTGCTTCCCCCCCCCACCACCTGCCCACCTGACTGCCTGCCTCTCTGCCTACTTGTGATGTCTGTCAAATAAATAAATAAAATATTTAAAAAAACAAAAAACAAATAAACAAAACAAAAAGCCTTGTTCTCAGTTATGATAGGGCCATGAAGAAAATCAAATGAGGTCTTAGATAAAATGACTTACACTATAATCTGAAATGTGTAAGCTCCCAACAAAATTTGGCTGTCAAAATTGGAACTATTAACTGAATTTTTCTCTCCCAGAGTTCATGCTTTCATTCATCACTGAGAACCTACTATATGAAAATGACTCAGTTAAGTGCTTTGCACTTGTGACCTCATTTAGTCCTCAAAGCCCCCCGTTAAGTGGGCGCCATAACGCTCCTGCGGCTAAGTGAAGAGACCAGCTTGCCCAAGATCCAGCACCGTCAGCTGGGATCCCACTGGCAGGTGGGACCAGGACCCCGGCTCGCCTGCACCACACAATATGGCTTCCTTCAACTCTGAACAGTAAGGTCCTACGTGCTTCTGAAAGACCAACTAATTACACTTTACAGCAAAATGTGCCTTACTCCAGCTTATATTCTTAAATATAACAAATATAAACTATAAATAAATATATAATTGAATAATTATTAATAGTCAACTTATGTCCAAACCCTGGGACATTCCCTAGTACATGCTCTGGAAGCTAAAACTGATCTCATTCCTGCCCCAGGTGCATCGCAGGGGACCTGAGGGCTCCATGGCTCCCACCCTCAGGGACAGACGAGGGACCATTATGGATCTGAGTGGCAGGGGAAAGGGAACTCAAGAGTCTCCCTCCACAATAACTGGTCCATCCTGGAAGCAAGGCACTTGACTTTCCATCATCTCCCTTAATGAAAGATTCTCTTGAAAGATATATAAAATCTCCCATCTCACCAAGTAGCAGATAGCACAGTATTATAGTAACTGGGTGATCAGTCTCTTTAAAGCTCAGAGTTTAAAGTAACTACTATAGGTACTTAACTGACTCCCAAAGAACAGAGCATATCATTGCAGAGAACCAAACACCATCCTTGTATAACACAGCTGGAATCACATAAATAATTAAGAATGTGTCCTTGGAAAAAAGGAAATAAGCAAAGCAAAATGAGTGACAGTTATAAATCATACTTCTATCGTTTCAGATTTTATTTTCATAATTATCTTGTCATAGAAGCAATAATCTACATTTTCATAGCAACACATTTAAAATTGACTCATCAAAGAACTGGAAAAAATAGGAAGCACAGATTCCATACACAAATACCATATTACTCTGCCTATGTACAAATACATTCAATATATTAAATATATTTCTAGATTGATTTCACTTATAACAGAACACTGAGTATTCGATTCTGAGCATATTCATGCAGGATTCCACTTTGGTAAAAGTGATGACATGAGTTCTGGAAAAGTTTTTCCTGCTGTAAACACACATTTCCCACTCCTGACCACACTCTCAGGATCAAGACTTCTGTACATGGAAAAATAAAATGCATGAAGATGGAACAAGGGCTCTTTCCTGGACACCACACAGAATAACCCTGACGTCAAAGAAATAGCCCTAAGTCTTGCTTGTTAGTTCCTAAGTGTGGGCAGGGAGGCGGGAAGAGGCTGCACTTGAAAGAAATAAAGCGTTCCATGTTGTTCTGGGTCAGCTGCCCTGCTGGTACAGAATGCACTCAATCACTCCTTATTTCTAAAATGTAAAACTTAACACTTTAGTCTATAAACAAATAATCTATAAACAAATGGTCGAAGATACCTTTTAAGCGCTGCCAAATCTGTTTAGACATATGGCTGCTTAGCTCACATGAGCATGACCTCGAGACTCCCGAAGTTTCCGATGGGATCTAACGGGTGCAGCAGCAATGGCGGGCTCGTCATTCAGTGCACACGTCTACATGCAACCTCGCTGGGACTGGTCAACGTTCGTCTCCGTACAATTACTGAAAATGAGCTGCTCCCCGCAGAGTTATGCAAGTAATGCGAGGAATCAAAGCATTAAGTTTGTTAGTGTCTTAAATCAGATCTTCAATAATGACTTTTGCCCAGCGCACCTGCCATAGAGGCGGCCATCCTGGCTGAGCCCTCCTCTCCCTCAGAACCAGCTGGGGCTAAAACCAGGCTTCACGATGGGCCCTGCTGTCTTCAGGGAGCAGCACACTGCGCACCGGCTCTGGCAGGCCGGCTCCAGGCAGACGCAGACGGGCGTACCACCGGGGACCACTGTGGGAGGCAGAGCCGCATGAGCGAAAAAGGAATGCTTCTCGAACAGCCTTCTACAAATACCTATGAGGACTGACATTTTGGCAGCTCACTCCCCTCAACAGAAGCACTTCGGAAACAGTTCTTCCCTTTCCAGCTACGCGTCTGCAGTATACACAGCACTGCCATCACGTTACTGTCCTGCTGCAGCTCTGGATGAATCAGAAATTATTCTGGAGGGAAGAAAGGTCTATATTCTAGATTGACGGGAACATTATCCCTTTGTTAGAACGCACAACAGTCCTCATTATTTCCCGTTTAGCCAAGAACCAAATGCATTTGGGGACAGCCGCCATGTGTTTTTTTAGGTGGAAAAAAATGGATTTCAAAAAGGAGTTGAATATAGCTTCAAAACTTTCAGCTTACACATAAGACTTCAAACGTACCTTTTATTGGGCTAAACAATAGTGTAAGGTTCAAAACAGCATCCTGTCCCAATCTTACCTCCGAAGAGATTTCAAGATTTGATCATCTAAATGTATCTAATATCACTGGGGATAAACTTCCTTTTCAAAAAAGTTTAAAATACTACTTTAACTGAGTAAACTTCACTTTTAGCAGCAATTATTAAATAAAACACAAAGAAAATTCTGTAACAATAAATCACAAAAGCCCAAGAGAAAAGAATTTCTATCCCTAGTATCCCTTTTGTTTAGAACATAATTGGTGGCTTGCAAATTTAAAAATCAACTGTATTAAAATGTGACAGTATATTTTTGTTAATTCCTGCTGGTATCTTAGAAAGGCTCTTATGGAAAGAAAAAAAGTGTTTTCTCATAATGGGTACTTAGGGAAATGAAGACTAAACATGGAGTCTTTATTAGCATTTTCAAAACCATGACTGAAATGAAGTCTGGATCCCCTTAGACAAGGTCCAAGTCTGTGAATGGTGTGTCAGGATTCTTCTCTTCCTTTCTGCGGCAGAGCAGGATCCTAGCACAGGCCTCCCGCATACTCATCTTCGTCTTCCTCCGCAGTGGGAGCGGCGGCGCCCTCTGACTTAGCCTGTGGTGCTGCGGATTTCTTCTTGATCCCCCCTCCTGGGACCACCAAACTCAGGCCCAGCTTAGCATACTGTCAATGACAAAGCATGTTCTCAATAGCCCCGTAACCCGAATCTCAACACGCCCCCTTTCAACAGCAGCGATCTGTAAAAGACAAATCTTCATTTTCTACCTCAGGAAAACCAATACGACCATTTAGATGGTAAAACCACCACAACGGAATTCACGACTGCACCGCCATCAGATGGCCTGTGACCAGGACATGACAGGTAGACAACTGGTAAAAACTTCAGTTATGTGCCACACTTAGGAATGGGAGATAATCAGGACACACAGAGTGCCTACAAAATAAAGATCTGCTGAGTAAATGAAGAGTTAAACTAGGGACAAAGTCTTTAAAAATAATCACTTACAAAAGCCTACATAAGACTATATCTGGAAAAAAAAAACAAAAACAAAAACAGATTCCTTCTACATACATCCTTACAGAAAAACAAACAAACAAAATCAACCAACCAAACAACACTCAAGATCTCAAGCTGATCTGATACCAAATCAAATGAACAGGGGCTCAGAAGTCTACTGAAAAGTCACAGTCACAGCTCACATTCTGCAGACAGCAGCGTGTGAGGCCGTTTCTCACAGGCAGACCACTCTAATACGTAGGACAGGCTGGCAGGACAGGGACCAGCAGCTTACAATGAGTTATTGGAGGTTTAGAGACTTCATTACTAACTGGCATCACACAACCAGCTGTCACAGCAGGGGGCCTCCAACAAGTCTAAGGAATTACAAAGGCCACTACCCAATAAGCCTCTTTCAGACAGGGAAGCCTAAAATACACTTAAAGTAAGGAACCTTCAGAGGTCAAGGGGTAGTAGGAGAGGCTGAGACATGGAGCCCAGTTAAAAAATAAACACATACAGTCAACACCATTAGTTGGCGAGAGAAATGGCTATACATGCGCCTCACTGACATGTCTAAGCCTGCGGTCAAATTCAGTGCCAATGCCACATGCCTTTGTAAGCAGTGGCTGGAGGTATAAAATAGAGGGGGAAATCTCACAAGTCCATAGGAGAAAAATCATCTCACTAGAAGCCTTCACCTGTCAAAAGGAAGGACAAAAGGCACTTACATCATTGTCCATGTACTTGAAAAGCGGCGAGTTGCATACTTCGGAGACTTGGTCTTGGTCTTGCTGGTCATAGCCTTCGAGAAGCTGCTCCAGCGCAGCACAGTCTTCGCTCCCGCTGAACCCTGGGATGCTACAGCAAACGCGGGTCACAGGGCTCCACCTGCCCCCCGGGTCCTGTCTCCCATCCCCCGGGGTTCTGCCTCCCGCCCCCCAGCAGGTGTTTGCCAATAGCTGGAGACAGTCTTGATAACAAGCGGCTAGCAGCTGCGATGCTCCAGACATCCCACAATGCACAGGACAGGCCCGAAAGCAAAGAGTTAGGCCGAAATGTCAACAAGTGCCCCGACTGGACCACACCTCCAACAAGAAATGATCTTCCCAGGGGCGCCTGGGTGGCTCAGTGGATTAAAGCCTCTGCCTTTGGTTCAGGTCATGATCCCAGAGTCCTGGGATTGAGCCCCGCATTGGGCTCTCTGCTCAGAAGGGAACCTGCTTCCCCCTCTCTCTCTGCCTGCCTCTCTGCCTACTGTGATCTCTGTCTGTCAAATAAATAAATAAAATCTTAAAAAAAAAAAAAAAAAAAAGAAATGATCTTCCTATTACATGTAATCTGAGAACATTTCTTGACTCTTTTTTTGTTTCTTTTTTTTTTCTCAGAAGGCAAAGGGAACAAAATCATTCTAGTCATTCACTCCCACGAAATTCCCAGGAGAAAAACACAGGAAAGATCCCAACTTGTAAAAATCCTGCTGAAATGGTACGTGAGTCCTCCCACCACTATGAAATTTATTAAAAACCAAAACTAGCTTCATGGCCAAGAACAGCTGTCTGAGCAGTGACCTTACACTGAGAAATAGAAATGTTTACACAGCAGAAGTCCGGCAGGGCTGCCAACATCTTACCTGTAGCTCTCCCTGACACACCTCTCGGCAGCCACGTAGTCATTTCTGTGGAGATGAACTAAGACTTGAGCAATTGTTTTCTAAAACAAAAGAGGGGATTATGGTCCAAACTGACATCTATTTATTAGTAAAGTCAATCCTGACATCTGGAATTTAACTTTTAAGAGTCCTGTTTTATCTACAGAGATTGATAAATTCTTAGGAACTTCCACAGGACACGCGAGCGAGAACACCCCGCGGCAATTCCACTGAGCACACAAACCACCCTGGGTCCTGTTAAATGCAGACTGTAGTCTGGGGGGTTCCGAGACGAGCCTGAGACTGCTCGCAGGTGGTCCCGATACTGCCAGTCTGAGGACCACAGCGACTAAGACAACTTAGCACACAACCACCACATATTGTAAAGAAAATCTCTCTTAACTGTCTATATGGGTTTAATCTTCAAAAGGGAAATCCTGAAGCAGGACCTGTGACTCCACAACACTTCAGAATTATTAATAGGAAAATTAATATATTTATTTAATATAACTAATATATTTCCTATTAATAATAGGAAAAAGGTGAATGAACAAATAAAAACTTGAGATAAGAGGAACAATACTATTTATAAGCCAATCAAGGCATTAATAAGACCAAAGATGTGACTGGTAAGATCTTATTGGCAAACAGCTCTTCAAAAGGTGTTTTTCGATCTTTTTTTTCTTTATTTTTCAGATGACTTTTATTGATCTGTCCTTAAGTTCACTGAACATTTTATCATCTCCATCATCCAATATTTTACTTCAGACATTTGCTTTTTCAGTTCCAAATTTCTCATTTAGTTCATTTTTAGTTTCTATTTAAAACAAAATAAAACAAAACAAAAACACAGTCCTTTCATCCATTCATCTGTTTACTTTCGCATCTCATGGAATAGTTAAGATAGGAGCTTTGAAGTTGTGACCTGGTAATTCCCACATCTGGGTCATCTCTGGGTTGGCACTGGTTGTCTTCTGTTGGGAACTGGTGCCATTTTCCTGACTCAATCATGCTGGGTGTTCTGGGACACTACCCCAGACACTGTAGGCGCTCTGCTGCATAGACTCTGTTACGATTCTCAGGAGAGTGTGGACGCTTTCAGCAGGTTAAGCCAGCAGTCAGGCTCAGA
This sequence comes from Mustela nivalis, assembly GCF_964662115.1. NCBI lineage: Eukaryota > Metazoa > Chordata > Mammalia > Carnivora > Mustelidae > Mustela > Mustela nivalis. The sequence goes on along the minus strand of NC_139033.1, from coordinate 77,448,332 downwards.
TGCAGATTCTGCGCCCCTGTGGCGGGCGGCCGCTCCAGTCTTCAGGGCCTCTGCTGGTGGCTGCGGCTCAGCTCCAAGCAAGAGTGCTGCCAGGGAGCTGGGAGTCCTGGGTAGTGATCAAATCTTACTGCCACTCTCAAAGCCTATGCTCTGCTGCTCTGGGTCTGTCTGCCACATGCAGAGCTGGAGGGTAACCCCAGGACTTGTGTGGGCACCTGCTCATACCCACACTTGAGATTCCCTTCCCCTCCTTCCTGGGTCTTTTTCCTTGCTCTTAGCTCATTGTCCTAGCTCCTCTGACCAAAGAGATTCAGCCTCCTGCGGTGTTTCATCTGCTGCACCACTGTCACAGTCGCTGCTCCATGACTAGGGCTCACCCTCAGAGCAAAGCCAGGGGAGAAACAAGAGAAGACAAGGAGGCTGCTTTTCCCAGTCCCCCCAGTTTCGGATAGATGGGTTCCTTGGGCATTGTAGCTGCTGGAGCCTCTGCTGCCCAGCTCCATGACTGGGGGCTTCTCTCAAGGAAAGCCACAAGAAAAAACAGGGAAAATGCTGGAAACCCACTCCTGTAATGGCCGCTTCTCCAAGTGCTCACTCCTCCTGCTTTTATTTTTCAGAGTTCAGAAGTTTTTGTATTTTATCCAGAAGTTTTAGTTGTAATCAGCAGGAAAGATAGGCTATAGTGGGCTTACTCCATCTCAGCCAAAATTATTTTTTAAAATATCCGTGGACTGCAGTCTTACACACATAGCTACACCAATATGAAAAATTAACAAATATAAAGCCAAAAATAAGCACTTTCAAAACATACCTTATAACAAGTTGGATAATTCTCAATCTCCTTATAAATATTTTTTTCTTTCTGAATAGAAAGTGCTGCCTCATCAAACCTAAAGACAAAATGAAGAAATGTCAAGTAAGGCAGCTCTAAATCCTCTCAAACAGAGATCACTGTCTATTAGATATTACAGATTCTGGCAAAAGTAAGAAGGTATCAGGCATTTTTAGCAATTGCTCTACAACACAGTTTCCATGAGCTCTGCACATCTGGCTTATCTTTTAAACTCCTGATGTGCCTGTTCATGCATCAAGCAAACAGACAAAAAACAGAAGAACTCAAGGACAGGTTACTTCAAATGGAGTAGTTTAAGTCTGGTAAAGACCATCCATTAATGCGCATCTAGCCAACTCAACAACAAACCGCTCTGCAAACTTTTGTGAAAAGTATTAGAAAAGCCCCGATTTAATCAGCCCAGAGTTCTTTCCTTCCAATAAAGCCATCCAGACCCCCAAGAGCACTGCCTGCCTGCTAGAGAATTCCCTCTCCCACTCTGTCCTCACTGCCAGAATCTCCACTGCAGCCTCAGTGACCCAGAGAAAACGTCCTTCCTGCCACCTTTCATCCCCAACATTGGCCTCTCACCCATTTTCTTTTTCTTCCATCCCACTCAGGTGGCAGGACGAAGAGGAAAGGCATCACTAGCACTGTTCCCCCAATCCTCCAAGGCCCTCGCCCTTCCCCTTCCACTCAAGCCCAGCACACCCTAAGCAGCTCCTCACCTCTTCGTACAGGTGTATCACTGTCCCTGTCTGGGGACTCTCTTCCTGGCGTCTGACCTGTATCTAAAGGAAGTGTGTAGGCCTCACTCATCTCTCTGACCCCAAAAGCCAAAATGGCAAAAGCTGTCTGCACTGTTAGGATGCAGCAGGGGGGAAAGCTCTTTCGTGATTATATTAAAATACAAAAATGTTATACTACACTTTTCTGTGAATAATTAAGATCTGTGCACATGCATATATGCACACACACATGGTATGGCTTGGTTTAACTCAAAGGAGTTGAACTGAATTTTTGTGGACCGTGCCCTTGTAACTTACTACCTCATACAATAAGGCTTACTGGAGAAATGCATTCTGAATTTCCAAAGATCAACATGCTAAATTCTGGGAACAGGGGCGCCTGAGTGGCTCAGTGGGTTAAAGCCTCTGCCTTCTGCTCGGGCCATGATCTCAGGGTCCTGGGATCGAGCCCCGCGTCGGGCTCTCTGCTCAGGCTTCCGCCTCTCTCTCTGCCTGCCTCTCTGCCAACTTGTGATCTCTGTCAAATTAATTAAAAAAAAAAAAGTCTTTAAATTCTGGGAACAAAGCCAGTTTATAAATTGGGCATGGTAGCAGACTTCTAAGATTGTTCCCCAAGATTCTTGCTCCTCATATACACTCCTTGTACAGTCTCCTCTTGAACGTGGGCACAATCTCTGATTATGATGGAACTCACTCTTGTGAGGACAATCCTCAACTGACCTCAAGCAAAGCAGAGAGAATGTTTGGATGGGGCTAAACCTAATCAGTGAGGTCTTCAAAGATCAGGGATTGAAAGTCAAGAGAGTCACTAACCTCGAAGCAGCAGCAAACTGCCATCTTATAAACCATCCGGAGGGCACAGGCCAAGGATCTACAGGCTATAGCACCTCTAGAGCTGAGAACTGCCCCTAGCCAATAGCTAACGAGAAAACATGGGTATGTGTCCTCTGGCTGCAAGGAAAGGAATCCTGCCAACAACCAGTGAGCCTAGAATAAGATGGCAGTCATACCAGACCAGACGCCTGGGTCCGGCCTGGTGAAACCCTGAGCACAGGACCCAGCTATACTGGGCCTGGACTTCTAACCTGCAGACCTGGGAGCCAGTAAGTGATACTGTTTAAAGCTGTTAGGTTCACGATTATTTGTCATACAGAAAAGGAAATTAATATGAAGGATTATATATACCTGTATCATTTGTAATTATGACCATGAGCTTATCCCAGACTATTTTATAAACATTATACCAGGACATAAACATCCAGATGACATCATTCTAGTAGAAATCTTAATGTTTTGAATTTTTCATATATTTAAGTATAAAGTCTGCATTCTTCCCACATGACTTAATTATTTCCTTGGCATAAAAATAGCATTTCCATGTGCTAACAGCTAGCGAGCAAAACAGCCATCTAAGAGAAATATTTACTTGTAATAAAAAAAAAAAATCAATGAGCTTGGCTAAAAGTCCATGAAACTGACATATAAAGCCAACTGTTTTCAACTGTATCCAGGAAATTATTCATAAGTTATTATAATGAAACCCAGAGGTAATTCTTAATACTCCTAACAAAATAAAATACATGTGATTTTGCTAAAAAAAGAATAAATTGTTTTTATCTTCCTGTAATTAAAATGTAAGGCCCACAAAAATTATGTGCATACGACAGGAAATTGTCACAGGACTTCATACAACCCAGCTTTCTTATCTCCCTCACCATGACTCAAAACCCATCCTCTGGCCCCAACTGCCTCCTAAAGTCTGGAACATATGTTTAGCTACCTATAAAACTTTCAGCCCACATCATATTGCCAACTAAGTTTATCAACCCAATAAACCTTGGCATGACAATGGACAGGACAAAATTAAGTAAGATGGAAACCCAGTAATTATACAGGATTAAACTAGTACCTAGTCCACATAACACACACTCAGGCCTCCCTAAGTTTAGTATCTAGTGACTGTCTCAGTCAACTGGTAAGAGTCTGAGAGCCTTAGAAGTGGGGAGTCAGCTGGGGTTGGGGGAGTGGTTAAATGACAGAGAAGTCAGACTCTCCCCCTTGTTGGGAATCATGACAAAGCTCTGGAAAGCTCTGGATTTGGTTACCTAGTGCTAACCACACAGTGTTCAACCAGCTCAGCTGCCACAAAACTTCTCTGGAAGGCATAGGAATGTAGTCTCTGCTTAGAACAATCAGAAAGGCCTTTTCAGGGAGGGAACAAGGGCACTGGTACGGACTGATTTAAGACCCCACAGATGCAACCTAATTAAGTCTGACTCACTTTTGAATTATGGCTCTCTGAAAATGGGGGAAGAGCAGGAGACTAACACAAACATATTAAATAAGTTATTTAATTTTGCTACACTAGTTATAAACTACTGTTAAGTTAGCATTAAATATTACTGTAAAAATATAAGCATATTATCTCAATGTAACAAACATAAAATTTTAAATTGCATACTATGCCCTATTAGATATTTCTGTGAAAGCACAAAATTACTGTTTTCTTTTAGACAAATGGCAGCCCCAATTAAGATTATAAGGATAATATATATTCAAAATACTCAAATATCACATAAATTTTCTCAGTTATCTATTAATAAAAATCCTCCAGGTCTTTCTCACTTTGCACTACAAAAATTCATGTGACACAAAACAAACTGAGGGTGGCCGGGGCGGGAGGCAGGGTGGTGGGGTTATGGACATTGGGGAAGATATGTGCTATGGTGAGTGCTGTGAAGTGTGCAAGCCTGGCGATTCACAGACATGTACCCCTGGGGCTAATGATACATTATATGTTTATAAAAAAATTTTAAAAATTATTAAAAATATAAATAAATAAAATAAAATAGCAAAAAAAAAAAAAATCATGTGACAGCTGATTTATAATTCTTTCATACTATCCATACCCAGTGGTAGTTTTCAAATATCAGATTCCTTAACACTGCTGAATAAATTTATATCAATTTTTATATTATACAACTTGAATTATTTCTGTAATTTTTTTTAAAACATTGCATGAAATACTATCATTTTTCAATGCATTTTTACTAAAAATGAAAAAAAAAAAGCAAAAAACAAATTCACAAAGTAAATAAAAGATGCACTGGTTGCCCTAGATTTACAAATGTCCACCTTTCTAGCATCTCCATACCAGTCTCCACAACTGTGAATAATACTTGGCATTTGTTCTAGAATAATGGTTCTCATTACACACATTACAAGCAATCAGTAACTTCTGGGAATGACAGTGGCTACCACCACTCCATGGTGGAGCTTTCCAGAGGAATATGACTGTGTAGCTGGAAAACACTGCTCAGCTACCATCCTGGGGAGGTCCTGGCCCCCTCCTCCCTTTTGCTACTCCCCCTACAACCCAGCTTTAGATAATCTCAGTCTGGAAAACAGAAGCGGAGCAGATGCAAAAGCAGAAAGACCCTAGGAAAGCGGAGGCAGAGTCCCTGCCTATACAGAGGGGAGGCTTACTTTTTGCCCCTACCTCCAACTTACGCTTCTTAGGCCTTCAGTAGTTAAGGGGACTCAGGCCCTAAAAAGACACTGGGGAACTCAGGGGAAGACCATTAGGGGAGTGGATGAGAAAAGGAGATGAAAGTATGTCAGAACGTGCCCGTCTGCCCTAAAATTAGTAACGTTCAGGATACCATTCCCTGTTTCTATATGTGTAAAACCCTGCTCAAAGGGTCAGACTCTAGGAACTATTTTAAAGTTCAGCTTTTCTGTAACACCTGGGACCATCACCACAAACATCTCTGGTTTTGTAAGAAACCCTTCCAGCGGAGCGCCTGGGTGGCTCAGTTGGTTAAGCGTCTGCCTTCGGCTCAGGTCATAATCTCAGGGTCCTGGGATTGGGCCCCATGTCGGGCTCTCTGCTCAGCAGAGAACCTACTTCTCCCTTTCTTCTTCACTCACTCTCCCATTCGCTATCTCGGTCTCTCTCTCAAATAAATAAATAATATTTCAAAAAAAGAAAGAAAGAATGAAAGACACACTTTCAGGGACTAACGTGAACTTACTCTACCACCATTTATAAGTTGAGAATTGCCACAGTTAGCATTCCAGTTGTTTGGATTTCTAGGAAGCCAAGAGAATTAAGACAGATAAAGGTAATGACCCAAGGCTGATATGTATAAATTAAATTATGACTCATGGCTTAATACAAAAGTCCTAATTTAAAAACAAAATAAAAGCACTATTCCGTTTAGACCAACAAAAAAAACCAAATCAGTGTAACGAAGTCTTATGAAATAGTCCATCTAAATACCAACATGCACGAGTTACTAATTCTATTATTTATTCTGATGCCACTTTATTTTAGAATCTGTAGTCCTCATTAAGACAACATTTAATTCAGTCTCAGAGAGGGGTCAATAGATTCTTTAGTCATTTGTTTTTTGGTTCCTTCACAGAATTATCTTGCATCTCTTCTGTCACTAGGGAAGTAGAGACACATGTTAATGAAAAAACCTATCTTCAAACTTCGAGTTTTCTTTGTTTACCTTAAATACAACTAAATGACATCTTGGCAAACAGAATTTTATGAATGACAGAAAATGTTTCCTAAGCTTAAATTAAGGTAAAGTAAAAAACAAAGGAAAAATCAATAGGATTCTAGGTTTCTGGGGTCCAACTACTAAAGCCTTAAGTCATATGTTGAAAGGACGAAAAAACAAACACCAAATACCCTATTTAAAGACACTACTTGATTGGCGGGCGAGAACCTGTCAGTTTTCGTGGGTGAGCACTTAGGGTAGCTTGTTATCTATGCTTATACAGATATTTCTCCTCAAGAAAAACACATTGTAACTTAACCTAATAACATGAAAAAAACTGCTCTCATGCTGCTCAGCCAGACTGTAACCAATAAAAACACAATGCATGATACATTTTGGCATCAGATTAAGAAAAACAGCAAATTCTGATATTTAACATTCTACCTTGTAGACCTCACTCTTTCTGCTAGGCAGCCTGGTGTGCCTATGGCTCACACCAAAAAGATTAACAAGCCTTTCCCCAAATCACTTCACAGTTCCAAATGGGGACCGAAGGGTTACCTGGACACACAGGAACACGGTTATGGAAATCTCACCTGCGTCCTCGTACCAGCAGTCTGGAGGCTTTTCCTAGTAATTCAACCGCCTGTCGTAAGCGTTCCTCATTCTGAAGGAATCAAAGAGAAGAAACTATTGGCTGCTTTAATCTAGGAATCTTTTTTCCTCCCAATAGTTATTTGATAAATAAGTAACAGCATTTGATCAAGATGGCGGGGGGGGGGGGGTGGAATACCAAAGCTGTTAATCCATTTTATTCACTAATCAAAAAATACAGTTGAATTATGAGCACAGAAAATTTTTACAAAGCAGCCACGGCATTTCTCTATTTTCCTACATGCTGTGGATCTGAACACTCTAAGTATACAAAGGAAAACAAATTCAAACTTACTTCAAACACATTAGCTGTCTGTTGATATAACTGTACAGCTTTTTCTGGATCTACATTTTCTATAAGCCTATAGTAGACAAGAAAATGGGACTTATATGAGAAATAGAAAACTTATTTTTCAAAGGTCTTTAGTAAGACAAACAGCCAAGGGCTTCTATGCAGAGAGCTGTGTCCACACTCACTTGCCGGCTCGCTCCAATGCCATGGCTGCTGTGTCGGGAGTGCCATTTTCTAGGTACATCATGCTGGCTTTCTCAATCAGCTGAACGGCCTCAGGGAGTTTCTGCATCTCCTTCAGGCAAAGGATACAGGACAGAGCAGTAAATGCATCAACTTAAATGTAACATTAACAAACTGAAATTCATTTTATTCCTAATTCATGAAAGTAGATGATTCACAATGTTATACAACAACAAATATATTTAAGATGAAATACCTTCACATGGTTACTGTTCCCCATCAAAGCCTCCTTCAGCCAAACTAAAAAGGTATTGGTTAATTTCTACACTGAGTTCATCACTTTAGAATTTCAGAAGAACTATACAAATGGTAGAACCCAAAATGCTTGCTATTAACTTGTTTTCTAAGATTTGTAATTCTTTGAGTGTTTACTGAGTCCCTACTACATATAAAGCTCATGGCAATGGCTTTGAATCCCTACCACATATAAAGCTCATGGTCATGGCTTTGAACTGGCAGCTCAAGGGCTGTACCTCATTTCCAAGTGCATCTTGCTTCAGTAGTTTGAAATCAGATCCTTTCACAAAGGTTCTGTTCTATAGCTTCCTACTTTTAAAAAAGATCACAAGCTAAGACATCAGTAGGCTTGTGGGTTGGGGCTGAATAGCAGCTGTCCTGGGAGGCATGATGCCTCCTGACAGCGGCCGCACATCTCCCCACTCCGAACTGCCCTCCACACCTGGGCCCACCTCCTGCACACCAGTTACTCTCCATGCCCTGAGCTCATCTGAGCCTGCAGCACTCTTCCAAGACGAGTGCCACCAACACACCAACTCTGTGTCTTACTATGAAATCACAGATCTCGACATCCTGTGGTCCTTACAACATCTCCATATCAAAACTCTTCTTAAAAAAGGAACAAAAGTCATTTAAAAGCTAAACAAAGCTTATAGACATTATCTACTTAGAATTGCCATCCTAGATCTTAAAGAAGGCTCCACATCGACAGCTCAAGGGTTGTTTTCAAGTCTGACTATTCAGTACCTGAGTTGACAAATTCTTTATGATACCAAACTGGCTGGTCTCACTCTTACTGACTTGCACATTTAACTTTTTTGTTATTTAGTTATGGAGTAAAAAAGGATGGGCTGTCTTCTTAAAAGTTACACTATTTTATATGCTTCACCACGTTCTTGTAGCATGCCAAAATCATCAAGAAGACAATAAAAATATACCTATTTTCTGTGGTCTGTGTGCTTTCGTCACCTTACCACTTCTGTGGAGCAAACAAGATATAAAATCTAACAGCTGTAGAGGTTGGTCCAAACGGTGTCTTCCACTCTGCCTCCTTCTACATACTATCACGTCCTAAGCCTTGCTGGGGGATGAATATCAAGGTCTGTATGACAATCTGATGGAAATTTGAACCCACAGAATTGACACTGGGCCACGTAGCTCAGGACCTCTAATGCTGCTGAGGACTGTGCAAAGGCATTTAATATAAATATAAGAGCATACCAGAAAGCATTTTCTCTTGTCTTCTCCCCTATCCACTAGGTTTATTTTTTCTTCATTCAAAGTAGTGCCTTCAAATTCTCAAATTAAACAGACACTACAGCAATGGAAATTATAAAGACTTTTGATGAAGACTCAAGTCTTAGCACAGCTGTTAGAATATAAACTGAAGCTGTGAGGATTATATATTACAGTGTTCCCGCATTTTTGTACCTTAAAGGAATGTATCCTAATAATAAGCACAAAGTACACCAAGACGACAAGAGCCATCTGGGAGCTTCCTAGGAGTTCTCAGGGGGAACAGGGACAACAGAAGGTCAGGGCACATACCTAGCTCCTTTGGCTACAAAAGAAATGCTAGTTGCTGAGAAACTGCTGCTGATAACCTGGCGTGCATTACTTAATATCCACCTGGTTGTACATTTTATCCAGAAAAGGTTTATTCCAATGGCTATGTAACAGTTTCTTATAATGAAGCATCAAAATACACTTAAATATCCTATTATTAAAAATTTAGAAACTGCCATTTTTGTTAAGCAATATGCAATAAACATTTTTACACATCAATTTTTGCTATCTCTTTACAAGAAAGTCACAGAATTGGAATTCTTGGCTATGAAAATTCTCAAGGCCGTTGATATATATTATCAAAGTAGTTTTTTAAATGACAGTAGAAAATCAGCATTTAAAAAGTTAAATGTAAAGAGCAGGAGAACTGTGTGTAGAGCATTATCTCAATCTATGTGTGTATATATGTGAAAATGTATGTACGTAGAAAAATAACTAGAAGGAAAAAAAACCTAAATACATTACTAACATTTTTTGGCATGTTCTACCATGACCACTTAAAAAAATATCAGCAAGATTATAAAAGTCACAGTAATTTAAAAAAAAAAAAACAAGTTTTACTAAAGTGCAAATTCTTAAAACAACGCTTTATAATAAATAATTCAGATAGCTTTTAATACATTAGTGAACATAAAAATGGAAAGGAAATGTTCGATTTCAATTGCTACTTGGCATACTTGGGAGAGTGAATGTCATTAAATGCCATAAAGTAACGTTTTTTCTTACCACAACAGGATATCAATTCCCAGCCTGCTTTTAAGAAGCAGAAATATGAAAAGTGGCTCAGGTACATGAGCCAAACTATTTCACTCAACAAGAATCAGAATTAAATAGCCAATGCCAACTTTTATAAAACAAGCAAATATTTCTTCTTTCTATAACCCAAGGGTAGTAAAAAATACATATATTTGTAAATTTTTACTACATTACAATGTCCTGAAGTTCTCAGAAGTAGGGAAATCTCTCACATAGTTTTTTGTCTAGCAACAGTCCCCTGGTAGAAAGCTTAGAAACTTACTCAATACATTCTCTTAAATTTCACCTTTAAAACTCCCTATCAAGACACATACAATGTACCCTTGGGTCTGATTAGCATTACTTTGGAAAAGAAATCTTACCAACTCTCACCTTACAGCTAGGAGAGTTTTCAACCTCCACACAAATTTACTTTAACACCTTGTAGTTATTAATTTATTTTACCTACAGAACAGTTGTGGCACATTACTGACCTTCAACATCATGCCAGCTTGCTCATAAGCTCTGCAAAGAGAATACAATTTCTCAGATGAGATGTTAATGAAATAAGGGGGAGGAGAAACCTTCTACCACAGATATGAGAAGTTATGTCAATTAAAACTGGCTCAGGCACTACATATTGCTTTAGGTTTTTAATAACATTTTATTTTCTTTTCATTTTCGTGAGCAATGATGCCTTGGAAACAATAGACAACTGAGTTAAAGGGATTTTTATTTTGCAGATGCAAAATTGAGTAAATCTCAGAAAGGTTAAAGGACTTTCTATCTGCAAACCTATATCCAAGTTTTGAAACAAGTAAATACCCTCCACAAAAGCAGGAGAAAGACTGTTTGTCTCCACAAGGGCTATTATTAACTATCAAGAAAGAGGGAGAAAAAAAATTCTAACTTACTTGTTTCTTCATAGGTTATTGGAGAAAATAGTCCTAAAAATATTTGGTGAATTGAATGTAAACACTGTATAACTTAGTTAGGAGGGACTTAGTCAGTTTCTAAGGGTCAGGTAAAGACCAAAACAAATGGAAATGATTATTTTATTTAAATCGATACAAAATAATTTACTATCAATGGATTTATAACTTAGAAATAATTTACTGACCTATGGAAAAACAACATTTAAAACATTATCTCTAAATACATGAAAACATGGAAAATATTTACTTACTTGGCAGCATGAAAAAGACTGAATGGATGTAACAAAGTCAAAATTAAGGAAAAAAACCCGAATCAACAGTTTCCAAAGATCTACTATTTAAAAAACATGGTCATCTCCCCTTGCTGGTTCTAAAAGACAGATCTTACAATCAGATGAAGCAAGCATTTCACACCTGTTGATGTCTCTCACAACTACCTAATTCACAAAAACACTGAGGAAACACCACATAGATTTTTAAGCTATGTCTACTGACCATTAATCTGAAAAGTGTCACTGTAATGCAAAGTTATTATAACCATAATTTGGAAATGAGATAAAATTGACATTTTTTACTTAGTAAGTTTTAAAATACGTCAGGAAAATTTATTGCTTTAAAATATTTAAAAATCTTTCTTTAAATACCTAAGAAAGACTATATTTTTAAAATATTTATTGAGCAGTTTATATATTTCTAATACCTCCACTACTGTTTCATTTTCAGCACCTATGTACTTCCCTCACTTCATCCCAAGGAAAACCAGCATCAAGCAAATGCAGAAACAACAGAAATAAACTCTCAAATACAGCTCTGCAAAACAATGTGAACCTTATGATTAAAAGTCTCTCTGTAAATGCTCCTTCAGAGTCTAAATACAAAATTTTTCTAATTTTCTAATTTCTAATTTTCTAATTTAATAGCACTGTAGTCCACATGTAGCAAATTTCTAACAAAAGAAAACAATGAGCTTCTGTCCAAATCATCAAATTGTTGAATTTCTTTATAAAGGTTGAAAAAGATACGCCCTGTTATTCTCATGGGCAACAGCTTCTCTCAGGCAGGCATCTTTTGCTTGCTCAAACTGTTTGGCATTTTTAAAGGCAACAGCTGAAACAGAACAATAACAACACAAAACAGACTTTCTAGTCCATTGTTAAAAAAACTTCCAATCAATCGTTACCAAAATCTGCATCATGTAGGAAGCATTAGAAAATACCCTTATTTTAATCAAATGTGTTAAGTGTTATACAACGCTACTTTGTCCTAAAGAATTTTCTTACAACTTTTTGATTACCAATAACTTAGAAGTACTTTCAAAAGTCTGGTGTTTTGTTCTGTCAAACTGTATATTGCTGGCAATAAATCATTGCCGCTTCCACGCAAAACCAAGTCTTTTTAACAGCAGCACCTAAGCTTTGAGAAACTAGGATTGCATCAGTCAAACCAATACTCTGAAAGAACAGGTCCTGTCCCTAAAGACAGCACCTTACTTCACCAGTTCAACATTTAATCATAAAAACAGCACTTTAGCTACAGCTTATTCCATCTTTGAAATTATTTAGAAATGGAAGACCAATAAATACATTCAACATTTGTAAAATAAACCCTCCTTTGGCACAATCTTTAAATAAATGCCTAAAACATTAATAATGCATTTCTTTTACATAAAGCTTTTATGCTGTTTAGTGGGTTTCTATGTAAATGACATCTCCAGTGTCCAGAGAGCTAAAATATATTGCTCACTGTTGTAAAAATGTCATTACCAGGGCAAAACAATAAGGAGTGACCCTAAAATAGGATCTTCCAGATTTTGGAAAACTTGCTAAGAGTTGTTTACAAATAAGTAAAAAAGGATACTGTATAAAAAATTTTTTTAAACTCAAACTCTTAAAATTCTCTTTAATAAAACATTGAAAATAAACAAACTATTGAACTATTTTCATCCCTGGACTTGCACATTTTGCTTTAAAAAATGATTTTGATGATTAAATATATTTTGCATAACCCCTTAAAGAAAATAAACAAAGGATGATTTAATGGGAAAATATGACCTGAAATATGTATTTATGAAAGCAACTCATGGTCTTAGATGCTTGTAAAACAAACCTGTGATAAATTTCCCTCACGAGATTTGCAAAATGTTGTCCCCTCTAGTTACAAAAGCGTTCCTGTATAAGGTGTCCATAGAATCCACATGAACTTTGAACTTTTAATATTTTTTCTTTTAAATAGGACAAATAATTTGCATAGTTTGACAGAGAGAATTTAGTCAGGATTTAAATTTAAGTGTTAAAGACTCATTAGCTTTCTATTTACCTGATTTCTTTATTCTCTGGCAGCATACTGAAACTAAAGTCTACTAAAAGCACACTATGTAGGTGGTCTCTGTGTTAGGCTAACAAACGTGATCTGAGCGGTGCTGGAACACAACTGCAAATGTGTTCAGAGTACTTCAAACACTGCATTATGCTTTGTATCCCAAATAATGATGCATATGCTGAAAGCTGTCATTTCATGAGTAAATGCTAAATTTTTAGTAAGGTCCTTCTCTGTTGCATATTGCAGATTATTTTTATCTTATATACAGATAAATTTATTCAAATATTTATATAGCTTAATACTTCACGAACATTTATCAGCCTATCTCAAAAGTGCAGTTCTTGAAAAAAACATGTGCCAAACACACAAAGAATTTGCAGATCTGCTCAGAATAAGGCTAAATTAAAAAATAAAAAGTTAACAAAGAAAAATCTTTATTCTATTATAGGAAGTGTAATAGAGGTCTATGGCAAAAACTCCTGGAAATAGTATGCAACTGACTAAAGTTCAAGAATAATACACAAACAGCGGAGAAAAACCTGCAGCTATCTACTGCCAACCCTCCCCACCACCGCTCTCACGAGAGAGCTGCAGGTCACCGATCTCAAACTCAGCCCTCAACACAGCTGAAAATAACAACTGGGAGAAAAGCAAGGGCTTGGGCAGGTTTGTTTAACTGTTAAAATCTCACAGAAAGCATGAAGTGTAAGTATTTTGCCAAGACGTAGTTCTCGGCCTATGTTAAGACTACATACTGGAGTCACAGGACTACCATCACACGTACCTGCTTTTCCATACTCAGAAGCGGCACTGTCATAATCTGGTTTCCATTTTAAAAAACCAGTTTTCAGGCTAAAATGAAAAGAAGACACATTCAACTGACGTTCCCAACCACATTTCTGAAGTCAGAATCCTGCTTTAATGGCTTTGTAGGTGATTTTTTAAAAGACACCTGTGCGAAGTCCCCACCCCGCCCACCTCCACCCAAATTCATTTACAATGAAACAGGCTCACCATTTTCCCTCTCCGTATCACAGACGTGGTTTTCTCCTTTTGAAATGTCTGCATAATAGCCAAGCACAGCAAAAATTCTTAGTGCATGGTCCCCGGGCCAGCATTACTAGGAAATGTGCTAAAAATGTAAACTTCTCCCGACCCAGACCTACAGAACCACAAACTCCAGGGTGGCAGCAGCCATCGGGGTACAACAAACCCTGAGGTGCATTAAAGCTTGAGACCCTCTGAAGCACGGCATCAAGCAAGCAGTTGGATTCCTGAGACAGAAGCTCAGGAGAGGCTCGAGTTATTAACTTAAGAACCACTAGTGTATGCCACACCAGGGACCTAGCTAAGATCTACCAGGGAGATCTTAAGAGAGTGACCTGCAAGATTGCAGAATACAAACGTTCAGGACCACGACACAGGAAGCCAGCAAACCAGGTTCAGAATTAGCCAGCAGTGAACAGGAAGCGTAGCCAGAAAGATGAGAATGTTATGAAAACAATAGAAGCTGCTTTCCAGGATCACTACTGGTTTATCAGATGTCAAAGCAAAAGACCATCAATTTTGAGTCGTTATCTTACTTGCTCTTTCTTTAATATTTTATTTTTTTTTAAATAATTTCAAACTTTCAGTGTAAAGTAACCCAGTGACCGTCAAACTTAGGTGCGCCTAAGAACTGCTAAATAAATGCCATCTCAAATTCCAAATTTCAATGCAATTAGTGAAAGCCAGCTTACATGTAATGCCGTAAGGTGCTTCAAAGGAGCACCTTAACTGAAAGACACAGAATCCCCAATAGCCCTCAAAAGTACGCCTTTGTTTGTGACAGTTGTGTGAACCACCCAGAAGTTCTAACTTTTAAGCAACATTTTTTGGCGATTAAACATATTTAACAGGGCGCCTGGGTGGCTCAGTTGGTCAAGCATCTGCCTTCAGCTCAGGTCATGATTCCAGTGGCCTGGGATGGAGCCCCCGCATAGATTTCCCTGCTCAGTGGGGAGACTGCCTCCCATTCTCTCACCCCTGCTTGTGCTATCTATCTCTGTCAAATAAATAAATAAAAATTTTTTTAAAAAGTATATTTAACATCTGTGTTTGCATATATACTAGGATCCAAACGTGTGAGCAATTTTTAAAGCTTACCAAGAACATTATTGCTCAGAAAAATAAAATCCTTAAATAGCAGTCTAACCCACAAAACTGGGTACAAAATTCTAATCTACAAACAAAATTCTAATGCCCCACCCCTACCCTAAGGGTTCATTATAATCTATATATTAACATAATTTCTTAAACCCCACCCAAAACACAATACAGTCAGTTGTCTAACATGCTACACATGGAAAGAACTAGAGATTTTAAAATATAGCAAATCATCCCCAGTCAACTAAACACCTCTAATAAGAAAGAGAGAAGGCATTCTGGTTAATTTAATGGCTCTCTTAGTGGTTTTGATATTTTGGTCAAGAGTCAATAAGGAAATTCTGTTGAGCCCAACAGACCAATTTCCATAGGACCAAAACCCACAAAACCACTATTTGCTAGAGGGGCTTGATTAAAATTACAAAACTATCTGTAAATATTGAACCATATTACCACTAGAAAACAGAGAAAAACCCATTCTTCTCTCCTAAGCTCCTGGCTCATTTTTCCTGTCAATTACTAACAACTCTGTCTAGAGGCACTTCAAACATAACACGCTCAAGCCTGAACCCAATATCCCCCTTCCTCATCCCTACCTGCCCATCATGTTCACACTTCAATAGCCCCTATCTTAGCTAAAGGTCTCCCCTCCATGTCATCTCCTAAATTGGAAACCTAAGAGTCAAGTTTTTCCCTCCATATCCAGTCAAGTCATTAAAGCCTACCAATTCTATCTGACAGACGTCATCCAATCTTGCCTCTTCTATTGTTGCTTTTTTTTTTTTTTTAAGATTTTATTTATTTAAACAGAGAAAGAGAGTGAGCACGAGCAGGGGAACAGGCAGAGGGAGAAGCAGACACCCTGCTGAACAGGGAGCCCAAGAGACACCATGCTCTCGTTCTCAGGACCTGGGGGATCATGACGTGAGTCAAAGGCAGACTGAGTCACACAGACACCCCTTGTATTGTTACTTTTCTTTTTTTTAAGATTTTATTTATTTATTTGATAGATCACAAGTAAGCAGAGAGGCAGGCAGAGAGAGAGGAGGAAGCAGGCTCCCTGCTGAGCAGAGAGCCCGATGCAAGGCTGGATCCTAGAACCCTGGGATCATGACCTGAGCTGAACACAGAGGCTTTAACCCACTGAGCCACTCAGAGGCCCCTTGTATTATTACTTTAATTCGAACCCTCATCGTGAGCCTACTAAACCCTCATGGAAATTCACCTTTCCTGCCTGCCCTTCTCTTCCATTTCTCCCACCTTGAGGATATTAATTCTTCCTTACTTTGTAGACCCACTGAAACTGCATACCTCTATTCTAACATTTAGTATTTTATTTTTACTCATCTGAGGACTTGTATGCCCGCCTGTGAATTCTAAGCTCCTGAATTAAGGACTACTTTTGGTTGCCTTAATAAGCCCAGTGGCTGGGTCAAAGATACACTTACTGAATATGCCAAAGTTCTCACTTTCCTCTCCCACTGTACATTCTCCATTTTGCCGCTGCACTTCCTTCACCACAAAAAAAACCTAACCCGGTCCCACTGGTTATATGATCCCCAGAAAAGCTAAGGTTCAGGACCATCTGAGGAGCAGCCCCTTCATGATGGGACCCCAACTTCTCTGCTCTAGCTCATCCGCTGGCACTTCAACTACTCTACATTAACTATTCTCCTCTCATACTTTCAGGCCTGTGGACATACGACGTCCTATCCATAGATTCTGTCTCATAGGATTTGCCTTCTGTCTAAAAAATCTCCTATTTTCCAAGGCCCTGTTCCAAAATACCACTTCTGGGAAATCTTCCTCAATTCCACCAGACAGAATAAACTTCTCCCCCCACGCGCATTCTACCAAAGCAAAGTTAACACAGCTTTATTATGGTCCTTATTAAACAAACTATCCTAATACTTTTTTTTAAGATTTTTGTATTCATCCATTTGACAGAGAGATCACAAGTAGGCAGAGAGGCAGGCAGAGAGAGGGAGAGGGGGAAGCAGGCTCCCTGCTGAGCAGAGAGCCCGATGCAGGGCTCAATCCCAGGACCCTGAGATTATGACCCGAGCCCAAGGCAGCGGCTCAACCCACTGAGCCACCCAGGTGCCGCTATCCTAATACCTTTATGTTTGCTCCCAGTAAAAAAAAAAAAAAAAAAAAAAAAAGTAAGATTGTTGTAGGAATCTCCTGCACCAAAAGAGCTCCAGGATCTTACACACTGCCTGGAAGGGGTAATACAGTATAACAAAAAGTACTGGAATTTCTTCCCCTGTTCAAAACCTGGCGCTGCCATCTTTCAACTGTGCGGCCTTGGGCAAGTCATCATAAGGCTTGTCCAGGCCTCACCTCTTCTGTATGTCGAAAGTTGTAAAGATCTCAGATCAGGCATAAAGCATCTAACACACAGCACCACACAGACTTTTTACGGTCTCTAACTGCCGAATAAAAATTCGTTGCAGTAATGACACTGAGGAGGAGGGGAGTGTTCAAAGGACTGACTGGGCAGGATCAGTTCAATTCCGCGAATATCTGTTGGGTGCCTACTACGTACGGTATCGGAAGCTTGGGAGACACATAAAATGACTGAGGTAGCGCAAACCCCAGGACCCGAATACTAGGACGCGACAAAAAGCCCCCCGGAATTCGCAGGGTACATCTGTATCCCCTTTCCCAACGCGAGAGTCTTTCAGAGCGCTGGTTCTCAGCAAGGCGATTTTCTCCGGGTGCACAGGGCAGTCGCCGCCACGGATCACGCGGTCCGGAGTGCCCAGACCAAAACGAGCAGAGCCTCCAGCCCACAGACCCCAGGAGAGAGTGGGGACGACTTCCGGCGGGGAGACCCAGTCCGCTTCCGGAGGTGCAGCAGGCCCCGCCCCGGCCCCCAGGCCGCAGCCCACGGGAAGCCACCGCCTTCAGGGCTCACTCTCCCGGGCCCTCCCTCCAACTCCCGGACCAGGCCATCTTGGGGCACGGACCCAGCGGACCCTGTCTGAGACGCCCACTCACTATTTCTCTGCTTTGGCGAGATGCTCCAGTCCCTCATTTATCTTCTGAGCCGCCATCTCGAAGGTCCGGGCCCTGACGAGGAGGGGGAGAGCCCGGCTGAGGAGGCGTGGGAACGCCGAGGTGAAAGCCGGGACGGTGCCGCAGCCCCGCCGCTACGGGGGCCCGTAAGGCGCAAATCTAATGCGGCAAAGTAGTGTCGGGAACCAGTAGGGGCGCAGCTCTGGCACACACTGCGCAGGCGCAGAGCGCCCGTTTTCGCCTGAGCCTTGGGCGTTTAGCGCAAGCGCCGTGGGTACCGAGGGCCGTTCCTGCCTGCAGTCGCTCAGTAAATATTTATTGAGCACCTAATATGTTCCTGGAACTTTTCCAAGCACCAGGAAATCAGTGGGGAGTACAATAGACCAAAAAAATAAAAAATAAAAAAATTCCCGCCCCCGTGGAGCTTTGCTTTTCTATTCACGTGAAACACGTTGGTGCTATAATTTATTACACTTACTCCATAGCTGGAATGGTGCTCATTCATCCTGCCTTTGAGCGCCAACTGTATGTCAGTCAGTAAGCAAAACAGACTATCAGTCTCGTTTACTGCCAAATAATCACTGGACACACAAATTGTAGTGAGGGCTTTGAATGAAAAGTTCAGGGAGTTCGGATCTTTTGCAGTGCTCAAGCAGGGATAACAGCCAGTAATACTCCTGGCTCAGTGGATCCCTCACAGTGATTGCAATACCCACATAGATGATTCCTGCAATGCCTACTCGCCTCTTGGATTCTCACCCCCACCAACTTCCCAGGATCGCTCCCTCGACCTTATTACTAGTAACTGTGTGCCTTCCACTATGTCCATTTCAGGCAGCCCACTTGAACTACCTCCTCTCATTCCTGCTCGCCCTTCCTAGTGTCAGCAATTCTCACTTTCAACAGAGCTCGGTCCGTTTTCCTGTTCTTCTGTTCTTATTCACACTTCCCTCTTCACCCAGCAGAGATCTCATGTTCCATCATTTTAGCTACCCTGTGGTAGCGAAGCCTCAAACTCCTTGGCCCTCCCTATCCCTCCTTCTCTCCCTGTCTGGAAAAGCCCCAACTCTCCACCCACTCTGGAACTGCTCTTGAGGAGGAAAACGTGGCTGGAGAAAAAACAAACTAGCCTGTTAACATGACTCAATTTAACGATCATAAACATCAAGGAGGTCTTTGGTCTTTGCTGCTGAGCAACTGTACTTCATTTTCCTGTCAAATTACTCACCCACTCACTTGGATGGCCGTTCACACCCTCTTTCTCCTCCAAATTCCCACACAATCTCCCCGCCTGCCTGCCAACTCTTACTTCTTGTTTCATAGGAAATAGCAACTGAAGAGATATCTTGCTTTTGGCCTCATCAGCCCATCTGCCAGTGACCTGTATCTATGCCTAAATAGTCTTCCTTTTCTCTAGTGAACATCTCTCTCATCTGTCCTCATGTCCTTATTTAGTCTCACGGGGGTGAGCACCATCGATGCACAAGGCTTACTGTCATCCTCCCATTGTCTAGCTCGAGCCACCTCATATGAAGGCACACCATTCCCAGAGGGGGAAGTGGAAGCTATAGGCCTCCCGGAACCAACTCAAAATCACTTCTGCCACTTTTATTGCTCAAAGCAAGTCATGAGGCAAGTCCAGACTCGAGAAGTAGGGACATGAAGGGGTACAGAATATTGTGATTGTGACTTCCAGCTCATCATAGCTCTGTAATAACTGATTCGGTTATAAGGGAACTGGGGACTTTATCAAGAAACAGTGACATTTTACATTTTTAGGTGAAATTAGATTTAACATCCCCCCCCCAGTGCCATCAACCCCCGAAACCACTCAAAGTGCCAGAAATGTTTCTAAGGGATCTCCACCAAAAGTCCCTAGCCTCCTCCTCACGCTCCCTTGTTCACACATTCACTTATTAAATGTTTTCTGAGCACCCACTCTTTTCAAGGTGCTGTTCCTATATACACAGGACACAATGGTAAGCAAGAAAACATAGGGGAGAAAGAATTGTCTTCCTCTACCCATCTTAGATTCTCCATCCGGGGCACTGTAAATTAGACTGGCAAAGACAGATCAACAGGAGGAAAGCATACAGATTTATGTAATACAAGTTTCACAGGACACAGAGACCTCCTAAGGAAATGAAGACCTGTGAAAGTGGTTAAACCTGAATGTGGTTATGCTAGGTTTGATGAAGGGGGAAAAGTTGTGGGAAACATGACAGGACAAAGGATATGAGTTAAGGGTAGTAAACTGAAGGAAACCTAGCAAGGACTGTTCATTCAGCGTCCCTTCACCGTCTGAGATAAGGAAGGTCCTCTTTTCCAGGTATGAGAGGACGTCTCTCATAGGAGGCCTGATGGGATTAGGACATGCTCCCCCAAAATATGTCACTTTGGTTTGTTGAATATTTTAAGCCAAGGAAGTTTGAGCAAACAACAGAAGCAGGTAGAGCACTCTGACCTCCCCTGCCCATTGCCCTTCTGCCCTGAAACAGGTCATAAACCCTCATGTGGGAACTGCCTCCCTACACCTGGAATAAAGCAACATGCTTCTTGCCAAAGATGGAGGAACGTGGAAGAATCTGAACACGCAGGACTTGCTAAGCTTCCACTTTACCGCCCTTACCTTCCACTCCTTGTCATATTCCTCGGTGCCTGCCCCCTCCTCACTGAACCCAGCATGAAAAGACACAGGTGTAGTTCTCTGGGTCTTCATTTCCTTATGAAGTCTCCCATGCCATGTAAAACTTACATGAAATACACCTGTATACTTTTATCCTGTTAATCTTTGTTTAATTTTCAGACCCAGGCAGCGATTCTAAGAGAGTTGAAGAAAACTGTTTTCTGTCCTCCTGGGTCTTATGATCTGCTTCAGGGAAGAAGGGAGTGGTCCGCGAGAACTTCCTGCACCTGTTGTTCCTCAAATTCCTTCACCTTAAATTGTTCAGTATGCCAAAGTACCATAATCTGAGTCAGCCCGCTCAAAACCCTATCAGGACATAATATCTGTTCACATGGAATTTGTGATCAATGAGGGGACACAAATATTTAACGTAATGTTGCTAAGCGTTGACAAAGAAAGAATAGAAAAGAGAAAGGAGGTTCTGACATGCCCTTGGCATTTAAGGGTTCCCTGTTCCCAAAAACCTTTCATTAGGGAAACTGTGTAAGGCCATGCTAACTCACTTCCCAGGAAAGGGATCTAGAGGAGGAAGAACAGGGAGTGTAAAGGGGGATACAAATACTCTACTTTCTTCTCCCCTGATCCTACATTTGGGTTGAAGTAGGGCAGGAGGGAGAGATATTTACAATGGGAAGCCAGCTCGGATGAGCCAAAAGTGGAACATTTGCACCCAAACGAGGAAAAACTAAAGAGTGTAATTTTTCAAACAAGACCTGATGGTGTACCCCATGAAAAGAATTCTTGCTATCATAGCAGCTGCTGCCAGCACCCAAGCAAAGGTTGTCTCTGTCGTCTTTGCCTTCCACCCATCTCCTGCTTTCTCCCTACTTTCCGGGGCATCTCTCAGCTCCTCTTCTGGGCCCCTTGCAGGCAGTCAATGTCCCATTCATTCCCCATGCTGGCTTCTGGCTCAAGCGACCCCACTGAGCTCATCCTCTCTTATTCTACAGGTTCCTTTTTTAAATTTTTTATCTTGCCCCAAGAAAAATGTGCGTGCCCAAGTGCTCTGCTGGTTTGGAATCTGACTACAGTAATTTCCATCAGGGGGTAAATGAGGCTGAACTAGAGCTTGCTACCCCATGGTTCACTAGCGGTGGGCTGCAGCCTTCAGGAGGTTTTTCACGCCCAGGTCCCTGGGTTCCTCATGTGCATGAACCTCCCCTGCTCTCATCAGCTCTGCTGCCAGGAAGCCAGATCCTTGGACCCACCTTCCTCAGCTGAGTGTTCAGGGAAATGAAGGGTCTTTGTCTTTGCTTGGGAGAGAGTTTGGTCCATGAACTCCGTTTTAACTCAGAAACTGTAAGTGAGGAACCACAAAAGCTCCCATATCACTAAGTTTTGTGTGCTTATTAAATTACCAGGACCTCAGCAGCATTGCTATTTTAAAAGATTTATTTTTAATTTTAGGTTTTGTTTTGCAAATCTATTGCTGTGTAATAGGTTACGTGGACTCTGAGACTTGGCCCAAGTATTACCATGAGTTATAAAGTCATTTCTCTGGGAAAAGAGATTCTGAGTCACAAAAACAAAACAAAGCAAAACAAAAAAGCAAACAAAAACTAACAGACTTTGAGGACAAATCCTATTATAATTTGACAGGATCCCCTCCTTGCAATAGGATTTTAGAAAATAATTCTTGACTTTTGTTGGGATAAAACTGACAGATATCTATATATATTATGATATCTATATTTTTGTTAACAATTAATGAATCCATTGCCTAAAAAGTCACTTCCAAATATCTATGAAATTAATGAGATTAATATGGAGATCAAGATTGAGAATTATTTCTCCAGATTCATATATTCAATGTATGCTCTAAAGTCCCACTCAGAAATTGAAAACCTCTTGTACCCTGTGCAAATCTGAACTCCTGAGACTGCAAACCCACTCTTCCTCATCTTACCCATGCTGGCAGATGGCAACTCTGTTCTACTCATGGTCCAAGCACATGGAGTGACTCAGGCCTCCTCTCTTTCTCACACACCTACAACATGTGATCTGTCAGGAAATTTGGTTGACTCTACCTCCAAAAGATTTCCAGAACCCAGTGGCTTCTTGATCGGTCCACAGCTGTGAGTGGGGTCTGAGTTCCTATCCTCTGTTACAGCAGTGGCCTTTGGACCTGTGCCCCATTTTGTCCAGAAGCAAGAGGATTCTTCTAGAACATATCAGACCAGATCACTGGGGGTTCCAAACCCTCCAAAGACTCCAATTTTCTCAGAGTGAAAGCCACAGGCCTTAGCACAACCTACAAGACCTACCAGGACCTGAGTGCCTCCCACAAGACCCCTTGGCCACACCAGCCCTGCCAGTTCCCCCTCAGGGTCTGTGTTTGAGTGTTCCCTCACCCAGAGCATGCTCCCCAGAGTTTTGGTAGATCCCCACCTTCTTTAAATCCATTCAAACCTCACCCACTCTCCAGTGCCTGCCCCACTGAGCCTGTCACTTGCTCTCTCCACCCCCTTGACATGCTTTCAGACCCCAGAATTGCCCTGCTTTGCCCCCATGGTACCTGGCATCTTCCATGATGTCATTTTCTTGTTTCATTGAACTTTTTGTTTGTTGCTCATCTCTCCCCATGGAAGTTAAGCCCCAGAAGCCTGGATGTCTACATGCAGTTTGCTTGCTTGTGTTTAGAGTAATACTTGGCACTGAAGAGGCACACACCACGCAGATATGGGGTAACTGGTGACTTGTCCTCTTATTCCTGTGACCACCCTGCTCCTTTCTAGCCACGACTGATGGTTTGCTCTATCTGCCCCACCACTAACATGTGAGCTCTGGGGGATAGGGCCCCTGACTTCCTGGGGAGCCACTACAGTGTGGTGCCTAGAACAGAGCTCACTCAATTCTGCCCTAAAATTCTCGCATTTTTCCAGAAGCGAAAGAGGAGTTAGAGCATTCAGAAGCTCCTTGCTCCAGAGCCTTGGCATGGCTCTTCCTTGGGGGAAGATTCACCTTGGGGGGATTCCTCAGGCTCATAACCTGCTTCTGTTTGCTGGGCTCTCTCCGTGGTTCCCTCCGTCTCTGCTGCTTAACCTTGCATAGAATCCTCATTGTTAATTTCTTTCTATTTTTGAAAGAATCCCCAAGATAACACAAGAGAGGAAGTCTGTGAGATGGAGAAAGACCCACCCACGGGTGCCAGTCCTCTGACCTGGGCACAGGATGGTACAGACCAGCATATCTCAGGCCACAGAGCAGAATTTCCAATGTAGCCACTGTCCCGTAGTTGCCTCTGCGTCAGTGGGGAGGAGGTGGATGATTGTGGTGCTGAGTGGACCCCACCCTGTCCAGCTTGCCTGACCCTGAAGGCTCCCCCACCCTGGGGGTCCCTGACAGCTGTGAGACCAATGGCTCAATAGAGCAGCCACAGTCTGTAAGAAATTCTACTAAGTGTTTTATGCATACTGCCTTCGAGGCACTACAACGAGCCCATTTCACATCTGAGGAGACTGAGGCTCAGAGAAGCTAAGGAACTCGCTTAAGATCACACAGTCAGTAAGCAGGAAGGCAGAACTTGAACCCAGCACCACTTGGCTCCAAAGTCTATAGTCGAGCCACAGTAATGGACTGCAAAATGGTCCCTGGTCTGTAGCAGTTTAATTAGAACTCACACATTACCCCCACTCGGTTGCATGGATCCGTTATAGATGTTCAAATTTGGGGGGGAAAAATCAGAGTGCACTTTACTACATATATGTTAGTTTGGAAATTTCACTTAGTTGAAAGTGGAGTTGAGAATTTATTAGGTATTACTGAAGTAAGTTGCCAAATCGCTGAGAAGGAAACATCCCTGCCAAATGTAGTAAGTACATTTTATTGAGACTTTCCAAGTTCATTTCCTTTGTTCATGGTCTTGTAGTTCTCCCTCGGAAACACACGGTGGCACTACTCGCGCAGGCTTTCATAGCCATAAACCACAGAAACAGCCGTTAATTGTTACTTTGGATTACAGTCAGATTCTGGCAACATTTCGCATTCATAACTGAACTTTCCACATAAAAGTGATACCTCTCACTATTTTGTACACAAAGTTAAGCAGTGTTGCCGAAGAGTTCAGAGTACAGTAAAGCTAGAAAGATCTGCAGCCTTATTAATATGTCTAATAACAGATCTTTTATATCCACTTTGACCAACACAACTGTTTTGATGAATGATACTTTCAAGAAGAGTGAAGACGTAGAACTTACTCTGCTAGTTATCTTTGAATAAAAGTAGAAAGCGATTTGCTAAATTGACTTAGTAGAGTCCTAATGTATGTTTTTTGGACTACTTGCAGATAGTTCCATCTTGAAAATGTTCTCTTTCTAAAACTGTATCCCAAAGATAAACCTGTGAAGAAGACTTTAGTCTTAAATTGTAATAACTTAATTGTGTGGTTACATTTTATGCAAATATAAATTATACAGATTTGAAATAATACAACATAAATATTAATAATGCCTGACTTTGTCAGTGACATTTGCAAATAACATGCATCTTCTACATTAAAAACTCCTCAAGAATCGCACAACTTGGGGTTATTGTCGGCTTTCGGCTCAGGTCATGATCCTTGGGTCCGGAGATCAAGCCCAGCTCTGGGCTCCCTGTTTAGCAGGGAGCTGCTTCTCCCTCTGCCTGTGCGCTCTCTCTTTCTCAAATAAACAAATACAATCTTAAAATAAAAAAAAAAAAGAATTGCATAATTTGAAGCTGTCAGGAACAGAGTTGTAGAGTGGGTTTATGCTATTTACTCTTTTGACATTCATTCAAGAGATATTTGTGGAGTGGCTTTTCTGTGCCGGGCACTGTTCCAGGCTCTAGAGGTACAGCTGTGGATACAAGAGTCAGAAATCCTGCCTGGTGCTCCCAGAGTTTACATGCTGGCGAGAGAAGGGTGCAGGTGGGGGCTTGGGAGACAAGTGGGAATGCTAAATGGGGATCTGTGCTTCTCAGAAAATAAAGTAGGAAGAGGGCTGAGGTGGTGCCCACGCAAGGGTGGGACCAATTATCTCACTGAGCAGGTGACGGCTGCATGAAGACATGTGGGCATGATGGCTTGAGCCAATGGGCTATCTGGACAAGAACAGCAGCTGATAGAGAGATAAAGTGAAGCAGCACGTTGGTGAGGCAGGGTGTGCCTGGCCTATTCCAGGGAACATAAAGGACCAGCGAGGCTCAGGCCCCACGGGAGTGCAGGAGACCAACCACTCTGTGAATGAGCCAACATACCTTCCTTTGTCAAGACCCATCTAAAATCAGGCAAAGTTTGGATTACGTTTGAAGGTCTTCAGGAACATGTCTCTTGCTCACATGCAACTTCTGTCTGCTTGTGTGATGAGAAATCCACAAATGTTAACAAAGAAGGTAAAAAAGTGCTCATAGTCTATAAAGGAACCCTTACTCACACATGAAAATGTCAAATCCACAGAGGGCACTGAGGCTGCAAAAGCAGTCACAAGACCCTTTTTCTCAAGATTTTCGTGTCGCTGCGGAGATAGAAAAACAACACTCTGGTAGGACACAGGCTAGAAAAGAGACATAAAAGGTCCGGAGAGGAATCGTATTCACAGGGGTCGATAGGACCCCTCAAGCCCCAGGGAAATCTGGGCAGCCCACACCAAGCTCCCCTCTGCCCGCCATTCTCGTTCCTCCCGCTGGGGGGAGCTCTAGGCCCACAGCCACTGCCAGAGGAAGGCGGGGACTCAGAAAATCTGCTTCTGGGGTAAGAACAGATTTTTAGTCACGCTCACATTCAAAAGGAGACCTTCCAGATTTGGGGAAAAAAGAATAGGAAAAAAAAAAGAAAGAAAGAAACAACAACAACACCCTCATCTCCCCCAGCTCCCAACAAAGTCAGAGATGAAAGAAGACAGTTTTAGCATGGCAAATAAAAAAATAAACAAGTGCTTGAAATGGATAAGTTTTTCCTTTTAAATTTGTTTTTGCAGAAGGTTTTTTTCTTCCCTGAAAAACAAAATACTAAAATAGCAAGTTATGTTTTCATTTATGAATCCTTCTCCAGAGGAAATCTAATAATAACAAGGGGTTCCCATTGGATTCCAGCTTATTTCATAATGTAAATATATTTCTATCCTCTGGGGAAAGAAACCTACCCTGAGCCAGGTAGTTCTCATTTAAATTGGTGATTTTGTTCATTTATATTTTTTTCTCTTCTTTTACCTTGAACAACCTCTCAAACTGGACAGAAGTTTTAGATTCTACAGTTGTGTGTAGGACAGGATGCCTTTTGCTAGTGATGGAGGGTGAATGCTGGTAGCAAAATGACTTGTTTTGCTTTATTCTATACCCGGTCAGAAAGGTGGTTTACCCCTCACCAAGTTTTATCTTATTATATTAAATGTTCCAACATTGAGGGAGCAGGGTTGTGTACTGGAAAGAGAAAAGGCTTAGAGGTGGTCCCATATTCCAGTCTCACCTGGTTCCTCATAGGATATAAATTATTTCACTTCTCTGAGCCTCTGTTTCTTCTTCTATAAAATAAGGGTGATGAAACTGTGGTGGATTCAAAATGGCGTCAAATCTGTGCCACTCCTCCTCTACCTTGAACCCAGGGTGGGGAGATGTTCTGTGGATGCTCTGACCAAGAGAACATGGAGGGAGTGATGTTGTTCCAGAAAGCTCCACCTCCTGCCTTGCCTGGACCCCTGAACAGTATGACTATCCTGAAGCCACCATGATGGGAAGAACCTTGAGATGAGCCTGGAGAGGGTCTGTGTATGTGTGTGGAGGGAGAGGTGCCCAGCCCCCAGCTCTCCTGGCTCCCAGCCTTGTGAGCCTTTTCAGCTGAGTACCCAGACACCATGAGGCAGAACTGAGGCCCTCTGACTGCACCTATCCAAATTCCTTTCTGCGCTATCATGAGACACGCTAATAACAAATTGTTCTAAGCCGCTGAGCTCTAGGATAGTTTGCTAAGCCTCACTAGATAAGCACACTAAGTGCCTATCTTGAGGAGCTGTTGTCAATTTTACCAATTATAGACACCTCCGAGACACCTAGCCTAGGACAAACAAGTAGCAAACACTCAGTAAATAGCGTCATCATCATTCTTGCTGTTTGCATTTTCTTTCCATAGGACAGGCTATTTTTTTTTTCTTTTTTTTCAAATGTGGGCAAAGAATCCTCTCTGAGCTCAGAGAAGACCCTGAAATCCCTCACAGCTGACTCGTCTGGGAGTCCACAGGCTTCGGGGCTGCAAATCTCCCCCAGTCTAAGCAAGTCAGGCACAAGAGAGCCACCGAGTCCAGGCTTTGCTGGCACTCCCGTCAGACACGTGCTCTGCCGGTGAGCGAGACGTGCTGGCTCTGCATTCCAGGGGCACCACAGGGCATACAGTGCAGCTCTGTGATTGCCTTTTGCTTTTTTCTCTTGTAAATCTCCGTAGCTACCTACACTCAGCGGGCCACCAACACAACTGGGCTTAAAGAAGGCATGGTGGCAAGAGATTGTCTCTAAATACAGCTGCTGAGGCTGGCCTCCAGGGAGGAGTTAAGAGCCCGCGGCCTGGCTGAGAGCCTCTCAAGCATTTGCCCTCCCCATGGCCTCCAAGTGACCTTGTCTTTGGTGACAGTACCCCTAGGGGATGCTCCCAGTGATGACACTTAGATGCCCTGGGAACATCGAGGCAGTAGTAATGTTAGGATATAGAGTATTCTTAATGTAGTGAACTTAGAGAACTCGAAATCCCAAGAAATAGCAGGAACTGATTCTTAGTCTGTCCTGCGTGAACCTGCTGTTCCCCATCCCTATTGCCATGGGCCGCTTCTCTGGCCTACACTACTGGTCAACCTGTTCTTACTGGTCAGTCATCCTGCCACTGCTTGGACTTCTGTAGAAGCCATCATCCTCTCTGCAGCCTTCTGGAAGCACCAGGGTTGTGATCTGAGCACCCCACTCCCTCTTTGAACAACTTCAGTAGTTCCTCTGTGGACAGAAGAAAACGTAGCAAGGCCAGGATCGGGAGCCCAGCTTTCCTGGCCTGCGTCTTGTGTTTTGCCCCACGTTCTCTGACTGGTGGCTCAGGCCAGTGCTTTGCCCATCCCCCAAAAGGAGGGAAAGTTGGGAGCAGTGGGGGATGAAGGTGGGGATGACACCGCCCAAAGGTGACAGAAGCAGAAGCCTCAGCTGGAGGTGAGGGGAGGATCTTTGGCTTAAGGACTTTGTATGCCTCAGGAGCCACCTCAGGATCCTAAGCTGGGCACCTCTAGATCGGGTCAAATGACCAGGACTGGAACTAACCTGGGATGCTTGTCCCATTGGTGCTTTGGAACCGCTGGAGAAAAGGCAGGATGCACTAAAATCAAAAGGCAAAAAATCAAAACCTGAGAAGAGAATGACCTCTAGCCAAGACTCCCGTGCTCCCCAGCAGACTGGGACCGGGCACTTCAAGTCTTGTCCTGATGCTTCCACACCCTCCTGTTCCCCAAGGACTGATAGCTTTGGAGCAGGGCTCCCACACGGCCACTGTGACCTCCTCTATGCCCACTTAGAAAGGGAAGCTTTGGGGTACCTGGTGTTGATCCCAGAGTTGTAAGTTCAAGCCCCACATTGGGCTGCATTCTGGGCATGGAGCCTACAAAGCAAAAAAGAAAAAAGGGAATAAATAAACAAATAAATAAATAAATAAATAAATAAATAAATAAAGGAGTCCAGCTTCTACTTCTCATGTTTCTGTTCTCTCTTGTCACACGAGCTCATGTTTTCAGTTTCTCCTTTGGGATCATAGCACACATCTCCACAGTATTCCCACAGGCTTGACCCTGGTGTCTTTTGGTGACCTGGCATACAGCCTCAGCTCACTTCTGTTCTCCCCACTGGCCTCATTACCTTTGAAGGACACTCCCGGTGTGGCTCCTTGTTGCCTTTGCTTGCTTCCTTACCCACCAAGTAGCGCACTGGGGACAGAAAGACAAAGGGGCATTTTACACTGGAGACAAATGGTTAAGAGGATGGAGGGTGCTTGTGGGTGATTCTGGGAAGCGTTTCTGCATTTGCTGTGGTCTGCTCGATCTCTGTCCATTTCCAGGGGTCAATGCTGGTCCTGCAGACCAACGGGGAAAGACCCTGCTTCCATACCATGGGAAGAGGCAGGGGCAATCCACCTAAACAAATAATCTCGTGGCTCTGCTAAAGCTTCACTTCCAGAGTCACCCTTTAGAAGCTGTCTCAATTATCACTGTAGAGCTTGAGTTTTATGGTTTTGACTTTTTCGTCCAAGGCTGACCTATGATTTAGGGAAGCATCTACCAGTAGGCAAATTACAGTTAAACTACTGTACAAGTTTTTGATATTCAAAATCAGCTCTCAAATCAACTCTCTTACTGAATTATAAACTTCTATATCTTACTTCTTAAAAATACAAACTTAGAAAAGTGGATAAACTTAGTAGCTTTTCCTTTGTCAATGTATCAAGACTCCTCGGTTGTTGTTAGAAGCCCTTATGGTAGAGGTGGCCCCCTGCCTTGGACTGGGTCTCGGTCAAGGTCGGCCGAGTTGGTGCTCTTGGCACCCAGAGACCAGCTTCAGCTGCCTTGCTCGCCAGGCATGGAATAGAAAAGACATAGATCTTTACACTTGTTGCTGGGACTATCTATGTGTAATTTTCTCAGACAAGATTCTTTTTGTGTCTCTGGAATAAAGCATTCCATTTCTGTGTCTTATTAGGCAAGCATTGACTGTCTTTATGTAGGGGAGAACTCACAGTTAAGTTTGCTCCTGACAATAGTTTTAGGTAGACTAACATTCTTCTTGGGGGGAAAGTCTGTATGTTTTATACAGAACTGAACGTTCTGAATTGAATCAAAAGATTTTATTTTGAATCCAGAGTTCTGTTGATTTTATTGCCAGAGCTATAATGAAATCTGTTTATGTTCAAATTTGGTAATAGTGTGCGACTTTGAATTCTTCCCTGGACAGTTTTTAATGAAGCCAGGCTTTATGGTTGGCGGGGAAACCAGACCTTGCATTAGCGTTCACTTATTTATCTAGAACATGTTTGCGAAAAACTGAGGTCCACGATGTAGACACACCTTGGGCAAGTCAGGCACCTTGCCTTCCCTGGGGGAGCTCACTCTGTAGCAAAACCAAAAGATACTTAATAATGTTTTTAAAAATTATAAGTATGGAAGTAGAGCCTGCAGGGGGACGGGGTAGGGGAGTGTAGGGAAGGATGGGCATGGGTGTGATCTCAAACAGCTCAGGAAAAAGTTAGGGAGATGAGATTCTAAGGAAGAGGGCACACTGATAACGGAGTGAGCTACTTGCCCATGAACCCCAGCTGAACATGGAGTGTGGATGTGGACCTCTGAGCAGCCAGGTACTCAGTCCCTATCGACTGAATGCTTCATCAGTATGTTACAGGTAACGTCTCAAATACTGAAAAGTTGGCAGAAAAAGTTGAGAAATAATAATGTAAGAATTAAAGAGAAAGAAATAATTCTGTAACTCTGGTATTCTTCACATTTGAAGATTATTCCTTAGAATGATTGGCTTTTAAATGATTGGTTATTAACTGAGGGTTGCTGGGGGGAGGGGGATTGAGAAAAGGGGGGTGGGGTTATGGACATTGGGGAGGATATGTGCTTTGGTGAGTGCTGTGAAGTGTGTAAACATGGCGATTCACAGACCTGTACCCCTGGGGATAAAAATATATGTTTATAAAAAATTAAAAATTAAAAAAAAATTTAGAATGGTAAATAAATAAATAAATAAATAAATGGTTATTGATAATGTGGGTAGTAGAATTATATGAAAATGAACTGAGGAAACACTTTCATGGGGAGAAGGGAATGGAAGAAAGAAGGAGTCTGATCTGGATTGCTCTTGGATTGGAAGCAATTCCGGGGAAGGTTCAGATGCAACGGTTAAAAAAAATAGCGCTCATGTGGTGCCTTGCTTGTTCTGGTGATGAAATCTGCACCAGCTCATGCCATTGCAGAAGGTGGGGAAGGTTTGGAGGAGTATCTTTTGAACCCACTTAGGGACCACTGCCTTCTCCTGCTGTTTGGGTGCAGCTGTGACCCAGCCAAGAAGGCAACTCCCATTAAAGTCCAGGACACTGGTTTATAAGACAAAGGAAAAGCTTTGTAAGGCTACACACACACACACACACACACACACACACACACACACACACTCACCTCTCTTAGGGAGAGCAGAGAGTTCTCTGAAAAGAGGTTGGACTGAGGACTTAAAAAATAATCCTCTGCAAGAAGATAAGGGAGACCTGAAGAAAGCAAGTTAAGAGGCTAGACAGTAGGTCTGAGGGACCGAGCTCTAGAAGGCCCCCACCTATGAGTAGGACAAGAAAATGACTTATGATCAAGAGAAAGGAAAATTCTATCCTTAGTGGTTCGGATGCCATGCCACGGCCCTGAGAGCCAGCTGACTTATCATAAAGAAAGAGCACCGAGGTCTGATGTCGTTGGTTTGGGGCAGATTGTCTAAGCAGGAGGGATCCTAGAAAAAAAGACTCTACTGCCAGGCAATTGGTGAGAGAGCTGGGGTGAAGGAAAGCAAAACCGACACCATCAACACTGGTGCAGAGAGCAGCAGACCCACGTGCTGGTCTCATCAACACCCTCCCGTGTGGGGACAGTAAGCAGAACTCCCTGTTGCACTTGCTCCCACTCCTCCCTCCAGAACAACTTTTCTAAGAAGATCCTTGGATACACACAAAAAAACCCAAGGACCCTTCCACATGGAGGTTACACCATAAACAGTTTTGCTCTAAAGAAGTAGAGCAATTTAGGGTTTTAACGTTGGATAAGCTGAACAAAGACCATCGTGTCATTATTCCGCAGAATGTTCTCTGCATACAGACGGCATGTTTGGGCATTCATTGACACCTGATAATAGCATACCATAATTATGGGAGCGCTCTGGGGACAGATAATTAAGACCCTTTGATGGGAAAGCAGCCTCGTGTTTATGACTGGGGTAACAAGGAGCCGATCTGCCTTTCATTAGCACATAATAACATCTCACTTTTATGAGAAGTTCCTTCAGTTGATTTCCTTAATTAGATTTAACTGAAGGATGAAAGTCAACTTCTGCTACACAAAGCCCTGGAAAGGAAGATCACTGTGTTTAACACAGTAATTGAACATGAAAGCCACATACATCAAAGGTACACACAAATAAGAGAAGCATGTTTTCTAAGGATCCCTGGACCAGTGAAGGCTAATTTCAGATGGACCCAGGGTTTTCAATTTAAGTGAAAGCTTCCATACTGGGACTAAATAGGGTGCAGAGCTGGGGTACATGACACAGGCACCCTTACTACTACTCCTAAAAAATACACAAAAGGGCATCCAGTTCAGTAGATGCAAAGATTGTGGGGCTTTCAATTTCCTCAATGGAAGGGCTAGATTGGGAATAAAAGAGCAGATTCTTCTTTACTGAATAAATTTTCCAAAGAAGAAAATTTAGAAATTGTTCCTTTTTCCTGAGCATTAATGTGTTTAAGTCTTAGGGAATTTGAAGTCATGTTGCCATTTTGGCTTGTAGCAAGCCTGACGTTAAATATGGCTTCCCTCAAAGTGAGGGATGGATGTTCGCCAGCTCATCTTGGGAATACCCTGTCACGTCTGGATCGTTCCTGTCTTTGTAGCCCTACATTCTCTTTGCTCAGTTGCACTCAGCTATTTTGATATTTTATTTTGGTCTTGTAGGTATTTCCGTTAGCTGCCTTGAATCATTTGGGGAGTGAAGTGGGATAAATAAAGAAAGAAGGAAATGTTGATTGTGAATTAAAAGAACTCAAATGATTTAAATCTACTAAAGTAATGCAGTAAGATCAAAGCCAGGAATAGCAATCAACCCCTCAAAGCACAAGTGATAATGCACTAAGATATGCAAAATATACGTTTATAACCACTCCTCTGCTCTAAATACAACCATTCACCGTCAGGGCAAGGTAATGTTCCCTATTTTACCTTCCCCTGAAAATACATCAAATTCTTAAAACTTGGTGGTCCTTAATGGAAATGAAACTCAGGGGTCCTGCCTCCAGGGATTCCCAAACAGACCCTAATGTCTCATCCTGCGGACTGATCTCATTCCTCCATTGCAATGAAGTATCATCTGTGACCTTTAATAAGCACCAAGTCTGTCAAAGGTAAAATATTTTAACCAGTATTATTATGCAATATCTGTTATTTTGTTGATTATATATAATGCATGTCTTAGATGTCACACATGAAGGAGGTGAAGTGGATGGTGCATTGGAAGAGCTCAAGACAGACACAACAAATACACAAATTGTTTTGGTATGAAAAACTTTGAATCCTCCTCTTAGAGGAACCAAGTTTGTACGTTTCTACACCATACAACATAAAGGAGACAACTTCAGCTTCTAAATCTTTAAAGACACAATGCCAAAAATAAATGCAAGTCTTAGATTTAAAACTCTAAGTTACTAATACAATCAGAATTGGTTTAGAATAGGGGAAACAGTGGTACTAATATTATTTTCATTTGTCCAATTCATTGGTCTGTTCATTTAAATGTCTATGACATATTATTCAGTATTTTAAGAGAAATGTTAATGTGTCAGACTGAAGCTAACTAAAAGAGAAAGAACAAAGAAGTGATTTTTAACACTGTATCCAAGTCATATTAGGAAAGTGTGAAGAAACTACCAAAGAACAGAATTGGAAAGAAAAGTTATTTGGAAGTCTCTTAAGTGAAGGAAGAGCTTAATTTATGCTAACAAAACTAGGGCCATGGGTGGAACCAAATTCATTTTAACTCAATATTAGAAAATGTTTGAGAATTGTAAGTGTTTAGAAGGGAAATGACATGCCTTGGAGACTTAAGCAATGTTTCTGGAAGGGTTTGAGTTAACACTGATTTCCCCATCAGTTACAGCATTGAGAGGATCACTGCACTGGGTCTGTGGTAGGACTAGATAGATTCAAAGTTTCATTGGGTGTAAAATTCTCTACTTGTTGCAACATATTTGCTATTGCTAAATCTTGGAAGGGCACAGCCCAATGATTGGTTTTCATAATATCGGTCGTGTAAAAATAAGTGACAAACTATCACAATAAATATGTGAACTTTAGAATAATTAATTTAAGTCATCTAAGATTAGCTAATCTGCATGCACCACTGTTTCATACCATAACTCCTAGTGAAAAGCAGTTAGGATATGCAATTTGCATGAAGGAAGATGCTGGGATTTCACAGACCCTACTTTAATTTTACCAGAGTATCTGGTAATAAGCCTATAGAGTCACGGATTGTAGGGAAAGGCTGTGAAGTTACAAGTCACCCAAAATAATCTTTTAGATAGGAAGAGCCAAGTTCCCATTCCCAACAGTTATTCTTGATTCTGTTCTGAGAGATAGAACATAATAAAACAGTATTAGTCTCCAGCTTGTTGTTCACAGATGACATTATTTTGAAGAACCAGGTCCTAAAATTTATTAGAAGGAAAGAAGGCCTAAGTTTTTAAGACATGGTCAATAAATAGATAGATTTTATTTTGAGGCAATCAAAGATTGCCACAAAATTTTGTCCATATTTTTTATTTCATAAAAAAATATGGAATAAATCCTACTTCAATGCCTTTCAAGAAAATATGTAAAGATATCAGATAAAGGGCTAGTATCCAAAATCTATAGAGAACTTATCAAACTCAAGATCCAAAAACCAAAAAATTCAGTCAAAAAATGGGCAGAATATGCCTGGGTGGCTCAGTGGGTTAAAGCCTCTGCCTTCAGCTCAGGTCATGATCCCAGGGTCCTGGGATGGAGCCCCACATCGGGCTCTCTGCTCAGCAGGGAGCCTGCTTCCTCCTCTCTCTCTACCTGCTTCTCTGCCTACTTATGATCTCCATCTGTCAAATAAATAAATAAAATCTTTAAAATAAATGGGCAGAAGTCACAAAGACATTTCTCCATAGAAATGGCTAATAGACACATGAAAAAATGCTCAACATCACTTGGCAACAGGGAAATACAAATCAAAACCACAATGAGCTATCACTTCACGCCAGTCAGAATGGTTAAAATTAACAAGTCAGGAAACAACATATGCTGGTGGGGATTCGGAGAAAGGGGAACTCTCCTACACAGTTGGTCGGAATGCAAGCTGCTACTGTTACTCTAGAAAACACTATGGTGGTTCCTCAGAAACTTAAAAAATAGAGCTACCCTATGACCCAGCAATTGTACTACTAAGTCTTTATCTAAAGGATACAAACATAGTGATTCAAACTGGCACGTGCACCCCAATGTTTATAGCAGCAATATGCACAATAGTCAAAATGTGGAAAGAACCCAGATATCCACCGACAGATGAATGGGTAAAGAAGATGTATATATACAATGGAATGTTACTCAGCCATCAAAAAAATTAAATCTTCCTATTTGCAACCATATGGATGGAACTAGAGGAAATTATGCTAAGCAAAATAAGCCAGAGAAAGACAAATACCATAGGATTTCACTCATATATGGAAGTTAAGAAACAAAACAGATGAACATAGGGGAAGGGAAGGAAAAATAAAATAAAATAAAAACAGAGAGGGAGGCAAGCCATAAGAGACTCTTAACTATAGGAGACAAACTAAGGGTTGCTGGAGGGGAGGTCAGTGAGGGGATGGGGAAACTGAGTGATGGGATCTAAGAAGGACACTTATTGTGATGAGCACTGGGTGTTACATATAACTGACAAATTGCACCTCTGAAACTAATAATATACTATATGTGAACTAAATTGAATTTAAATTTAAAAAATTTTAAAAAGAAAATCTGATTCACAGGTGTAGCAAAGTCTTGGACTTTCAGCACAAAGATCCTTTCTGTGATCAGCATAAACTGTGCTATTAAATATGACATGAGTAACAGTGGTAGCAAAGTTTAGGTTAAAACATTATTATATGACTGAAAATGGTAGTCTAGAGAACTCCAGAACCACTTCCCCCTATCCTCACCCCCCACACTAAAGCAATGATTAAGCTAGCAAAACCTGTCAGAATTCACTCTTAGGATCTCTGGACTATAATTTAATAACTTACACCTGGGGAATGATTAAAGAAGGAAAAAGTTACTGAAATTGAATGGGAGATAATGGTGGCATTTTTCCTTAGCTGCCCGTGATGGTCTGTGCCCCAGCATGGCAGCAACCAGGAATCCATGATGCAGCTTGCTAAAACCAGTGGGAGGGGTGTGGGCCTTGTTATCAGAGGATTGTGTCTGTGGGCTTTGATCTGTCTGGTGACTCCCAGAGGCTTAGCCCTGGGGAGGTTCCTGTGGGGGTCCTAGGGGTTGGTGGAGATAACCTTTGTTTTCCTGTCTTGGAGTTTTCTCAGGGCTGGATGGCTTCCTAGGCAGTATTTGTCAAGTGCCTCCAAACACAAATACACCAGCAGAAGCCACCCCCCAAAGGGCAAGCAGCAGACCAAGAAACCAAGGAAGAAAAAGGCTGGGAAGGAGACACCATGGCGAAACAAGGGCTTTAAAAATCTCCTGTGTGTACCACGGAATCTAGAAGGCCGTGCTCATGCCCAGGGCTAGATAGTTCAAGAAAGACTGAGAAGACCCTGAACTTTCCCCTTTGACTGACCATTAGGTTCTAGATAAATGGGAAATGAAGGTTAAGACAAGATTTGTCAGCAGCCTAGGTAAATGTGGAAAGAGTGTCCCAACAAAAACCACCCTGCAAACTCAGGATTTTTTTTTTTTTTTTTTTTTTAGCTCTAGGCATTTAAGGAAATCTGTCTAATGACAAAGCTAACAGAATACAGAATCAGTAACCTTGAGTAACAATGAATACAGTCTTTACAAAACTCATTTGGAGTTTACAAAACTCATTTTAGAAATGAGTCATTTAGAAAAATGACTTTTCTTAAAGAAAAGTCACTAAGCAGGGGCACCTGGGTTGCTGAGTTGGTTGAGTGGCAGACTCTTAGTTTTAGCTCAGGTCGTGATCACAGGGTCATGAGATCTAGCCTCACATCAGGCTCCACGTTCTATAGAACATACTATCCAACAATAGCAGAACACACATTCTTCTCAAGAATGAATGAAACATTCTCCAGGATGGCTATATGTTAGGCCACAAACAACCACATAAAATTTAAAAGATTAAAATTATACAAAGTATCTTCTTGGACCACTGTGGAATGAAACAAGAAATCTGTAATAGAAATAAACTGGAAAATGCACAAATTTGTGAAAATTAAACAACAAACTCTTAAACAACCAACGGATTGAAGAAGAAATTGCAAGAGAAAATAAGACGCCAAAAACATCACATACCAAAACTTATGGGTTATGGTGAAAGCAGTACTCAGAGAGAAATTTGTAACTATGGAGATAAATGAAATAGAGTATAAAAATGGATAGACTAAAAATTAGTTCTTTGAAAAGATCAACAGAATTGAAAAACTAAGAAAAAAGAACAATGAAATTACTGAAATAAGAAATGAAAGCATCAACTTTGTAGAAATAAGGATTATAAAATAATACTATGAAAACTTGTACATGACAAATGAGATAATCTAGACAAAATGGACAAACTCCTAGAAACAAGACACTATCAAAACTGACTGAAGAAGAAATAGATAATCTCAATTACCTATAAGAAGGAAAGAGCTAAATCAGTAATCAAAAACCTGCCAAAAAAGAGATGCCCAGGATGTTGACTTCTACCAAATACTAAAAAAATTAAACCTAAGATTTTCTCAGATACTTTTAAAAAATAGTAGAGGAAGGAACACTTCTTAGCTCATTCTATGAGACCAGCATTACCCTGATACCAAAACCAGACAAAGACATTACAAGAAAATGAAAACAATAGGGGTTCCTGGGTGGCTCAGTTGAGTAAGTGTCTGCCTTTGGCTCAGGTCATGATCCTGAAGTCCCAGGTTCAAATCCCACTTTGGATTCCCTACTCAGTGGGGAGTCTGTTTCCCCCTCTGCCCTTCACCCTGCTTGTACTCTTTCTAGCTCTCTCTTTCTCTAATACATACATACATACATAAAATCTTTTAAAAAATGTAAATGAAAATGATAGACCAACATCCCCAATGATTATAGACTAAAAATTTCCGAACAAAATGTTAGCAAACTGAACCTAGTAGCATACTGAACACACTATACGTAATGATCAAGTGGGATTTTTCTTTTTTTTAAAGGTTTTATTTATTTATTTGACAGAGAGAGATCACAAGTAGGCAGAGAGGCAGGCAGAGAGAGAGAGAGGGAAGCAGGCCCCCTGCTGAGCAGAGAGCCCAACGCGGGACTTGATTTATCCCAGAAATGCAACATAGGAAAGTCAATCAATTCAAAACCCTACATTAATAAAACAAAGAAAGAAAAAACACCCCATGAACACCTCAAATGGTGGAGAAAAAACATTTGACAAAACCCAATACCCTTTCATCATAAAAACACTCAACAGACTAGGAATAGAATGGACATTCTCAAAATGGTGATGGGTATTTATGAAAAACCCTACAGCTAACACAATACTACTCCATGATGAAAAACTGAAATCTTTCCAGCTAATATCAAGAACAAGGCAAGGATGCCTACTTTTGCCATGTTTATTAAAAATTTTATGCTCTATCCAGAATAGTTAAGAAAAATAAAAGGAAGAAAAGACATCCAAATATAAAGAAATAAAACTATCCATAATATTTCATGTATAACAATACTACAACATCCTTATAAGAACTATTAGAGCTAATAAATGAATTCAGCAAGTTGCAAGACACTGGATCACACAAAAATCAGTTGTATTTCTATGTATTGGTTATGAACAATCTAAAGGGAAGTTAAAAAAAGAAAGCAGTTGCATTTTTTATAATAGCATTTAAAAGAATAAAACAGTTCTGAATAAACTTAACTGAAAAGACACAAGACTTGTGAACTGAAAACCACAAAATATTGTTAAAAGAAATTTGAGTAAGTAAATTGAAACTCATCTGTGTCAATGGGTTAGAAGGCTTAATACTGATGGGGTCCCTGGGTGGCTCAGTCGATTGAGCCTCTGATTCTTGATTTTGGCTCAGGTCATGATCTCAGAGATGTGGGATCAAGCCCCAAGTCAGGCTCTTGCTCAGTCAGGAGTCTGCTTGAGATTCTCTCTCTCTACTTCTCTCTTCCTTTCTCTCTCTCTCTCTCTCTCTCTCTCAAATAAATAAATACATCTTAGAAAAAAAAAAAAACCTGAATACTGTTAAAATAGCAGTACTCCCCAAAGCAATTTACAGATCCAGTGCAATTCCTATCAAAATTCCAAGAACCTTTCTTTGCAGCAATGGAGAACGCCAATCCTAAAGTTCACATGGCTTTGTAGAGCACTCTAAACAGTCAAAACAATATTGAAAAAGAAAGGCAAAGTCGCAGTATTTATATTTCCCAATCTCAAACTACAAAGCTACAGTAATCAAAATAATGTGGTATTGGCTTAAGGATACTCTATAAATAAAGGTATACATGAGATCATATTCATATAGATCATGGAATAGAATTGAGACTTAATAAATTATCTATACATCTATTTTTCTTTCTTTTTTTTAAAGATTTTATTTATTTATTTGACAGAGAGATCACAAGTAGGCAGACAGATAGGTAGAGAGAGAGGGGGAAGCAGGCTCCCTGCTGAGCAGGAAGCCTGATGTGGGGCTCAATCCCAGGACCCTGAGATCATGACCTGAGCCAAAGGCAGAGACTTAACCCACTGAGCCACCCAAGTGCCCCTACATCCATTTTTCAACAAGTCTTTCAAGGCCATTTAATGGGAAAAGAATAGTCTTCTCAACAAATTTGCTGAGACAACTGGATATTCAAGAATAAAAGAAGAATGTTGGAACTTTATCTCACCCCAAATACAAGAATTAATGCAAAATGATCTGAAGGCCTAAATATAAGAGTGTTTAAAACTATGAAATTTCTAGAAGAAAGGAAAGGTGTAAATCTTTATAACCTTAGATTTGGCAATAATTTCTTATGTATGATATCAAAAGTATATTTGAGAAAAGAAAAAAATATGAATTGAACTTCATCAAAGTTAAAAACTTTTGTGCATCAAAGAACACAGTCAACAAAAAGGAAAAGGCACAGAATCAAAGAAAATATTTGTAAATCATATATTCAACAACTAAAAGACAAATAACCCATTCAAAAGATGCAAAAAATTGGAATAGACATTTCTTTGGAGAAGATGTACAAATGGCTACTAAGTGTATGAAAAGATGTTCAACATCAATAGTCATCAGAGAAATGCAAATTAAAACTCCAATGAGATACAAATTCACAAACACCAGGATGGCTATAAGAACAAAGAAAGGGAAATAACAAGTGTTGACAGGGTGTAGAGAAATTGAAACCCTCATACACGGCTGCTTGGGACATACACTGATGCAGCTGTCCCTCGATCAGTTCAACATTACACTATGACCCAGCAATTCTACTCCTGGGGGCGGGGAACCAAAAAATTTGAAAACAGGTTTTCAAACAAAAACTTGTACACAAATGTGCATAACAACACTATCTGCAAAAGATCGAGTTGGAAACTGAAATGCTCAGGAGCTAATGAATGAATAAGCAAAATGGGATATGCAATAAAATATTATTCAGCCATAAAAAGGAATGAAGTACTTGATAAATGTCCCAACAGGATGAACACAGAAAACATGCTGAGTGAAGAAGCCAGACAGAAAAGGCAACATATTGTATGAGCCCATTCAAATGAAGTATCTAGAATAGACAAACCCATAGAGACAGAAAGCAGATTAGTGATTGCCTGGGGCTTGTGGGGTGGGTTGGTAGTGGGTCATGGTAGTGGTTGCTTAAAGGGTGATGGGAGTGCTTGGGAACTAAGTGGTGGTGATGGGTGTCTAACACTATGAGCACTGAATGCTTAGTTTACTCAGTTAAGTAGTTAAAATGGCGAATGTTAAGTTACGTGACTTTACGCACAATAAAAACCATTATTATTCAAATGGTAATTTATAGGCATTGTCTACACTTCACTGGGTGTCATGTTTTTCTGAAAGTGAATATCAAAATGCACAGATAACAGCTTGCCTGAAATGAATGTTATTTCTGTTGTTTTACCAATATTCAATGGCAAACCCTTGGAAGCCAGAGTCAGTGGACTAATACGGTATTTTTCACAGTGCTGCTTTCAATGTCCTTAAAGTAAAATGCTTCATGGGGAGGAAAGAGGTCCCCAGGTGCATCAAAGCCCCAAAGTCCCAAGATATACGACAAGCAGCATGACCACTGTAATAAATTCTGGAACACCTACCCTGAACTGAGCACATTTATCATTTCTAATCTTTACAACAGTTCCACAAAGTGGGTATAACGGAGTACCCATGCCCCGGTTGGCGCGGAGGGAATGACAACTGGCCCGCTGATGCCAAGGGTGCATTAAAATGAAAATATTCTAGATGATGATCCAAATATATCTTTGAACATTTTATTTTAACTGAAAACATATAAACATACATTTATTCATTAGTCTTTTCATAAGGAACTAAGAACTTACTTTGCCCATTGGCTCATCATTTCTTTTTGTACAGCTCACTTATAACATGTGACCCAGTCTCCCAATTTCCAATTTGGGTTTCTTCCAAGAGAAGGGAGAATTTCGAAACACTTGTGAAATCACTAGAGCTCAGATTCCTGCTATATTGTTACATCCCACCAACCCAGTCAATGATGTAGAATTGTCTTATTTCCACCTTACTCAGCAGGAACATTGTCCATTCCCTTTTCGTACTGTCTTCCCAACACATTCAATGTCAATTTCATGGAGACAACAATTTTCTTTCGAAATTTTTTAAATAATTATTTTGTTTATTAATTTTTCTCTTCTCTATCATTTTGTTTTTAAAAGATTTTATTTATTTATTTGAGAGAGGGAGAGACAGAGAGAGAAACGGAGATAATGAGAGAGACCACAAGCAGGAGGAAGAGGGAGAGGCGGACTCCCCACAGAGCAGGGAGCCCAATGTGGGACTCGATCCCATAACACCAACAGAAGGCAGATGCTTACCAACTGAGCCGCCCAGGCGTCCCTCTTTTCTCTCATTTTAAAAATCAGCCTTGAAGTTATTTATATAATGACAATAAAAAGAAAAGCAAGCATAAATAAGCATGGGAATTAAAACAGCTTAATAGGTATACAAGTCAGGGGTAGAAGCAGAAAAGTGTTGAGTATACTCCAGAGCAAGCTAAAGTCAGACTTCTTAAACTTGAACATGCACAGGAACTACCTAGAGAGGGAAATCTTATTGAAATGCAGATTCTAATTTAGGAAGTCTGCAATGGGGCTTGGGATTGTGCCTTTCTTTCTTTCTTTTCCTTCCTTCCTTCTAAGATTTTATTTATTTATTTGAGGAGGGAAAACACAGAGGGAGAGGAAGAAGAAGATCAGGCTCACTGCTGATCAGAGAGTCCAACTCAGGACTCCATCCTGGACCCTGAGATCATGACCTGAGTTAAAGGCAGACACTTAACCAACTGAGCCACCCAGGTGCCCCAACTGTGCAATTCTAATAAACTCCCAAGTGACACAGTGCCACTAGTTCACGGTCCATACTCTGAGAAACAAGGTGGTGAGGCTCTCCGTGGCATCAGCCAGGATATTTTCTGGAGGGAATGGGAGAGTCCATGAATGCAGATCACTGAGAAGTGCAGGTCTGCTCTAAAAGCTCAATTTCACCAGGTTCTGAATCTCATTCTGTAAATGCAGAGGCTGAACACAGAGAAGCTGAAGGACTTACCAGTGAAGGCAAGTGGACAGTGGGTGAGCAGGGACTCAAACAGGGGCGTGTTTAGCTCCAAAGCCCGTGCTCTTACGACTGGATGTCCTGCACAAAAACCCAGGGAAGGGCTGCAGGAAATGAAGACCACTTTGCCTCACTTGCTCAGAGGAAACAGCAGAAAAGAGAAAACAGTTTCCAGGGAAAGATCGGTGACTTTCTGGATCTCATACAGATCATTAGAAGGGTCAGCTAAAGGTAAGAGACCTCACATTCTCTTCCTTAAATGTATGTACGTATTGTCACAAACATTTGGGGCTTGCAGAGTTCTCATGAGTTCCTAATTATTTTTATCACCACCATTTTCTCCAACACCCCGGTGCTCTTCAAGTGAATTGCAACCGGAAAGTGAACATATTGGCTCTCTGTTGTCTGGAAAAATGATCAGAAACTAGGCACAAGTGGACAATTGGGCATAACACAGTGATGTTAGTGCCTACATCATTCCTTAGAAGAAAGGTTCTTCCAGAAATAGAAAGTATTTTTTTTCCAATCAGGCTGCTCATTTGAATTCACATTCACTGCTTTATTATGCTGAAAATTGCACATGACTTCTTTGGATCTTTGGCTCAATAATCACTTTGATGTTTTATTTATTGATGCAAAAAGGAGACTTGCCTTTCAAGTTCGTTATCTCTCATTTCAATGGAATTTTTCAAAGTATTAAGAAACTAGCTGCAGAGTACTGTCTACCCAGTTTGGAACTGGCACAAGATTCTAAAGTGTTATTGGTGCCCCTGGGTGTTTCCTGCCATTTAGTTTCAAGCTAATAAGGAAATGCAGAGGTTGGCTAGAGTTTGCTATGAATATTGTAGGTAGACATTGGTGCTGGAACACACTCAAAGGAGTTTCTTCAGAGAATGCATTTTA
Source organism: Mustela nivalis (assembly GCF_964662115.1). Taxonomy (NCBI): domain Eukaryota; kingdom Metazoa; phylum Chordata; class Mammalia; order Carnivora; family Mustelidae; genus Mustela; species Mustela nivalis. The sequence continues at coordinate 77,403,739 of NC_139033.1, read as the reverse complement.
TTGTACAAGGGAATTTGTTTTTTTGGCTATTGAACTAATTTGTATTTAGAAATCAGAGCTATTTCTCATCTTTGACCAACTCCTTTGTGAAGTCCGAACTTCCATGTTTATGGAATCTGTGACATCATTCAGTTATTTCCAAGGCAAAAAAAAAAAAAAAAGTAATTAAAAAGTTTAGAAAAAGACAAGGAAGAAACAATATAAAATATAATGTTGTTTTTGGAGGAAAGTCCTTTGCCCATTTTTGAAAATTGAGTTATTTCCTTTGTGTTTGGCTATTGAGTTGTATTTTATAAAATATATGTACTTTATATTTCTTAGATATTAACCCCTTATCAGATATATGATTTGTTATATTTTTTTCCCATTTCATAGCTTGCCTTTTCATTCTATTGATTTCTCTGTGCAGAAGTTTTTGGTTTGATACAGGCTCACTTGTTTATTTTTCCTTCTGTTTTGGAGTTAAGAAATCATTGCCAAGACCAATGTCATGAGGATCTTCTTCTGTATTTTCCTAGGAAATTTGCAGTTTCAGGACTTTAAGCTTTTAATCCATTTTGGTTTGAATTTTGTGTATGGTGAAGGTTCCAATTTCACTCTTTGGGTGTGGATATCCAATTTTCCGATCACAATTTTTTAAAGAGACTCTTCCCATGTAGTCTTAGTACCCTTAAGGGTACCTTAGTACACTTTTCAAAGATCAGTTGACTGAACTCAATAAATCTGAGTTTATTTCTGGACTTTCTATCCTGTTCTATTGGTCTGTGTCTTTATGCCAATGCCACACTGTTTTAATTACTGTAACTTTGTAATATATTTTGAAATCAAGGCACATGATGCCTCCAGTTTTGTTCTTCTTTCTCAAGACAGCTTCAGCTCTTCAGAGTCCTTTGGGGTTTCATATAAATTTTAAGATTATTTTTTCTATTTCTACAAGAATGTCATTGAGATTTTGAAGGAATTACATTGACTTGATAGATCTCTCTGGGGAGTATGGACATTTTAACAATATTAATTTGTCCAATTCATGAACATGGATGCTTTTCCATTTGTAAGTCTTCTTTAATTTCTTTCATCAATGTTTTGTAGTTTTCAGTGTACAAGTCTTTCACTTTCTTACTTAAGTTCATTCCAATGTGAAAAGCAAGTTTTGGAATTGGAGAAAATATTTGCAGACTATATATCTGACAAAGGGTTAATATTTAAAAAATTATAATGAACTCTTATAACCCAAGAACAAAAAATAAATATCTTGATTATACAATAAATAATGAAAAGAATTATGCACAATGACTAAGTGAAAATTATTTCAGGTATGCAATTCTGGTTCAGTATTGAAAATCAAAAATCTAATCCATCACATCAATAGGGTAAAAAAGAAAAAACCACATGATGACATCAATAGACGCAGTAAAAGTGTTTGACAAAATCCAGCATCCATTCATGATAAAAACTCTCACTAAACTAAGAATAGAGGACTTCATTAAGTCTCCAACTTGATAAAGACTATTTACAAAAACCTGCAGCTAACATTATACCTAGGGTAAGAAACTGGAAGCTTTCACACAAAAATCAAGTACAATGCAAGCATATCCCCTCTTACCATCGCTTTTCAAAATCATACTAGATGTTCTAGCTAATGCAAGAGGCAAGAAAAGGAAATAAAGTACATATGGATTGGGAAGGAAGAAATAAAATTGTTCATAGTTGGCATGATCATCTACATAGAAAATCTAAAAGAATCAAAAACAACAACAACGAAAACCCTTCCAGGACTAATAGGTGATTATAGCAAGGTTGCAGGACACAAGGTTAATACACAAAAGTCAATCATTTTCCTATATACTAGCAACAAATAAGTGGAATTTATAATTAAAAACACAATACCATTTACATTAGCATCCTAAAAAAACTAATATGTAGCTATAAACCAAAGAGAATATATTGTACAGGATCTCTGAGAGGAAAACTACAAACCTTTGATGAAAGACATAAGGTAATTAAATAAATGAAGAAACACTCCCATTTTCATGGATAGGAAGATGCAGTATTTTCAAAATGTCAGTTCTCCCCAAACTGATCTTAGATTCAGTGCATTCCCAATCAAAATCTCAGCAAGTTCTATTGTGGATATTGACAAACGAGTTCTACCATTTATATAGAGAGGGACAAGACCCAGAATAACCAGCACAGTTTTGAAGAGGAACAAAGTTGGAGGGCTGACACTACTGAATATCAAGACTCACATTATTATAACTCAACTAATCTTTGACAAAGAACAAAGGCAATGCAATGGATCTAGAAATGGTACTGGAACAAGTGGACATCCACGTGCAAAAAAATGAATGTAGGGGCACCTGGGTGGCTCAGTGGGTTAAAGCCTCTGCCTTTGGCTCAGGTCATGATCCCAGGATCCTGGGATCGAGACCCTCATCAGGCTTTCTGCTCAGCCGGGAGCCTGCTTCCTCCTCTCTCTCTCTGCCTGCCTCTCTGCCTACTTGTGATATCTGTCAAATAAATAAATAAAATCTTTTTAAAAAATGAATTTAGACACAAACCTTTCACCCATTACAAAAATTAACTCAAAATGAACTGTGGACCTAAATGAAAAACATAAAACTTGTAGAAGGTATAACATAGGCAAAGACTTTTTAGATAGGACATCAAAGGCATGATCCATGAGAAAAATAATTGATAAGCTGGACTTCATTAAAATTAAAAACTTTGGCTTTGTGAAATACAACATCAAGAGAATGAGAAGACAAGCTGCAGACTGGAAGAAAATACTTACAAAATAAACATCTGATAAAGAACTTTAGCCAAAATATACAAAGAACTTTTAAAATCGAACAATAAGAAAACAAACAACTCAGTTTTTTAAAATGGACTTAGCGCCCTTAACAGAAACCTCATCAAAGAAGATATATGGATGGGGAAGGAAAATAAGCACTTGAAAAGATGCTCCATACCATATATCATTAGGGGAATGCAGATTAAAATGAGATACCATTACACACCTATTAGAATGGACCACACCAAATGCTGGTAAGAAGGTAGAGCAGCAGGAACTCTCATTCACTGCTGATGGGAATGTAAACTGGTACAGCCACTTGCAAGAGAGTTTACTGGTTTCTTATAAAATTGTATATACCCTTACTGTATGCTCCAGCAAGAGCACTCTTTGGTATAGCCAAAGGAGTTGAAAACTCATGTCTACACAGAAACCTGCACATGGATGTTCATAGTAATTTTATTCACAATTACCCAAACTTAGAAGGAACAAAATGTCTTTCAGTGTGTGAATTGATAAAGTGTGCTACATCCAAAAAATATTATTCAGTGCTAGACACAAATGATTGATCAAGCCATGAGAAGAACACAAAGGAAGCTTACATGCCTATCACTAAGTGAAAGAAACCAATCTGAAAATACTACATACTGTATGATTCCAACTACATGGTATTTTGGAAAATGTAAAACTATGGAGACAGTAAAATGATCAGTAGTTGCTAGGGGCTTTGGGGGGGGGATAGAATGGGGGAGGGATGAATAGGCAGAACATAGAGGATTTTTAGGGCAATAAAAATTCTCTGTGTGACACCATAATGATGTGTACATCATTATGTATGTTTGGCCAAACCCATAGAATGTACAACACCAAGAGTGAACTGTAAGGTAAACTCTGGACTTTGGATGATAACAACATATCAATGTAGGTTCATCAGTCCTAACAAATGTACCGCTCTGGTGTCCAGATGTGGGTAATGGGGAATGGGAGGGAGGGCTGTGCATGTGTCGGGGCAGGAGGTATATGGGAAATCTCTGTACCTACCCCAAAATTCTACTGTGAACTTTAAACTGCTCCAAAAACTTCATAGTCTGAATTTTAAAAATGGGAAAAGGACTTAAATAAACATTTCTCCAAAGAGATATACAAATAGCCAATAAACATACTAAAATTGTCAGGGAAATACAAACAAAACCACAATGAAATATCGCATTCTACATGCTTAGATGGTCACTATGAAACCACCCCCCTGCCCACTACCACCACCACAAACCACTAACAAGTGTTGGAAAAGAGGTGGAGAAATTGGAACCCTTGTATACTGTGGATGAGAAGGTAAAATGGTGTGACCCCTGTGGGAAATAAAATGGTGGTTCCTCAGTTAATTAAAAATAGAATTACCATCTGCTCCAGAAATTCCACTTCTGGGTATTTATTCAAAGGAAACGAAATCATTATCTCAAAAAGCCACCCACACCATGTTCACTGTGGCATTATTTCTAATAACCAAGAAGTAGAAACAACCTAAATGTCCATCGACAGACAAATGGGTAAGCAAAAGATAGTATACGCACACCATGAAATATTACTTGGCGTTCAAAAAGAAGGAAATCCTACAAATGTGATAGCGTGAATGAGCTAGAAGTACATTCTGCTAAGTGCAATCAGCCACTCAGAAAGACAAATGCTATAGGATTGCATTTACAAAAGGCATCCTCCGAAAAAAAAAAAAAAAACGAGGCAAACTCATTATTTCTGTGTTCCCTCTAAAATGATCCGATGAGCCACAGAGAGAGAAAAACAGAGCTGGTCACCAGAAAGGGGAAAGGACTATTATTTATGAAGGAATGTACCAAAAATTAAGGACAAACAACAAGAGCGAGTGTGGTACTCCAAGAGGAGCCATGAAAGGTATGGGCGGAAGGGCTTCCAAAGAGAGCAGAGAGGGCAGCTCTTTGGAGAGGACCATCAGATAGGAACTGTGGCTCTCGAAGCTGACCCTACAGGGACCCAGCAGGTAGATAACCAGAGGATAACTCCCCCACCCCTCTCCTCCTGTTTTGGCTGGGACTGCCCGCCTATGCCCCTCTTGGCTGATTTCAGTCAGATGGCGGAGATAAGGGGAGCCCATGGTTGCTATCTGTGTGGGGACCCAGGTCAGGAAGGGTGGAGGATTTGGACCTGGAGAGCCCAGTGGACAATATCCTGCCCTGCTTACCATACGTGCTTCTCCTAGATATTCCTTGGGGCCTCTTTTGCTGAACGTGACTTTTGAGTCCTTCATCCTCAAGATGTGGACAAGCCTGTCTGTCTGAAATGACCAGCTTATGGCCTGGAGGATACCACCGCCCCACCATGGACGGGAGCCATGGCTGAATGTTTGACTTGAGTACAAAGACTAAAGGAAAGTATGAGGAGCTCAAGGGAGTGATTGCCTGGGCAATGTTTATTTAATAAACACAGGCAGACATGGCTTGACCAGGATGGTGTGCTAAGCCAAGGCCAAGATGAAAGCTGGCCTGCTCCAAGAATTCGCTAGAACCTACTTTGGCCCCAGAGAGCACAGACACTGGTACATGTACTTCCACCTGGAGGGTCCCTTACACTGCACACCAGGTTTCTTCTCAGGAGTTTCAGTGAGTGCATTAAATCTCTCTCTGGCTTGACCCAAGCTGCTCAAATACCTGTCCCTTGAGCTTGAAATATCAAGTGTGTGCTCGTGGATGCAGAAGCCCATCCCTAAGTCACCTTCACTCACTGGTCTGGAGACCTTGGACCAGGAAAGATCTGGCTGAGGAACTGAGGGTCACTGAAGCCTGATGATGTTTGGAGGTTGAAAATGCCCACTTGTTGCAAAGAGGGCACGCGTTGTTCCGTCCTGATGGTTCCCGAAGGCTTCTGAGAGGAGAGAGGCTCCCTGGGCTTCCCTAAGCCTGATCAGCAGGTAATAATCATATAAGGAGCTTGCAAAGTTAAAAGCAGAGGCTGATGCTACCCTAGTTTCTACTCTCTCTCCCCTGAAATCAGGGAATGACATATGCTTCACCAACTTTGCTATGTCTCCCGGGTTCTGGAAGGGTGGGTGATAAAGTCCCTAAAGAAAAACTGGCTAGTTTGTGGGGAGTTAGGACGAGCATTCTGCAAACTCTAACCGGATTTCCCCGCAAGAATTTAAAACGGTAAAGTACTAGGGTGTAGTGAAGATGAAACAAGATAATGGATGTAAAGAACAGGTTACAACGCCTCAGACACTGTGCATTCGAGAAACGGCTGCTGTGCTTGAGAAGGTCAGGCTGAAATTCTGGAGCGTGAAAAGAACGGCTCCCACAACAACTCTTTGATTCCCTAATTCTGACCTCAGGGAGTGTCACCTTTATCATCTAGAACCAGAAATTAGTGATGCCTTTTTGGTCTTCTCTAGAGCCGGTTGAGGTTTCCAAGGAATCCAATGCTCTAATCACTAGCCTTACTTTAACAAACACTTCAGCAACGGGTCAGATTTAATCTGGAACATGTAGTTAGTGGGAAAGGAGAATTGACTTGTAGATTGGCGAAACATACATATAATTAAAAAACAGATCTTCACATTGACAAAGGGTGGAAGAAGCGTTGAAAATGGACACAAGTGTCCACTGGAACTGGATACCGATTGCTTCTCTTCCTATGTAAGTGGCAACAAACCCTATAACAAATGCTGTCTTTCTAATGGGCCATAGTACTCATACTGCTGTGCTCTCCATCTGATACCAGGAAGACAATTCATTTCGAAAGCTTAATGGATGCAAAGGGCTTTGAAGGCAAAGCGGTCTTATATGTTACTAAGGTGTCTTTTGTTTTCAGGGATAGCAAGGCTGCCCCAGTGGAAGGGAGCTCTCTTCTTGCCTATGTGAGTTTCCCCTGCCAAGCTACTGGCTTCTAATACAACGCACAATACTCTCTTCTGCTTCGAGATGACACACTCTTTTCAGGAACTTTTTTCTTTTAATGCTCTACTTAGGTGCTATGAGGCTGATTCACTCGTCTCTTTCACGTAAGGGATGCTGGGACTCTGATATACTATAGCTCCACTTACCAAATAAGTTGGAGGATAAAACTGCAACATGCAACATGTACTTCGATTTTTCAATCTGTGGGAGGTCTCAGTCTCAGTGAGATAACTCAGTGTTTCTACCTGATTCCAGGGCAGACATATTACCCTGGGCCCAGTGTGTGAGAACATGGACTGCGTTATTTAGGGAATGGGAAGACATTCTGCAGATGAGTTTAACACACAGTGTTCCTCCCTTGCTTATTATAACCTGATTTTCTGAAGGTCATGTCCTCCCGATTGTCCTACATATGCTTCCTCATCTGCTGCAGAAAAAGCTCAGACCTCAAAAGCTTAAAGTCTTCAGGAAGTACAACCCTGAACCTGCCGAGGATCTCTCTCAGCCTTTCCCATCACTTGAGAGGGAGAGACTTCATGCGGATTAAAGAGGCTGGAACAGTCCTCGAGTAGTGGACAAAGCTGCCAGTGGCCCTCCAGCTCAGGAGGACAAAGATGCAGCTGGTGGTTGAAGAAGCTTGGAGGCCTGGGTTCGCAAAGTGTTGCTATCTGCACTCACAAAGCCTCTGGCTTCCAGATTCTAACATAATGGCTCTACGAGATGGATTAAGTGACGGGGGCATGGAATCGCTCGGGTGGTGTTCCAGAGGGCATAGGGGTAGGAGGCGGTTGTACAGCGATGTCAGAAACCAAGAGACCCAAATGAATTCATGGACACCACGAGAGGCCACTGGTTAGATCCCGCAACCTGCTGTCCAGAGTGAAGTCTGGGTTTGGCCAGTGTGTTAGGTCTCCCCTGGAGCAGTTGTGATTGTGTCAAGTGTCTGTGTCATCAGGTCTCATTCAATGGAGAAGTGGGAGGGCATCACCTCCCCAGTATTTCCTCGTGATAGCGTTACTTCTACCTACTGAAACCCCAGGGAAAATGGGGTCGTGCTAAGATAGGAGCCCCATGGACATGCACAGATCATTTACCCTGCAAGCCGAAAGCTCTTGGGTCCTCAAAGGGACTTAAAGGATTCAATTGGTGTCTTAGGACATAGGATTCTCTTACTTCTAAGAAAAGAATGCTTATGCAATTCTCAAGAGTCTAGAAATCAGAGAGAAACATTTATCCAAGCTACCTTTATTTCCTCTTGCTGCAGGTGTATCCTTATGAAAGATGTTTGGATTCATGAAAGCTTTCAAAGTCTCAAAAAGGCCAGAAAAAATCTGTGTCAGATAGATAAATTCTCTATGTCAGGGTGAGTCCACTTCCTGTGTGTTTCCACCCACCATCCCTGCTCCCCTAACACCACCTCGGAGTGGTCTGCATTTTCCTTTGAGAACAGTGTCCAGAAATGCCCACCTAGATGCTATCTGTTGGGTGCTTCCTTCCATTATCATGTGCCTGGGAAGTCATAGGGACAGAAGGTGTGTGGGGGGGTTACCGCTCTAAACGAAATACTGCAATGTGTGTGGATCGCTTTGAACATCATCTCTGTTTTCAAGATCTATTTAAGGAGGGGGTGGGTTGGAGGATCTCTTCTATTCTTTTGAGAGCTTTCCCTTCAACCCAGAACTGCAGGACTTACAGTCCAGTCGTTTTTACAAGTGTGTGTGAAACCATGTCGAGGACGCCCGGACTCCCCAGCCTCTCGCGCAGGGAACCTCGGTGCCGGGTGCTGCTAAGAGTTACCCTAGTGGACAGCCAAAGCATCGGAGGCTACGGCGGACTGCTCAGGATGGCAGGATGGACTCCACCTGGAAGTCACAGACGTTGGGCATCTATGCAGATGACCAGATTTGTCACGTCTGCACCAATTACCTTTGTTCCGTACAGGGTGACTGGAGGCTCTAGGAAGCTCCTGAGTCCAGGTCCACCTGGAGTTGACAACGGTTACCTGAGGAATGACTTTCTGACCCTGACCATCATCAGCCTGCTACCCAGGAAGAAATGAAGTCTAGTTCCTGGCCAGGGCGGTCAAGGACAGCCATCCTTTAGGTACTTCCTTCTTCTACCAAGCCCAGGATTTAGAGTGGAGCTACCTGCCACCAACGTACTGACCCTTATTTGTGTCAATATGACATAACCAAGATGTGATACTTGTGGGTGATACAGCAAGTGACAGGCGTACATTGAATTGTGTTGATAATCTGTGAGTAAAATACATCAGCCGTTCTCTGTAATGATTCCTGGTGTATCAGAAAGTAATACGATCTCATGAAGTCATGTTGTCTCTAAGACATATATACATATGCATACATCATATACATGTAAATACCTATATATTTGGATATACATGCGTATGTATGCATATGTGTGTATGTGTGTGTATTGTTTAAAAGTTTGAGTAGCTAAGTCTGGGTGAGTGCCTGTGAATTAAATGGCTATAAGTCTATCACTTCTGTGACAAATCACTGAGGTATTCTTTAGCAGTGAACATAGTTTTTCACGTAATTTTATTATATCCTTTAAAGACAGCATTAGCGTTAGCATTAATTAAATAGATCCACAGGTAAAACGTATTCTATGGGAGTATTTTTTGACATCTTTGTTTATTAAACTTGGCAGACATTAAGTTAGTATTTTCATTTGAATAAACCCCCTCAGTATGCCCCACAACTTAAAATATATTCTAAAGATAAAGCACTTTGGGACTCTATGCTATCCTGATAACTCATCACCACACGGAATGCTACAGCATTTCATATAGTTATTTTTTAAATACAAGTACAACTCTCGACTGTGGTTTCCATGCTCACTTCCGATTCTGTCCAGGCTTCTGCAGACTTGCTACTCCCCTCCGTCGGTCTCTATCGGCAATAGCACTTGGTGTTCAGAGAGCACCATCTGGAACAGTCCAAAGTAGACGTGGCCCCTCCCAACGTCTGCAAGGAAGAAGCTCACAGACTCTCTGGAAGGTGACCCTGAGACCCTGTGCAGCCACAGACCAAAGGCAACAGCAGGACAGAAAAAGAGTCAAGATGTCGCATCCGGCGATAAAGGGGCTTTACTGGAAGCCTGGGTTTCAGGCACACTGAGGGTCTCGTACAGCCCGGGTGAGGAGGATATCCCCGCTACACTGTCTTTGAACATTAAAGTGTGGTCTCTGCATAGTCATCTTTGAAGGCAGCCAGGATGGCCACACGAGGCTCCATCTGCCCACCCTGACCAGATACAGCATAAGCCAGGACGAGGGCCCCACGAAGAGGAAACTGGAATGAACAGGCACTTTTTTTTTTTTAATCATCCTGTTGGCATTTAATGCACTGTCACCATCCCGTACATTGCTGGTCCTGTGTGTACTGCTTCTGGTATTTTCTCGACCACCCTTGTCAGCTGGGCAGTCATCAAGCAGCGTGCATTCCACAACCACCCAGAAACCAGCATCTCGCCGAGTCTCCTTTCCCCACAAGTTCAAACAATGGATAGTTTAAATTACGTTGAACCTTTAATTACAGATACTTTTCCCCTCCACATTGGAAAGCTAGGGTTCCCTCTTTTTTTTTTTTTTTTTTTTTTTTTTCATTAAGGCTGTCAGGATGGTAAAGCGAAACCATGTGTCTTTCCCTATATACATATCTACACTTGAGTCTCTTCTTTATTAATTGAAGGTGTTTTGCTGGTGTTCCTAACCCAAATCTGCACTGGATTCCAGGTCGTAACAGTTTCGGGGGAGGACAGTGGCAGGAAAAGCTGGAGCTTGATATCCGTCTACGTGTAACTCAGAAATAGATTAATAATCATGAGGAAGAGAAGAAGAGGACTTTGCTGTCACCCTGCTCCATCTTCCAAACACATGAGCTCCACGCTCTCTGCGGTCTTAAAGTGCAATTACTCTTGAGAAGGTGTCCCGGCGGCCTGGGATCCCACTGGCCAGAGTTCAAAGCAGAAACTTCAAAAAGGGTTGCTCGGGACTCAGGCTGGGAGGGGGGGGGGTCTGGCAGCAGAAAAGGAGCCACAGTTCTGGGGCACTCAAGTGCATCATGAGAAGGAGTGCCCTTTCTTTTCTTTTCTTCTTCTTCTTCTTTTTTTTTTTTGTAAAGAAATTTGTCCATTGTAAGGAATCCTGGCTTGGAAAAATATCGCTTTTTAAGAAACATCTATCTGAGGACGTTCCAGTGCGGGAGAGTCAAAAGACCAGCGAGCCCAGCGAGAAGCAGGGGACAAGCGCTCCTCTCGGGCGCCCAGCTCCCGTACTGGTGACCCTGGGGGTCCTCGGAGAAGTCGTCGGCTCTGGGCGCAGAGGACGCACATTGGACTAAGGGCATCTGGTAGGAGGTGGCTCTCTTCTCGGGCCTGTCCGGACTGGACCCATCGCTGGGCCTCTGGCCATTGAACAGCAGATAGTGGCCACGGGCGTCCTGCTCCATTTTGAAGATCTCATATTCGGTGTGAGGTAGTTTGATCCCCAGTGCCACGCAGCCGTTGGTGTGTGTCACGTCCTGCTGGACGCCCACCTGCCAGGAGCCCTCGGCCCCGCACTCATTCCCGTTGAAAACGTTGAGAAGCGAGGCAGTGGCCGCGTCCATGGGGGTGACCTTCATGTGGTTCACTGTGAAGGAGAGAGGACAGGTCGGTGACACCAAGCCGGGTGTGGCATGTGGTAACAGAAAGCACTCTAGCTCTAAACCCAGTCCCTCATGGCCACCCACTGGTCGCAGTCTTGAAGAGCAGCTCCCACCCCAGTAGGGAAAGTTCCACATGTGAATGTGACTGCCGCTCTTCACGTGAACTCAAACTGTCACGCAGAGCGTCTCCCAGGACTTGCCTTTGGTGTCACTGCGTCTTTGGGACGGACACAATATTCAACGCAAACTGGAATTCTGTTTTCGTGAAAAGGGCTTTGAAGTTTTTAAATACTTTTGGTGTTGAATGCCTATCCTAGCTGGGAGCCTTGCAAATTCATACTGGCCCACAGATCAGGCATCTAAAATGAATGAGGCTGCAAGCAAGAAAAATATGCGTGAATGTATGAAACAGAAATCCCAGCACTTAGAGAGGGCTGTTTCTGAAAAAACCCAGGGGACTGTATCTTATGTGCACCACAGCAGCTTCGGGGTGGAACCTGGCCAAGGTGGCTGTTTTCTTGGCTGCATTTAGCAAAGGTCCACCCTTCCTGGAGAAAACCTTCCTTCCTAGGTGGGGGATTAAGAAGGCCTAAGTCTTATCAGGTTGGCAGAAATACTTCCTATTAAATAGACTGAACCATGGAATGCTACCCTAGGAGGGGTCACACGCAGTACATGGGCTACGTCTCTGTTACTTGTGATACGACTGACACCAGCTTGAAAAGATGTGTAAGAGCAGAAAGAAATTCTAGAAAGAGAGGCTGCAAGACCTCCCTTGCTGATAACAGCCTGGTGAATTTCACCCCTTATGTTCCTCGCTTAAGTAATCATTACAAACCCCAAACCTCCCACCTCCAGGCACAGGACAACTTTCAGGTGCATGACAGACGCAGCTAAGTATGATGCTATCACAGAGGCAGCTCAAAATCAGCCTGCGTGGTATACAAGAAAGGAAATGGGTAGGGGCGCCTGGGAGGCTCAGTCAGTTAAGCATCTACCTTTGGCTCAGGTCCTGATCCCCAGGACCTGACATGGGGGATCAAGCCCCGAGTTGAGCTCCCTGCTCAGCAGGACGCCTGCTTCTCCCTCTCCCCACCCCTGCAACTTGTGTTCTCTCTTTAAAAAAAAGCAATGTGCAGACGTGAGGCTTCATTCCTAGTCACGTTCTCCCTGGCCACCTCTGACACCGTGCAGAGCCGTGTGGGCCCTTCTGCACTGTGGCCCACGGGCTGAGCCGCCCCTGCCGGCCCCATTATGAACAGAGGGGAACCTGATGTGAATGATGACCTTGAAGCAGAAAGGATGCCCTGATTTCTCCCCCCACATCTGTCCCAGAAAACAACAAAAAAAAAGGCCCTTTCTCTCAGGCTCTCCCTGAATGCAAAGGTCCCCAAACCGCTCAGTTCCTCACCGGCTGGGCTGTGACTTCGCGAGTCACGGCAGGAGCCCTACCTTTGAACACGAACTCCGTTCCTCCCATGACCCTGGAGGAGTGCACCCCCCGGCTGTAGCGGCCCTTGGCGTAGATGGTGAAGGTGGGGTGCTTGCAGACGGGGTCGGAGTAGTGGTAGTAATGCCCTTCCCAGGTGTTGTTGTTGTCGTGAAAGATGAAATGGCGCGTGAGGAACAGGACCTCAGGCCGCACCTCGCAGCGCTGGCTCACCCACTCGCCGTGCAGGCCGACGGTCAGGTCGGCCTTGGGAGGCAGGAGGGGCGGGCGGTGTTCATCCGACCTGTGGATGATGCGGCAGGCGATACAGGCGTGGTCGTGGTTCTGGGGACGAGAAACACACATGCGCAGAGATCTTGGTCATCGTGACTGGGCAGTGCACACGTGCTGACTTCAAATGAGGCCCACGGTGGGACTGGGGGAGGGGGGATCCCGTCATTTGTTACCTGGGAACCCAGGAGGCACCTGGAGGTAGGCCCTCACGCACGGAAGGGAGGGCGGTGGGGTGTGTATGTGTGTGTGTGTGTCTAAGTGTAGGCTCACAAGTGCACGTGTGTTTGGCTGACATCAGCCAAACTTACCTAAATATGTCAGCTGTGAATTGTACTCTCTTTAGAATCCTACCACATGTCCCAGATGCTTGACTACACCAAGGCTATAGGGTTACCACTGGGATGGCTACTAGGGACAAAATCTGAAAAGAACAGTGTGGACAAGGAGGATGGGGGGGAGCTGGAACCCACGTGCACCGCTGTTGGGAAGCTAAAATGGGACAGGGGCTGAGGGAAAGAATTCCAATACGATGCAGCAGTTCCTCCTCTGGTTTATGTCCAAAGGATACGGGAGTCTTGAAGAGACGGCCATGCATCCATGTTCCTAGCAGTGCAATCACAAGGCCAAATGCTTCAAAACCACCCAGTATATGTCAACGGGTGAATGGAGACATAGATGTGGTCCACACCTACAATGAAAGATTATTCAATCTGGAAGAAGGGAAGAAATTCTGACGCAGGCCGTAACACAGATGAACCTCGATGACAGGATGCGAAGTGAAATAAGCCAGATACCAAAGGACAAATACCGTACGATTCCAGTCCCTCTTCTATGAGCCGCCCAGAGTGATCAAATTCAGAGAGAGAGAGAGAGAGAGAGAGTAGAATCATGGTGGCCAGGGGCTGGGGGAGGGGAGATGGGGAGCTCATGTTTAATGGGAACACAGCTTTAGGTCAGGAAGATGACAAAGGTCTGCGGGCGGATGGGGGAGACCGTCGCACAACGGTGTGAATGTTCTTAATGCCGTGGGACTGGACCCGTCTAATAGCTAAGATGGAAATGTTATGCGTCTTTTACAATCAGATATTTTTTTCCACTTTTAAACAATTAGGAGACACATGAAACTAAGAAAAAAAAAAAAAAAAAAAAGGCCAGGCTTTTTTTTTTTTTTTGCCGGGATGACAAAGGGAGCTGTGTAGTAAAGCAGGGGTCCTTTCAAAGGAGGCCCTTAAGGAGGCGGCCGGCAAGTGGGCAGGAGCGGAGGACTCCGTGAAGGCGGCCGGCAAGTGGGCAGGAGTGGAGGACTCCGTGAAGGCGGCCGGCAAGTGGGCAGGAGCGGAGGACTCCGTGAAGGCAGCCTGCACACGTCGACACTGGCCTCGAGGCCTGGTGGTTTATGGTCTCTTCACTTGCTCCCTGCTCTATAGCTTTAGGCCGTTTCACTAGATCAAGATAACTGCAGCTCTGCCTTCCAGGGGCTGCCTCCCTGAGCGTCTGCTTCAGAACAGTCCCCCAGTCTCCCGACGATGGCTGTCTGTCCACAGCTGTGGCTGAGAAACCGTCCCCAGCAGCAGAGGTGGCCGGAGACTGCCAGCCACGTAAATGCTGTTTGTCCAGCGGGCTCGGGGCTCCTCTCCGAATGCCAGAGTCCAGAGGGTAGGACAGCTGGGTTCTGGGCCCAACCTTCCATGGCCTGTTTGATTGGAGCCACAGGACAGCTGTGGGCTGTGGGCTGTGGGCTGCCTGCCCCTGGACGTGGGGGGCCATGTCTCTGGTACCCTCCCTCCCACACCGGCTGTGCTAAAGCTGACAGGGCTAACAGAAGCACGAGGCCAATCTGATCTGTGCAGTGGCGGGAGGGTCACCATTGCAGCCAACTGTCAGGGGAAACAGCTCGTGGACACTGGCCTTGGGCTCCCCCAGCCATGGGAGCTCACAGGTGTGGTCTCGGGCCTAACAACAGACACTGATAGGAATGCACAGGAGGGCATGCCCATGCTTCCCAGAGTCAAAAATCCAGATTTCAAAGGCCTTTTCTTGTCCAGCCGTGACTCAGGGTGATGCTGCAGTTGTCTGGTTAGGAGGCTGGAGATCTCAGAGAGCGGGAGAGTGGGACAGTGGGAGAGGACTCTTGGCCGTCATGCCTCCACAGATCTCTGCGGAGATCTCAGTGCTCACTAACAATGCTCTTTCGTGTCATTCCCCACAAATGGGTTTGCTATCTGTAGTTTGGGGATTGCCTGATTGACTAGTTCTTTCAAACAATTTATTTATTTGAAAGAGACAGAGATAACAAGAAAGGGAACACAAGCAGGGGGAGTGGAAGAGGGAGAAGTAGGCTTCCTGCTGGGCAGGGAGCCTAATGCAGGGCTCGATCCCAGGACCCCGGGATTGTGACCTGAGAGAAGGCAGACACTAATGACCGCCACACCCGGGCGCCCCAGTAGTTTGGGGATTTAAAAACATCACTTGTGACCACTTCATTTCTGGCCATTCTGAGATAGGAGTCTCATTTCCTGACAGAATTTGGCTCCTCAAATACCAGTATCAGTTTGGGAACCTCCCAGAAAGCTTTTGGATAGGGTAGAGGGGGTGGGGGAATAGGGGTCTTCTCACAAGCGCTTCTGCCCCCAGCGTAACACCAGGGATCAAGCGCTCTTCCCTCAGAACCAGAACAGGCTCGGTGACAGGAGGTGGGCACAGCCCTCGGGCCCAGGCTCTCTCGGAAAGGTGCCATGGTAGCATGTGGCATTCACGTGGTGCTCTTAAGAACAATGGCACAGAGGTCTGACCTCGGAGATGGGGACCCGGCTGAAGCATTTCTGCTTGTCAGCATTGAAAAGCCACAGGCAAGGGAAGCTTGCCATCCATCAGCTGGGTCTGTGAGAATTTAGGGATGGAGCGGTATGGAGTGGGACGAATCTGGCCCTTAGCTACTGGTCTTGCTAAATTCCTACTTTTTTTTATTATGGTAAAATATACATGACGTAAAACTTAACATTTTAACCATTTTAAGGGCATAGTTAAGTGGCGCTAAGCATAATCACATATTATGCAACCATTGCCACAGTCCATTTCTAGAACTTTCTCACCTTCCCAAATTGAAACTCTGTACCCAGTAGATACCAATCCCCCATTCTTTCGATACCAGTCCTTGGCAACCACCATTCTACTTTCTGTCTGTATAGATCTGTCTACCCTAGGTACCTCACAAACATGAAAGCACACAGGATCTGTCCTTTTTGTGACTGGCTTAGTTCACTTAGCATAATGTCCTCAAGGTATGCCCATATTGTAGCACATGTTAGAATCTCCTTTCGTTTTAAGGCTGAATAAGAAGAGTTCGATGTATGTATGTACCACATTTTATTTATCCATTCATCCACTGATGACCATTCCATTTTTTGTCTACTGTGAGTAACGATGCGATGAGCACAGGTACACAATCTATTTAAAGACCCCACTTTGGGTTCTGTTGGGCATCCATTCAGAAGTGAAGTTTCTGGACCATACCATAATCCCACGTGTAACTTCTGGAAGAACCACCACATTGTTTTTCCAAAGCAGCTGCACCATTTTACATTCCCACCCCCAGTGCACAAGGGTTCCCATTTCTCCACATACTTGCACACAAACTATTTTTTTCCTCTTTCTGATAATAGCCAATCAAATGGGTATGGTGTGATCACACTGCAGTTTTTATTTGCATTTCCCTAATGATTAGTGATCTTGAGCATCTTTTCATGTGCTTAACGGCCTACCTGTAGATCTTCTTTAGAGACGTGTTCATTCAAGTCCTTTGCCCATTTTGTAATAGGGTTGTTTTTCTTGTTACTGTTGAAATGACTAGTAACCTGTCGTAACAACTCTTGAGTAGCCATTAAGAAACCAAGAGGTCATAAACATGGGTGGGATTTTTGGCCTCTCTGTGCATACTGTCACCAAGCAGACAGTTTTAGCCATGGTTAGATAAGGGGGAAACCTTTCTGTTGTATGGACAGATTTTTTTAAAAAAAATCTAATTTATGCTCTTCATTTCCACCATCCTTGGCTTGAATAAAACTTGAAAGACCTATAGGAACAATTACGTGGAAGCAGAAATTAAGGCCTATATTCTGGCTCTAAATTTTCTCTTCTTGCAGATGCTTTTCTTAAAATAGCAGCTTTCTGGGGCACCTGGGTGGCTCAGTTGGTTAAGCTTTTGTCTTTGGCTCGGGTCATGAGCCCACATTGGGCTCCCCACTCAACAGGGAGTCTGCTTCTCCCTCTGCCTGCCGCTTCCTGTGCTTGTGTTCTCTCAAATACAATTTTTTTTTTTTAAGGTTTTGTTTATTTATTTGACAGATCACAAGTAGGCAGAGAGGCAGGCGGAGAGAGGGGGAAGCAGGCTCCCTGCTGAGCAGAGAGCCCAATGTGGGGTTCATTCCCAGGACCCTGGGATCATGACCTGAGTCGAAGGCAGAGGCTTTAACCCACTGAGCCGCCCAGGTGCCCCTCTCAAATAAAAAATCTGAAATAAATAAATAAACAGTAGCTTTTCAAAAAGAATAAATGGGAAGAGTTTCCTGACATGAAGAGTGATGTGTACTTTGAAATATTATTTGCTTTATGAAATTCCTCTTTTAAGGTCTGTGCTCTCATACTGATTCTCCTCTGAGAAGCTATACTTTTGTAGGCTCTCCCACTGGGCTTCTACCTCCCTCCCTTCTCTGGGATCTTAGAATGAGCTACTTTAAAGTTAGGGTTTCTGGACACAGAAGATCCGAAGGTTAAAGCAGCAGGACCAGAATGTGTTTCTTTGTTGCTACTCTTCACAACAACTATAAAAAGCTTTAATTTTGAAGGAGGAGGGGAGAAAAACAAGTCCCCATGGAATTAATTTCCTAAAAGAAGATAATCAAACTTACTCAAAAAATGACAATCAACCTTCAACTTCATAAGTGTGCAATGTTCTAGCAAAGAGTGGGGTTTTGCCCACTCTGCATTCCAATTCCTGTCCAGCACAATGAGACTGAGCAAGTTCGGGTACACCACCCCCTTAGCTTTACGACCTCTTGAAGAGACCATGAGTACACTTTTACAGATGAGGCCACCAAGGCACAGAGAGATAGAATAACATGGCCCAGATAAGTTTACAAGCCAAAAGTAGAGTCTGGAACATACTCTGGTCTTGGGCTTGCTGAGTGCTATCCCCAGGCCCCAGGCCGCCCCTCAGGCTGAGAACAGATGTCTATCAAGGACACTGGTCCCTAGAAAAGGTCTTCTCTGGCCGATGACTGATAGAGATTCTCCAGGCTCCCTCCTGTTCCCTGCCAACATTTATTTCTGGAGAGATGGTTCACCAACAACATTTGCTGACAGTATCCACTTGTTTCCAGCCTCTTCCCAGACCGGAAGAAATTACTTGATATCATCTTGCCGTGAACTGATCAACTAGAGAAGCAGGATGAATAAAACATTTCTTGGGCTAAAAGTTTTGCCCAAGGAGGAGGAGAAATGGGAACAGATGATGGAAACTTCCTTTCACAGAGTTTCCTTCCATGGGATCAAAAACACATTCATGTTTCTCAGGAAGAGACCTGCCAATGACTGAAGCTTTTTTTTTTTTTTTTTTTACAACAGCAATTCTCTCTGCATTTGATTGCATTTCTACTGTAGTTATTTCTACACACATAGCCTTCCTGGAGCCTCTCTATTTCACTGGAGAAGAATCTCTCCAAGCTCTTGGAGGTCAAGACCAGAGTACTCTCTCATGACGTTTGGGGGAGCGTGGCAGACTGATCGCTAGAATGTTGTCACTGACTCTTTAACAGTATGAACAGTGTAGGCAGCAGTCATCGCAAATGATGAAAGCTGACAGCCTTGTAGAAGGGGCCTCCTGGGGTGCATTTCAGATCTTGGGTCGCAGGAATTCATGAACCTGGGCTCATTTTGACCACCTCAATGGGTCGCGATGATTCCACTTTCAGGAGGATGTGGAATAGCCATGGTCAAGCATGTTGGGTCTCTCCAACAGCGGTTTTAGGAGCTGGACGGGGCTGTTAGTAGCCACGAAGGGAGGGGGGAATGAACGGAGAACAGAAGGACATAAGAAGTGTGAGCTGCCAATGTCTCAGGCTTCACATTTGTCTCCTGACCGCTCAGTGAGACAAAAGTTAACCCAACGCTGTCCTGGAGTTAAGGGGCACTTGGGGGCAGGGGAGGGGGCTCACTGGAAGCAACACATCATTTTCTAAAAAGAGGTTTTCTAAGAAGTTCAGAAGCTAAGAAGTTAGCTCACAAAGGCCATTCCGGTTTACAGAACATTAGGAAATCATCCAAAGAGAAGTTTGCTTCCACCTTTGCCTATATACATACATCGTGTACAGACTCAACAGCCAGAAAGGGCCATGAGAAGCCAATTCTTTAAAACAAAGTTCCTCAAGAACGGTTTCGGAAAAAAATTTCTGATTGATGTTTTTACTTGATTGTGTCTTCTACTGTCAATTTAAATTCATTTCAATAGTTAAAGTAGGTTCCCTGTAATAATGACATTAAATCTACTGTAAATCCAGATTGCCCCGCCCAGGTCAGGCCCTCTTCCTCTCCTGCACGCTCTCCCCAGTGCCCAGCCGGCCCCCCTGCACGCTACAGGCCCACTCCAGACTGAACGGCTGACTTCCGGCACGCCCGGGGCTCTCACTCCGTCCTCTGGGCTCTCTTGCCTTTTAAGGGATGAACTGTTTACCACTTATCCTGTCCCTGACAACAAGTATTTCCTGGTCGGCCAACTCCTTAAATAAAGCAACCTCGCATGTCTGTTTATCTGCTGAAATGCTCTGGAGTCAAGAAATGTAACGAACTGTTTCTGCAAAGAAAGTAGATGCCAGCAGCTGTGGGGAACAGAGATCGAAGGCACGTGACTTCATACTTTGGCCCAAATCAAAGGTCCACACAGGCAAGTCTTTCCAAGTCAAGACCCCATGATCCCAACCCCCATCGTCAACTCTGACTTCTCCAACCATGTGCAATATTGGCTGCTCTGTAGTAAACACCCAGCCCTGGGGAGCAGGGCCACACTTTTCTTTAGGATTCCTCTTTGATGTGAGACGGGCTTTGGATTAGGTCATGACTCCTTGAATTCACTGGTCCTCTACCACCTCTTCTGGCCCCTGTCATCTCCACGAACCCCTTTCCTCTCCCTCCAGAGCAGAAAGAGAAGGCAGGCAAATTCTTCCACAACCACCTTCCCCGGTTCCTCCTGCCATTAGTCCTGTGATGCTCACTCACCCAGGCCCCCACCCCAGAAGCCCACCAAACACTCACCTGGGGAGCCCCTCCCCAACCCTGTCCTGTGGCAGAGCCGGCTCCTGGGCATGGGCAGAAAAGTGCACTGCCCGTGGCCACCTGACCCATGGTGCCTCAGATGTCCCTGATACAGAAAGTCTCACAGTCCATCTGTATTTCTCACAGACTCTGAAAAGGCTCGGAAAGGCCAGCTCCCTCAAAAACGAACGCTTGTTCGCAGTCTAGAGGTTTCTACAGAATTCAAGAGCGAAAGCACGGGAGTATCACCTTCTTCATTTTTAGTGCTCAGCGACTATTGAAAATACTTCGGTGCCTGTCTTCCCCAGAGGGGCTGTGGAACACGCTGAGGCAGAATATTGGAGATGCATGGCTTGGGGAAGGTTGTCTGGTTTCAGACAACCTCTCTGATTTATGATGCTGTGGCTAAATCAGTGCAGGGTTTTGGAGAGAGACCAATTCCATTTGCTTACAAGTCTGATCCCGAGGCTCTTGGCATCCTCAACAACCCCGGTGATCATTTGCTTTTAATTACTATTTGATTCTACCACTGAAAGAATTCGGCTTGCTCACCCTTCGACTGCACGAAAAGCAGAGGGCGACGGCTGCCCTGATGGGAAACTCAGTTGAGGGAAACCATCTTCTTGGAGGGTTATTTTATGTGGTCTTGATTTTCCTAGTGAAGAGCGGCCAATTTCATCCTGGAAGAATCCTCCTAGCACACCTGATTCTCTTCAAACAGGATGCATTTGCCAAAGGACTCTGAACCTCACAGCAGAGCTGTATAAAGCTTAGAAAAACAAGTTGATTTAAAGTTTCTATTTTTACATGGTGTCCCGTTTCCAAAGGGGCTGAGACGAGTGGTTTCAAACTCAATTTAGCATTTAAACTAATTTTCAGCCAGGTCTCTATGGACCAGCAATTAGAGGAGGCAAAAAGTTCAAAGAGGCGGGTGGCAGGGGGGGAGTGTGGTCTCTCCGGATGCATTCCCAGCCCTCCTCCTTCCCGTTCCCAGTTCCCAGCGGGTGAGGCGACCTGCCACTGGCCAGTGGGTGGGGAGCACCTGGGGCTCTGCCTGCGCTGAGTCCGGAAAGGCACCAATGGCGAAGTCCGCTTCTTCCTTCTCAGAGCTGTCCTGTGGAGGGATCTAAAAACTTCCTGAGGACTCTGCGGCATGCTGTGGGCCAAGATGTTCAATGCCAGGGACAACAAGAGAAGAAGGGGCCCTTTCAGCTCCCAGAGCCATGCAGACCTCACTGGCCTTCGAAGGACGCCCGTGGCCATGCAGGCTGGCTATGGAAGCAGACGGCAGCACACACTGGCCCTGGACGGCTGCCTGGGTCCTCCTCCTAGCCCTGCCACAAGCTCTGGCAGTGGCCACAGCTCCCCTCTGAGCCTCAGAGCCCTAGCTTCCAAAATCTATTTCCTTCTTGCATGGTGACTCTGTTTGGACAATACAAGATCATGGCACAAAACGCAAAAGGTACAAAAAAGGCATACAGTGATGAGTTGCAGTCCAACTGTCCCCCAACTGTTCCCTTTCTCAGAGGCAACTGTCATGTTTCTCATGTGCGCTTCCAAAAATACTGCCTCCTTTGTAAATTTACCTTGTTCTTCTTCCATGATTAGTTTCACACGATGGTATCATACTGTTCATGCTATTCTAGATGATCTTCTTCTTCTTTTGTTTTGTATTTAACAGTATGCCCAAGGTTCTTTCTATCCTTAAAATTTCTTAAATCATGGCCTCGGGCCTAGGGTTTAGAGAGTCTCCCTCTTAAGTATCTGGGTCAATGTCTTCACAGTTGCCTTAGTAGGGAGGGGAGGAGAAAATGGGAGGAGATGCTTCATGGTGAAGCATCATCAAACACCTGGAGACCCCTGGTCAATGTCATTGTTATTGTCATCCCTCCAGGAGACACCTGCCCAGAAGAGCTACCTACTCCAGGAGTGGGCAAGACAGGAACTTCGGTGAAGGGTTTTATCCAGATGGCAGATAGCATTCAGCACACTAATCCAGTTGACTCTTCTATTCTTACCACTTTATGGGAAAAAAAATCCAGGCTCCCAAAGGTCAGACAATGCCACCTCAGCACCTCGCAGCTGATGGCCACAGGAGAAGTGGACTCCAGGATTGGCTACCATCTCCAAAGTCTGCATTCTCGCCAGTTTATCCAGACAGTGTTTTTTTTTTTTTTTTTTTTTTTTTTTTTTTTTTAAAAAGCATGTCTCCCACTTTTGTGTTTATAAAAATTCTAAGGTCAGTCTTACAACTATCATCCTTAGTCCTTATGCCAATGGTAATAACTCATGGTCAAGACATTTTTCCTCCAGGAACCACAAGTGTGTGCCTTTGCTCTCCCAACAGACAGGCTCTGTTCAGGGAGTCGACTGACAGCAGGAGAAATGCCTCCTACGGGCCTGAGGAGGGAGTAGGAGAGAATCTTGCAGAGCTGCAAGTCTTAGGAAATACTGATTTTACGTATCGAGCCTCCTGCCCGGGCAGCCACCGGAAGATCAGAGTGAGGGAACGGACGTAAGAAAAGAAAGGTATTAGGGTTTGTCCTTTTTTCTTTTCAGTCCTAAAAAGAGCTTCCATGTGTGTCTGCAGTTGAGGAAAAGGAAAGTGAACCTGAGTGTGTGCAAAGGATTAATCCAAGGTCAGGTGTGGCCAGGAGAGCAGCCAGACTCCAGCCCAGACAGCTCCGGGACGGCACCTGCCTCCTCCCTCAGACTGCCTCCTCCTTACTCAGTTCCCTGCCTCACTGCTCCTGCTTCTTGGCCCTTCGCTGCCTGTTAGTGTCTCTGCTGGAGGGCGAGCAGACGCAGAAAGGACTGGGCTGGAGCTGCTGGCTGACAGAAAGTTTCTGGATTATCTGTGGGCCATTTTGATTCATGACATTCTTACCTCCCATTACCAGAGATAATTTAAAAGTTGGCTAGACCAGACTCAGAGGAAGCCAAATGTTCAGATGAAGAGCTCCTTTACCCTGCTGCTCTCTCGCACCAGAGATTTTGATCAAGAGAAGTGCTGTTCAGCTGCAGTGCTCAGCACCAACTCTGGACCAGCTTCCATGTGGAAGCATCTCAGGATGGACAGGGAGACCATGAGTCCTGCCTGCCCCTCCCCCAACAGACCATGCCCTTACCTAGGGGCCACCTATGGCCACTGTCCTCTGGATGCCTTTGTGTGACCCGTGGAATGGGTGCAGCTTCAGCTCCTCTGCTCCCTACCCCTCCTGAGGAGGCCTGGGGCATCCCAGGGCGATACTGGGATGGAGACAGACAAGAAAGGCCATGCTCTCCCTCATTGCCCTGTTCCCCTCTTCCTCCTCAGCGCATCTGGAATCTCGAGGCAGAATGGAGGAGCCCTGACTCCCGTTTGGCGCCCAGAGTCATGCTGTGAGCCCAGGGAGGGCTGGGTCTGGGGCCCAGGGCCCCCGGTCTGGCTTCACCTCACACACGGGGACCGTCCCTGGTGAGGTGCATCCAGAGGAAGGAGTCTTGGCCAAGTGGGCTTCCTCAGCAGATTTCCCACAATTAGAATAAAGGCGACTTTCATTACAGGAGCTCACAATAACACAGATAAACAGAAGATAACACCGAGTGGTCTCTGGCAGGAGAAGTACTCTGGGATATCTCTACCAGTCATAAATAAGCTCAAAGGACTAAGAAAAAAAAAAAAAGAAAAGATTAAAATAATGAATAAACCATCAAACAAAAGTCAAACAGGGCCCCTCATTTAGAGAGTTCTTGTTGGAGAGAGGATTCCACGGAAGCCAGTCGGATGGTGGCGGGGGTGCGGGCGGCCACAGGAGAAATCTCCCTTGACCCCCTCCCTGCATGCCCCTCCCTGCCTAGAGCGTCCCTGACTTCTGTGGTGGAAGATGGTGCTACAGGCTGACATTGGATCCCGAGCCCATGGAAAGGAAATGTTTTGTGAATTCCAAATATAATTACTGGACTATCATTCACGAAAAGAACATTGTAAGGTTTTAATTGTTTCCTGCCCCACTCCGTCCTCCCCCAGGGATCACAGTGACTTTACATTTAACTTTGCTGAATGGAAAGAACGTGGGGTCTGGAGAAGGCAGTCTGGGATCTAGTTCCAGTGCAGAACCTCACCGCCTGGGTGACACCAGGCAAAAGAGACAAACCCCTGAATCTCCGCTACCTCTCCCTTCTGCCTAAGGGGGCAGCCATATCTGCCTCAGGGGTTCGCTGGGAAGACCAGAAGCAGTAGTGGGGGTCGGAGACTATCAGCTCTGCAGCCTACAAGAGCACCCTCCCTATTCCCCTCAGCTGCCTCGCCCTCTCCCCCAGGGCCGGGATCACTCCTGCCAGTGGCATCTCTCCCAAGCATGGTTCTAACATCTCCATGTTGCCTTTGTGCTTTCCTTTCAGAACCAAAGATGTTTGTGGAGTGTTAGAGCTGAGGAGAGCCTTCGGAATATGCTAGAACCACCACCAGGGCCCCTAGCACACCAACAAGCCCACTGCCATTACCCACATCATGCAGAAAAGCACAGCACCCCCATGGCAGAGCAAGCGGGTGGCCCAGCCGGGTGTCCGGACTCTGCTGCGGGTCCCTCCCTGGGCGGCCCTCTGCAATATCCCCTGTGACGCTGGTCACCTCGCAGAGGTCCCTACGGACCCCACCGCCATGCCTCCCCATGGCTCCCTCATCCTACTTCATCAAGACCTGCCCGCAGGTCCCAAGTGCGGTCAGCTGTCGGGTACCTTGGCGTTCTGCAGGGGGGGCTGGTAGCTGGACGGCCGGTAGAACGTCCTCTGCGAGGCGTCCGTGTGGATGTCTCCGAGGAAGAGCTCCTCCACCAGGCGGTCCAAGTTGTGCTGCAGATATTGCTTCTCCACCCGGATCAGCTGCAGTTCGTGCATGGCGAAGTTCACGGCCTTGGTGCACTCGCAGCCGTTCTCTTCCCGCCACAGGTCGTAGGGCACGTCCCGCACCCAGGGGCTCCCGGGGGGCACGAAACCCGGGCATGTGCGGTTCACCAGCTGGCTGAGCCTCTCGGCGACAGCCTCCGTGTGGCAGACGACCTGCACGTTGTGCAGCTGGTAGTCGGCCTCGGTGCCCCCGCGGATGATCCAGGAGGCCTGGCGCAGGCGGACCTTGCCCCGGATGACCAGGGTGTAGGTGGGGCTGGTGCACCGGTTGCCGCCATAGTAGAACTGGTAGGCCTTGAAGGTGTTATTGTGGTAGAATCTGTAGGACCTTGTGATGAACTCTGGGCCCGACCTCACTTCACAGCTGCAGGAGGAAAAGGGAGGAAAGACGTGTTCAATCCCAAAGGCACTGAGGGGCAAGATTCGCTACAGTGTCAAGAAACCAGGGTCACAGGCACTGTTCTGTGCCTTCACAGACACCCATGTATTGACTCCTCACAACGACCTAGGGCTAAAGGAGGTATCGTTTCCATTGCACAGTGCAGAAACCAAGGCCTGAGATTAGGGAAAGTGCCCCCAGGCCATGTAACCAGGAGAAAAACCAGACCATGAATCCAGGCAGTCTGGCTCCAAGCAGTGTTCCTAATCTCTCTATACCACAGTCTTTATTCATTGTAGGAACAAGCCACCAGAGCCCAAACCGGCCATTCTCACTCCTCCCTGGGGGCCTGATTTCAGAGAAGGGTCTTTCCTGTGGAAAGCGGGAAGAGAATGGTGCTGGCCTATGAAGGAAGGCTCCTTATGCCAGCTCAAAAAGAGTTGATACTCTTTATGGTCCTTGTCTAGAGCGGGCGGGTGCTGAATGTCTGTCGTTCTGCCATGGAGTCTAGTCTGGGGAGAAGTCTCTTAGGGGCAAGTGGAAATTCACCCTCTCATCTCATGAAAATGAATTTTCCCTCTACTGGGGAAAAGGGTCCATTAGTGAAAGCAAAGCTAACGGAACAGAACTAAGGGTTCCCTTTGTTTGTGCTGATTGACAAAATGGCAATGACAAAGTGGTTTTCTGCTGTGGCCTTAGATCAATGCTAGGTTCGTTGGCCAGAAATACATGGATTAGGTCTACAGGGCACATATGGCCAGCAGAAACTGATCACTGCCCTACATGAGGCCCGTTCCTATGGCTGCAGCCCAGCCCATACCAGGGAAGCGCTGGCGGGCTTCTTCCAACATACCCACCACAGAATCCAACCTCTGGAACTCTCCAGTAGATCAGAATCTCAGTTACATCATGACTTACATCCATCAGGTTTGGCCTTATAACTCTGCTCGAGTCTGTGATATATATATATCTATAGATATATATATATACACACACATATATAAAATATAATGATATAATATCAGAACTCAGTAATATACATATAGTATATTACATATATATTTACTATGCATTATTTATAGAAATTATGGTTTGAGCAGACTCAGCATGGTTTGAGCTGAAATCCCAAAGACCTGTTATTCTCAAAACTGCTAAACACTTCCATTTTTCAGTTAACACACTGCTGAAAGGTAAACATCACTCCAAGCAGACACCTGCTTCTGGGAAAGGCTGTCGTCATAAGTCCGGGAGGGTGCATGCTCAGAAGGCACTCGGTGGAACTGTGAGCCCAGCATTCTGCAGAGAAGGCACGAGAGGGGCTGCAAAGGTCCTCCCCACTGTAAAGGAGGCCCTGTCCAGCGAGGGCCGTAATTGCGGTCTGTTCGTAAGGGCCCTGAAGGTGTGCTGCCTGGCCTCAGGGCTCAACGTATCTCAAGTCCTCAGGCACTGCACTGGCCTGCCACGCCCTCACCTACATGTTGTCATCTCTAGATGCACCTGTTACAACCATCTTTTAATTGGTCATCCTCCTCTCACTTTTTCTACTATCCATTTGCCACACTGCAGCCAGAGTGCCTCATGTGAAAGCTGGATCGTGTCTTAAGCATGGTCCATGCTGCGAACTCCTCAATGACCGTCCAGTTCTAACCCCAATCAGGCCAGATCTGCTCTGGAGTTGTCCCTGCCCTCCCCAGCAGCCTCATCTGGAGCTGCCCTGCCTCACCGTTCCCGCCCCAGTCCCTCCACCGGGATTTACTACTCCCCTGCTACAAGGACTCCTGGTCAGTTGCTTCTCCAACCCAGTCTTTGCTAGTACTTCCAGATGGAAACCTCTTCCCTGGGTCTTTGCACAGCTAAGGACATCCCAGCTCAAGTGTCCTTTCCTCTGGTAGCCTTTCCTGACCCCACCCCTGTCCTAAAATAAGGCCCCTGGTATCCTCCTTTAGCACCTGTTGTTTTTTTCCCTCTTCATAGTACTTCTTTGTATGTTTATTTGTAAAATTCCTGAAGACAGGGATTGTGTCTTGTTTTGTTCACTGCTAGAAGCACAAAATCTAGAATGGTGCTGGGCACACCGTAAATATTTGTACACTCAATAAATAGGTGTTTGAATAAGATGATAAATTCTTTAAAAGTACATCACATTAAGATTGTGCAAATATTTATCATGCAGTTATTTTAAGAAACCCCCTCCTTGGGGGGGGTAACACCTCTGGGTCTTCATCATCTTATAAAAATTCCTTTTTTTCTCTTCTCTGTGTGCATTTGATCCCTCCCCAGGGTACCCGGGAGGCTGCTAGGGAGAAGTGATCAGATCCCAGAGTGAGCCTTGTTAATTCTCAACAATTTAATGGGTAGGGGAAAAACTGCAGGTCTGCCTCTAGGCTATTTTTAAAAGCTCTAATGGAAGATAAGCCAGAGCTCAAACTGGGATAAATCTCAGCTCTGTAGCCTGGGAGAGTCCAAGAACTACGCCCTGTATGGTAGAGGTAGCCTGAGTACCTCTCCACGTACTCTTAGAACCCTGAAGCCATATATTAAATTACCAGAATATGGCTAGAATATTTAGACCCTCAGAAGCTTGCAAGTCATGTTTCAGCGTTGGTGAAACACAGACTCCTAATTTCACTTGCTAATGGTTTCTTTTCATACAGGAGCTTTCTGTAAACAAGGACCCATTCACTCACAGCCTGGGGTTAACAGTGGTAAGCATCATCTCTGCTTTGGCTAACCTTTCTAAAGTCCTGAGCTCCATGCTTTACCCACTGGAATCTCAAAGTGTTGCTTGGTTTTTAATTAGAACTTAGATAACACATGCACCATTACAGATAGGATACCGTCTCTGGGCATCTGAGAAGCCCCGAGGAAGGCCTTCCACAGATGTGTGCTCTCTGGTCCACCCCGACCCTCCACCTTCCCCGCCTTGGTCCAGCCCCGACCCTCTTACCCAGTGGACACCCAGTGGCCCTCGATCGCTGGCGGCATCTGCACGGTGATCCTGGCGCCATTGTGGAGATGTTTGAGCATGTGATGGCACTGCGATTCCTTGAAAGCCCTCCAGGCACTTTTCTCTACGGACCGGGGATAGGATCTGCTGTCTGGATGAAGGAGAGCAGAGCCCTCTCCCAGCCCTGAAAAAAAAAAAAGTGGAAGTTTGCTGAAGGGAGATCTCGCAGCACACAGGAGTCAGGCTGAGAAACGGCCTCCTTGACAAGTCATTGCCACAAATGGCGGGGGCGCCTGGGTGGCTCAGTGGGCCAAGTGTCTGCCTTTCGCTCAGGTCATGATCTCGGGCTACTCGCTGCTCCTGCTCTTTCTCTGTATCTCTCTCTCAAATAAATAAATAAAATCTTTTAAAAAATGATTTAAAAAGAAATCACTGCAAGTAGGAAATGCACTCCTACCCCACCAGGTTGATCACTGCCTCTGCTCTCCTGGAGTTCACATCTCAAAGGGCGATGTATTTCCCAGGTGGGAGAGCCAGGAAAACCGAGGCCCAGGGAGACAACGCGGACTCCTGGGAGATCTCTTGGCCAGTTCCTGGCAAAGGCTGAGCTCAAACCTGTGCCTCTCTGCAAAGGCACATAAAACGGTGCATCTAAGGGAGCAGCTTACAGTGCAGACAAATGAATGTAACAGGGGCTGAAGAGAGAAATGAATATGTTCCAAAGCCACTCAACGGAGGCGTAAGAAAGGGGTTGGCAGGAAGGGTGGTCTTGTGCGGTGACACATTAAGGTGAGGAGGGGCAAGAGCGTGGAGACCAGCCTCAGTGGAAGGGGAATTCTGATGGAGCGGAAAAAGGCCCAGGAATAACTCAGAGGGCTCCTAACTGACATCTGTTCCCTGGCTCGGCTCCCAGCGGCTCCCCGCAAGCCGGGCATCTTCTGGTTCTCTCTGTCTCTGGATAGACACCTTCTACAGGGCTGCCCATCAGTGGGGCGTAAGTCATCTACCCCCCTTCAGTGGGGGACATTTTTCCCCAATTACCTTCCCACTCCAGCCCCTCACACCCAGAAAGGCAGTGCTAAATACAGGGTTCTAAATTAAGAATAACTCCAAGAAGACGACATTTTTATTTTCCACAGGTAAAGGAATATTCTGACTCAGGTCATCTTCAGTATAAGCAGTTTAGGTTGGCAGACACTTAAAGGAATGCAAAATAGCCACCAGCCCCTGTTCGGGAGGAAGGCATGGCCAGCTGAGTTACAATCTGAAAGCCTACTCTCCCTTTCCTTTCCTTCTCAAAGGAGATTCACTGACTTCTGCTGTTAATTACTCCTGAAGTAATTAACACATTAATAGGTCTTTACTACCTACTAAGTATTCAGCACCTTGTTAACCAAAAAAGAAAAAAAGACCCAAAACAAAAAGCCCCTGACAAATAGACAAAAGCAAAATAAAAATGTACACAAAATAAATAAAAGGCACCCCTCAGAATTGTACTAGGAAGAGGCAATTATATACTTTGTAATGAACATCTAAATAACTTCATAGAGAAACCAGGGCTTGAGAGGGGTCGTTGAAAAATGAAAAGTTAGACCCAGAACATGGTGACTCAGAGCAACAGGGTGAAAATCTACAGGAGAAACAC
Source organism: Mustela nivalis (assembly GCF_964662115.1). Classification (NCBI taxonomy): domain Eukaryota; kingdom Metazoa; phylum Chordata; class Mammalia; order Carnivora; family Mustelidae; genus Mustela; species Mustela nivalis. The sequence continues at coordinate 77,373,466 of NC_139033.1, read as the reverse complement.
AGACCACATGCTGATAACATTCAGATATTTAGAAAATATTCAGATATTGGCCATAACTGAGAGGGCTGAACTAATCTTCTGTTGGAAGTCTTTGGTACTGAGAAGACACGTGGGAACTCTGGGCTCTTCCTCTGAGCAGAATGCTGACCTTGGACTAGAGCAGAGACTTTGAATTGTTCCCATGGATCTTAAGTGAAGCAAAAGGCAACGAATGAGGGAGAGACACCCATAAGTATGATTCAACTAATTTAAAAAGAGTGAAAAGAGATTCGAAAGGAGTGAACGGTGCTGCGTACCAATGAAATGCAACTTCATCACCAACCCTGCTGAGCCCAACCCAGAGATTCGGACCCCAGCAAGAATATGTGAGAAACATTAAAACCCTGAAATCCACGTCTGGCGTTGTTGGTGCTCATGGGCTCCTGGAGGTTCAACGAGGCCCTTCCTACCAGTGGCCCCTGCTTGCATGGAGGACAGCAGAACGACATTTCTGGGAGTTCTCTCCCCAACCCTCTGAAGCTGTGTGCACGACGGGAACAGGTGTGCGTAACTACACCATTCGTCTTTTTCCATCTGCCGCACGGCCTCTTTTCAAAACACAGTTCATCCTTGAAGACCATGTTCTATGTGTTATATACTGTATTCTTATAGTAAAGTAAGCTAGAGAAAAGAAAATGTTATCAAGAACAGAAAATACACATACAGTACTGTACTGTCTTCATCGGAAAAAAAAGCCACATGTAAATGGACCCACGCAGGTCAAAGCTGTGTTGTTCAAGGGCCAACTGCACGTGCATTTTATTAGTGTCTGCCGGGCCATGGAGTAGGCACCCGGACCCGTTGGCTATCTGGCTGTGGCACAAGGTAGAATGGCTGAGAAATTCCGGGGTGAACTGTTAGCAATCCCACCATGGACATCTGTCGATACTGCGATTTCTTTCATTTTTTTAAAGATTTTATTTATTTGATAGAGATCACAAGTAGGCAAAGAGACAGGTGGGGGTGGGGGTGGGGGAAGCAGGCTCCCCGCTGAGTAGGGAGCCTGATACAAAGTTCCATCCCAGGACCCCGGAGATCATGAGAGCCGAAGGCAGAGGCTTAATCCACTGAGCCACCCAGGTGCCCCGATACTGTGATTTCTGACTGAGTATTATCACAGTTCTCATGTTTTCACCCCCATTTGTCTGAGACCTCTGCTGATCTCTCTGTTGGCTTTGAACTAGAGGAGGAAGAGGGGGTTACTAGGGACCTCTATGGATCCCAAGAGTTGTAATTATCTTGAAGATGGGAAGCAGTTCCTGAATTCCCCTTTAGGCAATCAAGAAATGAAGGATAGGACAGCTCGCTGTATGGTGGCTCAACCATCTGTGTGCTCAATTACGATGTGGCTAACTTAAAACAGATTTGAATTCAAGTCATGAAGCACTGGGAGCTGGGGAAGATGCTGCTTTAAATGGGACACCGAACGTGCGGCAAAGAACCATCATCATCTCCCTATCGACCATGCTATGTTCTAAAAAATTGATTTGTAAACCCCTTTACACCCTGCAACTGCTTTCCCGTAAAGATGATAAAAGCAGGAAGGAGAGTGGATATGGGCGAAGATTCTGGAGCTAGGCTGCCTGAGTCTGAAACTAGATCAGCCACTTAAAAAATTTCCCCGAATCCAAGACTTCAAGGATTATTAAGATGCATTATTATTTTACAACCAGTGACAAAAACACTTGCCGTTCAATGATGTCTGCACGAGGGTCTCAAAATCCCCCTGAATCCTGCACAGCAGCACCCTACTTCTCTGACATTGCTCTGTTCAGAGACATCTGACAACATTTTTTGCCTTCCGTTGCAACGCTTCTTGTGCGACAGGTAATGGGTTTGCTTTGCACATATCTCAACAGCAAAACAGGAACAGGGCCTCATCTTTTGGTGGGTATCTTCCTTTCTACGTAATTGACGGTTGCAATGTAAGTATCTGCCTCACTGAGGTCAAACTTGCCCCCCACTGCTCTGCTCCAAGGCCATGCTGGTTTTGAAGGGTGAAATTTATTAAGTGACTTATGGAGAAAATAGCCAAGCACGCGTGATTCAGACATCGACTCTATTTTCAAAACTGACCTATTTGCAACTAGTCCATAGATGGGGAGTAACTAGGGGCCACATAAAGGAAGTGATGTGATGACAGTGTGAGCTGCTGTGTCCAGATTCACACAAGCCCAGCCTGCAGCAACCCCCCCCATGACTGCTGCCTGCAAGCTAACGTGGACTGGGACCCCCCTCAGCCCTCAGATGCACTTCCACTGCAGAGATCTTAAAATAGGGGAAAAAAAAAAAGGTGGGTCTTCCAATCAATGAAACACACCATTAACTTGGTTACCTGAAACAAACAACTTAACCTCCAAGCTTCCGTCTACTCATCTGTGAAGAGGGGATAACATTACCGGTCTCTCAGGATTGGTTTTCAGGATTTGCGGAGACTGTCTTCCTGAGCGCAGACATAGTTCTCATGAAATGTGTTATTATTTTCCATAATGATTAGGCTTTTAGACCACCCTCAAAAAGTCCTTCCTAACTAACAGTAGAGTTAAAATAACGGTAAAAGTCAGCCACAGCCAAGCTCCCTCTGAGCGCTGGGAAGGCCAGAGAGCTCAGAGTAAAAAAAGACACAGGGCTCCGCGACCAAGTTAACTGGTGACCCCTGTGCAGAAGAGGCGGGACCCAAAGCGCTGGGCTCTGTGGCTCAGTTTAACAAATACCTATTCACTCTTTGTATATTTTAGGAGCCGGAAGCATGAAGAAGAATGGAGATAAGTTTTTTCCGACCTTGAGGCTCTTAAGGGCTCATTGGCCTGAATGTCAAAGAACAAGGGTGGGGATGATGAAGGGGGTTTCTGGGAAGGAAGCTGGGAGTTCAAAGTCAGAGGAAGAGGGAGTGGTGGTCAGAATATGCATGGGCCGTTCCTAAGGCCAGTCACAAAGGAAGGGAACTACAGGGATGCTTTTTAACCAGGGGTGGAAGAAATAAAATCCCAGAACCACCAATACGCCGATCATTCGAAAGCAGGCACAAGATCATACGTCACTCGGGTTTCTAGGGACAACTCTGCACTTGGCTATTGCTCTTATGGTCACAGACCAAAGGTCACAGACACAGCAAGATTGTCACTGCAGAAAAGCGGCAGCATAAATAGCCGGGTAGAATTCTACAGTTAGCATAGCTCTTCAGCATACAGTGAGTTAGGGTTCATACTTGAGGCTGATACTGTATTATTTTTTTTAAGACTTTATTTATCTGACAGAGATCATAGCAGGCAGAGAAAGAGAGAGGAAGGGAAGCAGGCTCCCCACTGAGCAGAGAGCCTGATGCGGGACTCGATCCCAGGACCCTGAGATCATGACCCTAGCCGAAGGCAGAGGCTTTAACCCTCTGACCACCCAGGCACCCCCTGATATTGTATTTTTAAGGTAGAAAAAAAAATGGGATTGGTTCCCTTTCTATCTTTGCCCTTCCAGTACCCATCACCTTGGTGGGAACAAAATTAAATGGGTCATGTGAAAGCCGGGGCTGCTGTACAGTCAGAGAAACTTGTCTCTTAGGTCTACAGTCAACTGCCAAGAGTGGTCTCCAATATTTATTTAGTTTTTCTGGCATGGAAATTCTGGTTGGCCTTCTCATGAGTGCTACTTCTATGAAATGCCTTTTAGAATTAAAAGGCCATTTGAAGCGCCAAGTCTAGCTGTAGGAGAGGTCAAGGTTAACAGCTTTCCTTATCCCCCAGACTTCCATCTTAAGATCGCCCATGGAGTGCCCTCCAAGGACTTCTGGTCAACCCAAGGACCCCGGTGTTCACTGTGTCGCTCAGAATAAGTCAATTCCAATTTGGGACTGAAACTAGCAACTCATTCATTCTAACCATCAGAAAGGTTCTGAAGAGCCAGGCTCTGTTCTAGACATGGAAGCTGTAAACATTATGGACTGAGGGAGTCTCAGTTGGACCAGAAACCAGACCCCAAGTAGGCTTGTAGAGGGACTCGTAGGACAGAGAGAACAGGCTCTGAATTCATCCTTGGAAGGTTCATAGAGGGGCGACCGTACCTTGAATGCTGAATGGAAGTGGTCTGGGCAGAGTATACAGCATATCCAGATATAAAGTGGTGGAGAGGAGGGGTTCACGTAGGAGGAACTGGGGCTGGGCTCAGGGAGCGGGCCCCACGGGGTAGCCCACAATAGAGGTGCAGAAGGAGAGAGGCAGGCCCATGATCAAGAGTGCCACATAGCAGACAGAGCGCGCCCTTCACTGGAAAGGTGAAGAGAAACCACGAAAGATGTCACCAGGGTACTAGCACAACAGGAATTCCATTTTGGGAAGATCACTTTTCCCAATTTCGGAGGTATGGTAACAGATGGGAAACAGGAAGATCCATTCTGAAGCTTCTGTGACGATGGCTCAGCATAGCATTTTTGCCTGACTAAATGAGAAAGATAAGAGATGGGAAGCACTCTAGACAAACAGCAGTACATCTCTTTTGTAGTCTCTTGAGTTTTTTGTCCTGACCATCTTTTTGCATGTTGTGGGGAAGGTAGATAAGAAGTTATAGACAAAGAAAGGAAAGAGTAGGGAAGAGAGGGAGAGAGAAAAGTAGGAATGAATACTAATTTAGCACTGCATCTAAAAAGACTTGTGCAAAATACTTTTATGTCCTACGTGTCCTAATTTATATGTCCCGTATGTCCTGATCTTAAATTGTGTAAATCCGCCATCCCGGTACTTAGCAATGCAGTACTCAGGGGTGGCAACTATTAGAATAGCTGCTGTCTATTATTTATAATAAATCTGCTTGTTATAGATAATAACTTTTTAAAACCCCCATTTAATTGGACTACGTATATAACTGAAAGTGTGGCTAATCACAAGAGCTGGTTGCTGAAAATTCTGCCATTTTATGTTGAATGCAGTTGACATTTATGGTCGATCTTTGATGATTCAGATTCTCAAAGTGACTCACTATGAGGAACATCGGTGCCGGAATCAGAAATGCGGGACCAAACAGGTAACAGCCCTGTTTAAGCCATGAAGTGTTCTTCTTTTTTTTTTTTTCTTAGAAGACCAGAGTGATGAAGTCTGTGTGGGGGAGTGCAGGCACAAATCATGTCAACATACGGGTCAACTGAGGGTTCTAGATATTTTGGTTAACTGAGAAGATAAATTAATTGGGTTCTTTAATTAAGATTTTGCTTAATAAGGGGAAAAAATAACTCAAAGGATTAAAAAACAACCACCATCCAGTTAGAAAGTGACTGTGAATTTGGTCTTCAAGGTGGCTTTGGGCAGATAATACCATATGTGCTTACTACTTGGATAAAAGTAAAAATTATAACAACGATAATAATACGTAAAGTTCGTGTGACAATGAACAATTTACTTTATGCACAGGCTATTTCATTCTCGAATGCCAGTTACTACCTAGGTTTAGAAAGTTAGAAGCAGGGAACCACTTTTAAATGTGCAGTATTCTATAAATTGCCAGTCCATGATACCGACTAAGCGGGAAGCTCTCCATAGCCCTGTACCCTGTCCAGCAGAGCTCTCAATCAGGAAAAAGACTTCCCCATAAAATGGTCTCCAAGACTGGGGGTCTTAGGGCCTGGGCTCAGATAAAATTATGATGACAAGTGAGTATTTCTTTCAAGTAAGTGTGGGAGAGAATAGTAGACTCTGGAAGAAAATTATTCACCTACTGAGAAAAAAAAAATTCCTGAAGGCTTTAGGGTATTATTTTACAGGTTACCACTTATAGAGAACTAAATGAGATCCCGGAGCTCTGGAAGGCTGACTCACATGCCTGCATGTGTGTGCGTGTGTGTGCACGAGTGATTTACTCCCAGGGAATAAATCACTCTGTAACAGTAATCCAAAATGACTGCAGAAAGACCTCAAGCACTATCATAATTGTCATAGTCTACTGTTCAGAGACTGAAAACTCTCAGGGACATCGATAAAAAGCCCCAGATTTCCCAAAATGAAAGGAAGCATAGGGTTGACCATTTAGGCAGAGACTGATACCCCAAATACAAAGCCTGTGTGACCGGTGACCACTGACACCACTGAAGTCACCGGTTTGCATTCAGAAAGCAGTCCTTAGTATAGCTCTCAAAGGGAATGAACATATTAGTTTTGCTGTGGTCATCCCCAGCAAAGCTTGTTCCTAAATCCAGGGTGTTTTCAGAAAGTAGCCAGTCCAGGGACAGGGAGGGACTAAACAGAAGAATGAAAGATGGGGGAACAGGGAACCGGTGAGCAATGACTACCTGAATGTTTGAAAGTCAACATTCATTCATTTACCAAATAGCTGAATATCTGTGAGGTTCTCCCTCACGTGTAGGCCATTGTTTTTAAATGAAAGGAAATGTGAAATAGAAGAAAAATATACCCCATATCCAAATCCCCAATTTTTCAATAACATTTTAAAAAATTTGAGTTATTTAGATACATTCCAGAGTTTCTCACCTGCCAATCGAGATGGAGAAGCAAAAGCTCCACACTATTTTATGTAATAAAATGTAAAATTAGTGGGGAAGGAAATGATTTTCAAGCATACTTGGGACTTAAACTAATCTTTGATCAGGACAGTCTCTATAACATGTAGAGCAATCCTTTAAAGAAACTTTTTAAAGGCTAAATAAGCATATGGAAAAATATTAACAATGGTTGTCTCTGAGGAGGGGGTTCTGAGTGATTCTTTTCTCGTTCACTTTGCATGCCTTTCTTTTAAATAATGTGACATGTATCACTTGGATAATCAGAGTGAGAAAGTATTCTCAAGTTAGAACTGGTGGGATATGTAAAAACCCAAAGCAGATAAAATGTGACTGATTAGATTAAATGCAGGTAATTACTTAGCCATGAAATTGCCCTGCCCAATTAAATAAGCAGTCATTACTGTAAATGTATGCTTTACCATGGATTCTGCTAGATAAACTCCAGCACAGCTTTTCATGCTTTGGAATAAAAGCCTGTATGTGTTGCAGACAAACTGGATTTTACTACCATGTGAGTAGCTATGCCTACCAAGCTCTTATTTTTATTTCCAAATTGTTTTTTGAGATAAAAGCTGAAAGAGCTGCTCTTACCAATCTTTAAACCTTTTTATCTAAAACTATTTTTCCCTTTATGAGAAATATAATAAAGTCAAGATTTCAAATTCCTGGCTCCATTCAACCGTAGCTGCAAATGAGGTAATTGTCTATGTCATTTTCTTCTAATGCCACAGTCTCCAGGTTAGACACTGGGGTTGACATCCTGTGTCAACTGCACAATTTGCATGCTGCATTTGTAACTGACTGCTGCTGCCGCACAGTGCTCTTCAGCACAGTCGTGCGCATGTGCAGGTGTGCGTGGTGTGTGTGTGTGTGTGTGTGTGTGTGTGCGCACATGCGCAAACACACGTGTATGGTGTGCGTGGGGTATATATAGGTTTGGGGCAGTTTGGTGGGATTCTCAGCAAGGAAAGTACTACAGAGCATGCCACCCTCCCAGCTCTGGAGCCTTGTAACAAGCTTTCCTTCCTCACCCCTCAATATTCTTTGGGGTTCTGCAGGAAAGGGAGTATGGGCCTCCTCACAGCACACAGTACTTGGCACAGAGTAGGGCCTCATAAATGTACTTGCTGAATGAATGAAACTGGAAAGCCCTTACAGAACACCCTTAATAATTTTAGGGTGTTCCCCTATCATTTCTCTGACCTTGATACCCATCCCATAACATCCCAGAACAATTCTATCCCCAAATCAGAGCTACACAACAACCCAAACACATATAATCTTGACACAGTAAGAAGGCGTGCGTGGACAATGATGGCAGGGTCTTCATTTCAAAGCTACACGCGGGGGTCTATCGAAGACACATCCTGCTGTGTGAGCGTTCAGCAGATGTATACAATCACTAACCTAGCTTTTCATGTTTCGAGTCTTAAATGTTTTATGCTTCACTTTAATTGATTATATCAAGTTGTCATCGGTCTGTCCCTAAACACTATGTAATTACACAGTCATATCATCCACTTAAGGTTTAGTTCTCTTCTTGTTTGGGGAGAAAAAGAATGAACATTGTTATTATAGATCTGCCTAGCTGCGTATTTGAAGCAAGTCAATTGATTTTGCAAGAGAATATTTAACATCTAAGACCCTTGCTCCTCGTTATGTACCACTGAGTCAGATTTCTTCTTAAGATTTCATTTTATGACCAAGGGAGAGAGGGTGCAGGAAACACAGTGTTTTCTTGGTTACAAAAACTGTCTTCTTTAGTAAAATGGTATTTCAAAGATTCTTATTTTACCCTATTTAAGTGTTTTGGCCAGTTTTGTTGGGTAAGCTCACATTTGAAAATTTAGTTTTTCTTTCTTTTTTTCTTTTTTTTTTTTCCATTTTGCTAGAATTCCTTGGATGAAAGAGAATAGCTCAAAAATGCCTTCACCTTTCAGAAAAGTCAACGAATGCTACACAACTAAATGGCATGGGGGGTAGAACATCTCCCCCAACATCAGTTCTAAAACTTAAAATCAAATATTTCCATTAGCAAGGGGAGTCTGCACTTTGCTGTGCATTAAAGCACCACTTATTCTGGAATACCTCAAGCTAATCTGTGTTTCTGGAGCCGGATGATTTTTGTGGCTTTTCATCTAAGCAAAGAAAACAGTGATAACGGACGTCTTCCAGCTGCATACCTCCGTGACATTCAATAGGTTTTATTTGGATTAAGAAATTCAATTGTTTTCAGAAGTGGAAGGAGAGGAAAGTAAAACTGACGTGTATACTTTTATGCCATTAGATTTTGAACTTGAGTCCTGCTCTACATTTACAGTTTAAAAAAACAGCAAAAACAAACAACAGGCTCCAAGTCTGGCCAGAGCCTAATTTACTCACCAGTAGGACATAGGGTTGATTTATGACTTGCAATGAGTTAAAATAAAAGTAACTAACAAACTGAGCAAAGACTGGAAGCCAAACATCATAGTTTTTCTATGTCATCCTTACACAGAATCTTTCTGAAGGCCTCGTGTACTTTTTAATCTTATTAATGTGACTTGCTAGTGTAACTATCTATAAATGATGTCTGAAACTATACTTAAAGTTTGTCACAAATACACTCCAGACCCCAGAAAATCTGTTGTTACCTAACAATTGCTACCATAAACAGACAAATAATGTCCTAGGGTTAGTAAAATAAGATGCCTAGGTATCAGGAAAAAAACCATTAAGCCATTCTAAGAAGATTTCAGGTAATTTCCTTCAACTCATAACTACTGAAATATACGATTAAGCTCATCTGTCGCTACAGAATTTTTAAATGCTTGTAAAACCTCCTATAGAGTAGGACACATTCATCAAGCCATTCACTAGGGTTAAGAGGATCAATACCCATTTTCAGTTAAAATTACATGAATCGGGAAAAATCAGGAGGAAAAGGAGAATACTCAATTGTTTCCTGGTGCTTTACATTATCCTAACGAATTATGACAAGCCTTTCTTAAATCCCAAGGATTTATACGTTGAACCACCATTCCATCTGTTTATTTTTTGTGCTAGAGTCCAATACTCCCTGCCAGATCCAAGGGGATCTGTGAGCAACTACAGCATGAATAATTTTGCCATTGCAGATTCACTTTGAAATTGGGTCATTTTTTTCAGGGTATCCATGTCATCCAGTTAGAATTTGCAAATGCCTTTTTTCTCTTCTATCCTCTTCATCACCGTGCACCGGGTCTGAGGCGCCCCCCTCCCACTTGGGTTAGAGTGCAGACTGACCCCTTCCTTCCTCATCACAAGGTTCTCCTTCTACCACAACCGGGTCAATCTCTAATCCCAAGAAGTTCAGGCCAACACAGACTCAAATTGGGAGATTTGGGGCTACACTCACAAGGATATACTGGGGCTTTTATTACTATTAGTTACCATTCCAGCTTAGACTAGCAGGCAGGGTAGGAAGTAGAATTACAACACCCCTCTCTGAAAGGAGGGAGAAAGCGTTCAGAATTAGCCAGTCCACGATGCATATGAGGACCGCTTCTGTAGTTCAATATGCCAAAAAAAAAAAAAAAAATCCATTTATGCCCAATTTTCAAGTAATTTCTCATGTAAAAGTCATTTGACCATCCTGTCATTTTTGTTTGCAGATATTACAACAGATTTTTTTTTTTTTTAAGGGGGACAATTTTCTCTGTTTCATCTCCCTCACTCTCTTTCTTCTGGTGTGTGTGGCAGCTGCTGTTTGATCTGTTCATTGGCTCTGATTTGTTTCATGTTTCAGCCAAAGATTAAAACTGCTCTGTAATTCTAAGCAGATGGGCCTAGGAGCGCAACCCTATAATTATACCTTCTCTCTTTGGCCCTGGAACTGCAAGCCTTCCATCCTGACTTTTAAAGTCTGGGATCACTGGGGCTCGGCAGACACACCTTGGCAATTAGGCAGGTCTGGCCCCACTGGACACCTCAGCAGGGCCTGGAGCTGTCTGCCCTGAAGCAGGACTACAAAGCAAAGAGCCACTTCCATAGCTCCAGAATTCACTGGCTCCTGCCTTTCTAGATCATGCAGGGTGGGGGGCTCCAGGGGGGTGGGATGGGGGTCACAGTCTGGTCTGGGTGCTAGCTACAAGTGTATCCATGCATTCTGAAGCTCTAGGGAGAGAAACTGACTGTCCTTGAGGGTGCTCATCTGACCTGCAGAGGTTGGAGAGGCTTGGTGGTGTGGAGGAAGGAGAGCCACGCTCTGGGTGGAGACGCTCCCTTAAATGTCAGGTGGCCACCATTAGGGAAAGTTCACTCAGGACTTCTCAATCAGCACAGCGTGTTCTGCGACCGCCTGCAGCGAGGATCAACACCACTCTCCCACAAAATCGGCCTTATTTTTCTCAGTGCAATTCCTGGAACTCTTTGAAAGAGTTGATGTTGTCGGGCTAAGGGTTTACTGGAGCCCCAGAGGAAATGGGGCCCACGAGGCGCAGAAACAAAACCATCAAGCAAGAGTCTGAAGGCAAACAAGGTGTCCGGGCCCGGAGAACCTTCGGAGACCGGTTTTCATAATTACACCTTGACTGTTCAGAGTCCCCTGCCCCTGGAGACTGCACCCAGTCCACTTGGGGGAGAGCCCCACCACCACACCGTCAGCAAACACTAGTCCTCTCCGAGGGCACAGAGAACCGCGCGAGGGCTGTTTTCCCCCTTAAATGACCACGGTTTCGCTTTCCAGCCCCACAAAAGCTTGCACCACATCAAGAGCCCCTCTGGCAGGCACTCTTGACACTTTGGAGACGGGATGGCCAAGCCCACCATTTCATGACAGTCCGCACTCTGAAACCCCAAGAGCGCATCAAAGTTTTCCCTGGAACTTGATGCAATCCATTCAGGAGCTAAAAGGGGTCTGTGTGTGAGCTCCGCACCCTTCCAGAAAGCAAGCTCCAGCGGCAAACCAGCTCCAGGCGCCGCCGGGGAACCCGCGAGCCCCCTCTCCCGGGAGTCGGGCAGGGAGAGCGGTCGCCCGGGCAGGGAGAGCGATCGCCCGCGCAGGGACTCACCGTGAAGCAGGAGGGCCGGGAACAGGTACGCGAGCAGGAGGCGGCACAGACCGGACATCTCCAGTCCTCCTCCGGGACCGCCCGAGCCGCCCGCCGTCCAGGGACGCCGCTCCCCCGGAACGGCCGCGGCGCCGCGCGCGCTCTGTGCCCCCGCCTCCAGCCCGGAGGACGCGACGAGGCGGCGGCGCCCAGCAAGGCGAGCGCGGCGGCGCGGGGACACGGGCGGCCGGCCCAGGCCCCGCGCGTCAGGCGGCAGCGGCGCGCCCCATGCCCGGAGGGCGCGGCGCGGCGCGGGGGCTGCGGGGCGCGCGCTCTCTGGGCGCCGTCGGGGCCCCGCGCGCCCGGCCCGGTCCAGTCCCCGCTCCCGGCCTCCCGGTACCCGGGCCCTCTGAGTCCCTCCCCGGCCGCCGCCGCCGCCGCCGCCGCCGCCGCCACCACCACCACCGCAGCGCGCGCCGCTCCGAGCTGCACTGGCCGCCACCACCGCCGCCGCAGCTGCAGCGTCTCTTCATATTTCCCGAGCGCCGCCGGCGGGGCAGCCGGGCCACGGGCCGGGGGAGGGGCAGGGGGAGGGGTCGGGGGAGGAGTCAGGGCGGTGCCGCCGGGCCACCGCCTCCCGGGCGGCAAACTGGGGCCCGGGGGCCGGGGGCGCGGAGACTTGAAAGGGCGCATGGGGCACCGCCTCTCCCGCCTCCTTCTCCAGCCTCCTCTCCAGCCCTCCTCTCTCCAGCGCCCTCGCCTCCTCCCGCCTCCTCCTCCCTCTCTCTCCCCGCCGCAGCTCCCCTCCACCTTCCCTTTCCCTCCCAGTCCTTAACCTCCTCCCTCCCGCCAGCATCCCCCCTGCCCAGCCCCGGGCTCCGCGCCCCTCTCCCTCCTCCCCGCGCTGGCCGGGAGAGAGGTGCCCTACGCCATCCTGGGCCTCCACCCCGGGCACTCTGGACCCTTTCCCTCCCCTCCGCAGGGGTGGGGGCACCCGCTTGTGAAAGGTGTTCCGAAGAGGGTTGGGGGGTCCTGCAGGGCTGGAGGACTCGTGGAGGGCGTCTGAGAAAAGTCCGCTTGGAAGGATTGGGGTGCGTGTATGTGTGTGTTCGCACGCGCGCGTGTCCGGGCGCAGGAGGGAAAAAGAGACTAGGAGAGACTGGAGATTAGTGCAAAGAGGAGTTGAGTTCTGGAAAATTGCTCAGGGTGGGGACGCTGCAGTGTCTGCTGCCTCAGGGGTGCCATGTGCGGCTTCGCCGACAATCTTCCCCTCGGGAGCAAGGAGCCCTGTCGCAGGCCCCAACCTGTGAAGGGAATGGTGGAGGCAACAGGAGCTCTTGTTCCCCTTCCCCTAGCAGGAGGCAAAGGACTTGTTGAAACACGGGAGAAATCTCCGAGAAACACTCGCTGTCAGTCCCCAGGAAAGGGCACCGAGGCCCCTTCTCTGGTTCCTCCTCTCGCCCGGCCCCAAACTTGATTTTATCTATGTTCTGTCGGCCTTTGGGAGTGGGGGCCTGGGGGGGGGGGTGGTCAATTTTACAGTGGCTTTTAAGATCCAAAGGCGGGAATGGCTTCCACTCCCTTGATTCCCCCAGGGCTCAGGTACAAGCTGTTTCCGTCCAAGGCAGCTACCCCGCTGGGCTGATGTGCCAGGGCTCTCTCAATTCTCTGGAGTCCTAGCCTCTGCAGAGTTCCTCCATGGGCCATTCACCAGCTCCCTGGAGGTTTCTGCAGGCTCTTGGGCTAAATGTCACCCCCTCCTCACACTGGGATAAGGAGCAGCCACGGGACCAGATGGAATCAAGAGAACATTTCTTGACTCTGCCAGTGTTTTTCATAAATAAAACACTTAAAAAGAATGCCTAATTTCCCAAGAGAGTTCTCTGCCCCTTTGAACAATGTAACAATTCAACTCTTTATGCTCTAGACTTTAAAAACTAGTGGGACCTTAGCATGGGTGTAAAACTTCATAAAATAGATAAGAATAGATTTGAGAGTTTCTACTTTTTCCTTCCTTCCTTCCTTCCTTCCTTCCTTCCTTCCTTCCTCCTTTCTCTTTCTTTCTGAGAAAGCCATGGCACTTTTCATGGGATGGTGCTGATACTGTTTAATGTGCTTCAGTTTTTATCACCATCATTTTCATCTTTTCCATCTTTAATACGAGGGGATCATAACATGTACCACCTGCCTGGCTCACAAGGTTGTTGTGAGGATTCCAAGCCAATGTTTGCAAATCTCAGAGATGAAAGACTCTCTCACTGTGGGAGAGAAGGCAAGGTTGAGCCGGAGTATTCTTTTGGGCTGGGTTTGTTTTGCAGCATCTTTCTGGGCCCATTTTGTTCCCTGCCTCTGGCTTGTCCCCATTAGGAGGTTTGGGTAGCAGATTATGACTTGCTGGATTTGAATGTTGCCCAAAGGTCAGTCGTGTTTAGAGCAGGAACTTGGTTTCCTCACGAGTGCTGGGCAGTTGGAAATGATGTAAACAGACGACTTGGCTGCTTCCAGCAGAACATTCGCCTTGTCACCAAGAACACATACTCGGCAGTGTTTAACTTTTCTATGCCTTCTAGTCATTTGATGCTTTTTAAGTCTATCAGCGAGTATTTGAAAGAAGCAAACAAGAGGGGAGAACATTAGGGATGAATAAGAGACTGAGTTGATAGTAACTGAAAAAGGTTAAGGTCATTCATCACATGTTAGCAGAAAAATTAGGTCATGTATTTAGTTAAATAATTATTTGGTTCTGTTATTTAAGAAAAAGAAGAAGAAAACCAGCAGGCCAGCCAGTAATTGGGTGTCATCTTGACAGTCAAGTTCATTCAATTTTTGTTTTTCCAACTGGTTTTACTGGTGTGGAATAAACATAGCCAGAATGGTGTCATCAGTTTAAAATGTGTTTTGCCAGTTTATTTTCTACCTGTAGTGTCATAGACTTAAAGGCTTGACCCTCAACCCTCCACATAATATTCAGCCCAAATCGCCGCTCCCAGAAATTCCCTCATCACCTCCTGCCTTGTCCTAGCTGTAGGGTTCACACACTGTATTCGTTTTTTTTTTTTGTTGTTGTTGTTGTTTTGCTTTTGCTCTGAGGGTGCTCGCTTCTGGAAGGGACTAATGAAAACAACAGTAGGAATTGTATTAGAGTGATTGTATAGTATGTGGCTAGAGTAATAGAATTGGAAGGGCCTTTTCTGGGAGGTAACAAAGTGGCAGTGAGTTCCAGCTCAGAAGCTGGCCACCTGCAAGGAATTTTCCCGGGGCCACATGCAAGGACCAAGTCCACATTCAACGACTCCTTGAGCAGGAGTGTGTGTGGCCAGGTCCTGGTGATAATGAGTGAGTCCCTAGCCGGGACAGCTGGACAAGATACCCTCACCAGTATCAACCAGTACGTTGCAATAGTTAGAGCTACTCAACTAACTTTGGGCGAGTTGATGGGGAAGAGGAAAATCAAAGGGGTAAGTTCTCAGGCACGCGGTAAGTCAGGGGTGCACTTGGAACTCCGTGATGGTTCGATCACCAGCTCACAGGGCCTCTAACATGTTCAGAGAGTAGCCTTTTCCTACCATCACTGCTGATCCTAACAC
The DNA here is from genome assembly GCF_964662115.1 of Mustela nivalis. Lineage (NCBI taxonomy): Eukaryota > Metazoa > Chordata > Mammalia > Carnivora > Mustelidae > Mustela > Mustela nivalis. The sequence continues at coordinate 77,358,332 of NC_139033.1, read as the reverse complement.
TGAGCCTCTACATTCGACTCCGTCTCTGAGTCAAAACCACCCTCTTGCTCTTTCCCAGTCACTCTGAACCATGAGCACATTTTCTGGAATGGACTGTATTGGCCACATAGCTTGAGTGGATCACCCTGGCTTGGTTTTCTTAGGAAGTTGTCTCAAGTATGACCGAGCAGAGTAGCAGAAAGCTCAACTGTGTTGATATCCCGGAAGGCACAAGGACCAATGTCCTTTAAAACCTGTGCCAAAATTTGGTTTCCCAATCAGTCCTTGGGAAAACTGACTGAAGGCGTACCATCAGGCAAGTCATTTATAAGGTTGAAGATTCCATGTCTTTCTTGGAGAAAGTGATAGTGTCAAGAAGGGTTGGAGGAATAAAAACATGAATTCTATAGCATATTCAGCTATGAATAAAGTTGAAAGCATTTTACTGCACTTGCATCCTCAGAAGATGGGAAGGATCACTGGGAATAGACTTTTTTCGAAACCCGCTGGACATCAGTGACCAGCCTACGACACCGTGGAAATGCCTTTGAGTGTGGGAGGCTGGAGGACAGGAATGGTGTCTAGTCATGACTCAGCCCCCCTTTGAGCACCTGTGTCAGTGTTCTCAGTCTTTTCCTCCCAGCAGGACTTCTGTAGTTGATAAAGACTTGCATTTAGAAAATCTTGTACAGCTTCCTCAGAGGCAGAGCTAATAACATGATCCTGAGGAGTCCTTAGAAAGGGACATATGTCTGACTTACATTTGAAAAATACATTTGCTAGAACAAGCTCTATTTTGAAAATAAAGTGTGGTTTCTGAGCTGTGTTTCTGAGCGACATGGTCTTCTGAGCTTCAGAAATTAAAGGTTACGTTCCATTGCATCCTCTTGGCTGTTATCAGAAGAAACCACTAAAATGTCTGTGAACTTAGCATTCATTCATTCATTCATCCAGTCAATCATCCAACACGTGACCACTGCTGAATATAGATATATATGTACAATCATCCCCAAATAGGAAGAGAGGTATACGAGGATGGCCCAGCTTACCCATCCATTTATCCCATGTCATAAGCCTTTGCAGGGCCAATGACAAGACTTGGGACCCTTAACACTGAAGGAAAATATGAGATCAATGGGGACAGGAGGCAATAACGGACCTCAGTAACATTTTTTTTTTAAAGAGTTTATTTATTTATTTATTTATTTGACAGAGAGAGAGATCACAAGTAGGCAGAGAGGCAGGCAGAGAGAGAAGGAAGCGGGCTCCCTGCTGAACAGAGAGCCCGATGCGGGACTCGATCCCAGGACCCTGAGATCACGACCCGAGCCAAAGGCAGCGGCCTAACCCACTGAGCCACCCAGGCGCCCCCTCAGTAACATTTTTTGTCTATACTTTCATGCGTCCCTTATAACATCCTTTCTTGTCTGCCTGGTTGTCCTGTAGGTCTAACTGCTTTATCTGCTTAACGAAATTACTTGGCTCTTAGAGGGCGGGAAGAAAATTGGGTATTATGTTTGCCTCTCCCTCCATCCCCTCCCTTCACAAGTCTTTCCATAATGGGCATTTGTTGGGCTGGTAGATGAGGAAGGATAAGATCAGACCATCAAGAAAGGGTCTTTATGAGGCCGACACCTCCCTAAGCCACTGCAGCACACAACTACAGAAACAGGAAGACACAAAAACCCTGGGTTTCAATCCAAGCACGCCCTGTGTTGTTATGGCACACATAGCAACGCTCAAACATGTTTGTCAAATGGAAGGCAGTGTGGCACGCTTGGTAAGGAGCCAGATCCACCAGGCTCAGGTCTCATAGCTCCAGGACCTTGGGCAAGTTACTTAACATGGCTGTGAAGTGGGAATAAGAGTAGCAGATACCTGCACAGGGTCAAGAGCAATGCCAGCGCACCTTGAAATAAATCACTTATTGATAATGATGATGTCAGACGAGCACATACGTTCTCAGTGACGGTGAAATCACCCACAAGAGGGTGAAAATTGAGTTTGAGTGGGAAGAGGGTGTGGAAAACAAAAACAAAAACAAAGCTCTTCTGATGGTTTGTGACTTTCCCAAGGGACACAGGGCTTAAACAGGTGTACTGTATATCCACATTACTTACCATTTAATGGGGGCAAAAAGCAGTTAGGAATAAATGTCTAAAAGGCTCCTTGGGGACAGGGTACCTGGGTGGCTCAGTCGTTAAGCGTCTGCCTTCAGCTCAGATCATGATATTGGGGTCCTGGGATGGAGCCCCGCATTGAGCTCCCGGCTCCACGGGAAGCCTGCTTCTCCCTCTCCCCCTGCTTGTGTTCCCTCTCTCACTGTGTCTCTCCATGTCAAATAAATAGATAAAATCTTAAAAAATAATAAAATAAAAGGCTCCTTGGGGGCCAATAATGAGAAAAGTCTGAGTAACAGTACTAGAGGAATGAAATTTAAGCGAGTCCTATTGTAATTAATCATACAGGAAACGTTTATAATAACTTCAATTCTTTAATTCACTTGATACATTTTGATTATATGAAACCAAATGTTTTACTTCAACTGACCATCTGGTGTGGCATTCTACCATCTGATTACATCATCATGATATCACATTCAAATGTTGTTTATTTTTGATTTAGATACTTCAACAATTACTAGCTCTCTTCACAGATGGGAACGCTAAAGTCAAGCCCAAAGAAATTAAATGGTTTGCATAAAAGTCTTACAGCGGAGTTGGTAGGGTTCCTAACTTCCAAAGGAGTTGTTACCTTCAGCTCTAAGGCCACACCACCAAGAATAAATAATGCCTTTTACCTCTCAGAAGTAAAAACAAACAACCTGAGTTGGGTTTTGAGACAAACAAACTAAAAAAGACAATGCCATTGAGGCTCTTTGGACATTTCTTGCAACGGTCTGCTGCAGTTCCACATGTAAAATATCCAAAGAGTCTAATTTCTAATAGATTATTGAGGTCTGTAAGATAGGGCGGTTGAACAGGAGGTCATAAAGGGAGCTGCACGCTGCCCCGAGTCTCTCACCTTCTCCGCAGAAGGGCGGGCACAGCCCCATCAGAAGTCTGTGTCACCGTGCTTTCATGCTTTCGTAGGCTTATATGCATTTTCTGCAGCGTATATGCAGGGTGATGAGCTGTGCAGGCATAACTAGATGCGCTTGTGTTTCGTCTTCCGGAAGTGCAGGTCTCTAACGCACTTAAACAAAACAGTCCTCTGGGCCACCAACAGCAACCTCACGGAGTCCGTAGTAGCAACGTCTAACCTCCGGGATGGTGTCACACTTTGTAATTCTCAAAAGATGTCCAAGGACATGTTTTCTTTTGACCTTCACGTAATCTAGTGAAGGCCAGAGGACCGCTTGGGCTGTGCTGATGTCAGGATGCCAACTCGAGTTTCAGAGAGGATTACGATGTTCATGCTAAGATCTCATGACACAGAACATTAGACCATTTTGCATCTCCACACACTGACAATATTACTCCAGCTCTGTTGGGGCACAGGACGCCCTAGCTTAGGCCCTAACTGGTTTATTTTATTTTTTATGTTTTAAAATAAAATATTTGTTTACTTGACAGAGAGAGACACAGAGAGAGGGGGAACACAAGCCGGGGGAATGGGAGAGGGAGAAGCAGACTTCCTGCAGAGCAGGGAGCCTCATGCGTGACTCCATCCCAAGACCTTGGGATCCTGACCTGAGCTGAAGGCAGGCACTTAATGACTGAGCCACCCAGGCCCCCATAACTGTTTTGTTTTTTATACAGAACTTGGTGTCCTTGCTGCCTCTACCCTTATGCAGGCAGCAGAGGGAATCTTTTTTGATTAGACAGAGCACTCAAAAAGCACCAGAGTTCAGTTAAAAATAAATTAATCAGGGGCACCTGGGTGGCTCAGTCGGTGAAGAGTCTGCCTTTGGCTCAAGTCATGATCCTAGGGTCCTGGGACTGAGCCCCACACTGGGCTCCCTGCTCAGCAGAGAGCCTGCTTTTCCCTCTGCCTCTCCCCCTGCTTGTGCTCTCTCTCTGTCAAATAAATAAATAAATAAGATCTTAAAAAAATAAATTAATCATATTAATCTAGGTAAGCTATAAGGGTATATAGGTTTTTTTCCTCACATTTTATCTCTAGGTTTTTCATATGCTGTAGCCTGGTACCTAAATTAGAAGTTATTTGCAGACCCTCAGTTGGTGAGATGGGACCTAACCTAAGGTTGTACTGCAATGGCTCCATCGAGTGAAATGAAAAGCAGCAAATATGTTGGCAAATTGTGCTAGAAAAACAGACAAGGAGAGAACAATCTGAGTCATGCGCACCTTGAGGTTAACCAGAGGCTCCACAGCCACAAGGAGATGGAGGCCTCTTGATGTCAAACCTTCCAGAGGTCACACAAACCAGGGTCTGGGTCCAGAGCCGGGGCCAGGCTTCAGGTGTCCCATCTCATTCCAGAGCATCTCTCCCTTCCACAGGTTGCTTCAGATCTGTATTTTCTTTGTCATAATGATCAAAAACCTGGAAAAACCCTGGAAAGCAGGACCTCATGAGGCATTAGGTTTGTTGAATTACTTACACTTTGGATTTCCTCATCACTGTATATTCTGCATCATTAATTCTTTCCTTCACTGCATCTCTTCTGCCTTTGCTTCTTCTGGAGGTACATGAGGTCCTTCTGTCCTGGATCAAAATATTTTCTACTTTACAAAAAGCTCCTAATTTATAATCTTGTAAGTTTTTAACTTGGTAAACTAAGTGATTCAACTTTATCTGTGGTGCTTACAATTCTTTTTCTTTAGGTCTCCATCATGGTAGCTGTTGACTTTGTGCCTTTCTGTGCAGAAGGGCCACTGTGATTCTGTGAGATGACTTGCTGGGGAAAACTACTCTTGAAAATTCATTCATGTTGTGGAGCAGGTCTGGGGAGAGACGGACAAGGAAAGAAATTGGAGGTTATGTGTTGATAGAGACTCTGTCATACCTTCCTAGACCCTCCAATTCATCTTTCTAATATTTTAATGCGGAATGAAATGCAGAGACGTCTTCCTTACCATTGCATAACTGACAAGTATGCCAAGGCTTGGTGGCTCTCCAGGAACGTGGTAGACAGGGAGAGGAGCAGTGGTGGATTCCATGCTTCATGGAGGAGAGGCTGAGGCCTGCCTGACCCACACTGAATTTAACACAGTGCCCTGTTGCCATCAGTTCCATGGAAGCCACAGTGACAGATAGACTTCCTGAGACTTGCCACTTTTTTGAGGTGGGACAGCTTTCTGGAAGGCTATTTGAAGATGGCTGACCCCACATATGATACTTGAATTCAGTGACTCAGATTTAACATCTTAATCCAATCTCCTGGACACAATTTTTCACAAAAGACCCTCCATTCCCCACTTCCACACACACCTCTACGGCTCTGCCCTAAAGATGTGACTTTCCTGTGGAGCCCAAGCATTTGCACAGAGCTGAGTCTGGCCGCAGGAGGTGGGCACTGGAGCAGAAGAGCCACAAAGCACTGGACAGTCAGCAGTGGTTATTACAATGTCTGCCAGGGGACAAGGCCACATGGGCAGTTGTCTGACTCCAACACTTTTAAAATCTTCACCTTCAAGTGTCCATCAATATACCCTTGCATATAAAGTGTCCAACATACCCTTACATATAAAATCTATTCCATTATGTATAATATATTCCATAATAGATATAGTATATATGTCCATTATATATGGAATATATTATGGAATTCCATATTCTCTCTCTCTCTCTCTCTCTCTCTATATATATATATATATATATATATATACTGGAATATTACACAGTCATCAAAAAAGAATGAAATCTTGCCATTTGCAACCACATGGATGGAGCCAGACAGTACAGTACTAAGTGAAGTCAGTCATAGAATGACAAGTACCATATGATTGCCCTTGTATATGGAACTTAAGCAACAAAGCAAATGAACAGGGGGGGGGGGGAGAAAAGAGACAGACCAAAAAAAAGACTTTTAACTTAGAGAACACGCTGAAGGTCACCGGAGGGGAGGTGAGTGCGGGATGGGTGAAGTAGGTGATGGAATTAAGGAAAGCACTTGTGATGATGAGCATTGGGTGATATATGGAAGTGTTGAATCACTTTATTGCACGCCTGAAACTAATATCAAACTGTATTTTGACTATATGGGAATTAAAACAAAAAACTTAAGTAAAAACAAAACAAAACCAAACTCCCATCTTGGATAAGTAAGTTCCATGGCTGACCGGGTCAGCTCAAAGAGATAAGTCGGTGGTTAAACATGTCTTTAATCAGAGACTTCTGCACAAGCAATCACAGAAATCCTATGATAACAAAATAATTTGAAAACAAATAGCAGCTTTCTCCAATGAGCCAAAGAACAGGAACTAGCTAAGAATGAAGAATAAGGGACAAAACATAACTGAACAATCTTAGAATAAAGCTGATGTATACAGAGAGCCAAATGCAAAGAAAGGAAAATATTCAATACATTTTTTCCTTAGTTTAACAAATATTCATCGAGTCTTATTTCGCCTCTTACACATCCGCAGGTCAGAATTCAGATGCCGCTTCCTCCTGGAAGACTTCCTGGGCCTCAGGCCATCCCACACACCAGCCTAGACCTTGAGGAGTGATGCCAGTCCACTTGACTCGATGACTGTGGGAAGGCAGGGCCTCAGGCCAGCCTCGAAGACAGTCACGGAACAACTGTGCATCAACTACGTTTTTGCTGAATGGTTAAGAGAGTGAATACCATGTTCTAGACATCTAGCTAGGTGCTAGAAATATAAATGAGAATCCAGTAGAATTCTTCCCCTGGGAGCTCAGAGTCAGCGTGAAGAGTGTGTTGAGAATCATATCTTCTTCTGGACACATTCTATTGATAATCTGAGTCAGGGCAACATGAGACCATAGAGAATCTGGGAGACCATGTGGAAGAGGGTGGGGACATTTATTTTCAGCTCTGCTCCTGACAGCTAAAGGTCTCCGTTTCTCCATTTGCAAGATCAGGGCTTTCTTAGACCCCTCCCAGCCCTAAGTCCTGTCTTGAAGGAGGAGTGGGAGAATTTTTATATCAACTGGGCTTTGCTGGAAGGAGAAAAGGCAGCTGGGGGAAACTCTAAATTATCTTTTTGTTGATTTCCCGCACGATGCTATGTGCTTTTCAGAACCCATTGAAAGTGTAGCTTGTGAACTTGATCTTAAGAAATATGTTCTCCAGGGGATATGACTCTTGCCATGAGGTCCTCCTGCCTTCTGGGCCTCCTTTATAACATTGCTCCAACTCCCAAGAGCCTTCCGCATCTACCTTAAATCATGCATTCATTCAATAAACATTTACTTAGCATCCACTGTATTTCAGACTCTGTTTACATAAGTGCACCACTATTTTTACCAGAAAAACACAGAAGAGCATCAGGATTAGAGAAATGAGTCTCCGAAAGATCCCTTTCTCCCTGGTGCTGCCCTGGGTCATGTTCAGCACTCATCTGACTTGACCTTCTTCCTTCCTTCGCCCATCCTCCCCAAAGATACCAGAAGGCTCTTATGTCCTCTGCCGTTATTCCCTAACAAAACAAGAGTTGATCTCATAAAACCATTCATGCTAAAATGCAAAGAATTAATAAGTCTGAAGTGTCAGCATTTAAACTGCAGATGAAACCCTGACCAGAATGAAACCGGAGAGGAATTTTAGGGATCGGTTGGAAGCAGAGGGCTCTCTAAGCACTGTCTTGAGTAACAACCCCAACCCCAGAGCATCTCAGTTGAAAGCAGAAGGATATCCAAGCACCATTTTGAGTAACCGCCAGATCTCAGAGCATCTCACCTTCTCGCAGCACTCACGTTGCCTGTGAACCTCTGTGCTCCTTTGTAAGAGGCTGCTCACTCCCCTGTGGGGGTGTGAGGGAGGGAGTGGTGGAGACTTGGCTTTGCTGTGTTTGTTTTGAACTCCGGAGAAGGCAGATTTCTCTTTCGTTTACATTATGGCTCTGGTTGTTTTATGTTTTCTCTCTAGCTGGGGGTGGAGAATTTGGTGACACCACTGGAGTGTTGTCTGCTCGTTCTGTTCTAACTTGTAAATGTTATCTCATTCTATTCTGTTTTCCACTTTATGTAATATAACTTCAACCTGAACCATTAATTGGGTTGCAAAACCCTTCCTTTTCCCATGTGAAAGCCAAGAGGAATATGAGACATGACTACAAATAGTCGTGTACGTACTTAGTTAGATTTGTTGTTGTTGTTGTTTAGATTTTATTTATTTATTTGAAAGATAGAGATAGAGATAGATAGAGAGAGAGAGAGAGAGAGAGAGGGGGAACACAAGCAGGGGGAATGGGAGAGGGAGAAGCAGGCTCCCCGAAGAGTAGGGAGCCTGATGAGGGGCTCGATCTCAGGATGCTGGGATCATGACATGAGCTGAAGGCAGACACTTAACTGAGTCATCCAGGTGCCCCCATATTTAGTTAGATTTATAGCATCATTTGCTTCTCACATGTAGAGAGGTTCTCTCATCTCTTCTCCTTTTACTATCGCTTGGCTCGTCAGTATCTTCTCTAAAGTATCACTGGAGAAAGACTTGACGTACATGGCGTAACCGGAAGCTCTGCCTGGTTTTCATTCCCTGTTGTGCTCAGATTGCTGTATCTTAGCTTTCCCGGTGGCGAATTCTCCATCATCAGTCAGCAGGGATCGAGATTCCTGCTACTGGCCAGTGGCATCCCGATGAGTTCTAGTAATAGATGAGTTCTCTGTAATAGATGGGCAGTTGGTGCATTTCAAGAGGTGGTCGATGGTCCCATCATTGAACATGCTGATGGTCTCCCCTGCTGTCTAAGAGCACCTTCTGAAATGGGGAAATGTGGATGGAGGCTGGAAGAAGCTCTTTGTGTCAGGATGGACTTTGCAGGCTCTAGATGAATCTAAAGATGGGTCAAAGACCCTGAAAATAGTCATGGTGGCCTGGGGTTGAGGTTTGCCTGGCCTGAGAGCTGAAAAAGTCAATCTGCTATTTCAGTATTAACTAAGGGAAAATTTAAGTCTATTTTTACATGTGGGACTTGGTGTGATAAATTTCAGCTATAACAAACTTATTTTTTAACTCATTATGAAAATTAGAGTAGCTGGCTTAAATAAATAAATAAACAGGACACACTCTAGCAAACAACTTACTATCACTTCTTTCATTTGGAAAGAGGTTTCCCCTTTTGAGGATGAAAGCAGAGACATTTTCATATCAGAGTTCCAAAATAACTTTTTACAATATCAATTTCTTTCGGATGCAAAGTTCTTTGAAGCTAAAATAAATAGAAATAAGAAGGCAGAAAATAAACAGTAAAATGAAAAACATTTCTCTGGATTGCAGTAAGCCTTGTGATTCTTTATGAGATAGGAAATGCAAAGAAAAGTGGTGTATATTTTTTTGTTGTTCTTGTCCCACTGAGAGGTGGGCTGTCCCTGTTTATTTAAAATTTTTCTTTGGCTTATTTTCTTTTTTCAAAGTAGAAAAACTTCTTCTAGTAATTCAAAGATGTAGCATCTTTAACATATTCAGGTAATTTCCAGTGGAAACGGAAGTTATTACAAAGGAAGAATGGAATAGTTTAGTTTTAACTCATTTGCTTTTGGGGGCTCAGTTTTTCTTATAATCCATAAAATATACAGCATGGCTAAAAGCTAGCTTGAAATCACACACACAAAGAAAAATAGTAATCATATTAAAAAACATTGTATCTTACTATACAATGAAGCCATCTTCAGGCAGCTGTTAAACAATCAAGCTTTGTGTGGGTGTGAGGGTGGGGGGTGCCTGCTTCATATTCACGGAACACACATGGTAATATGAATAAACCAGAGAAAAACACAACAGGACTGGGCGAAGTTCACATGTCAGCCAGTTAACAATGTCCTGTGAGCATTTGAGCACTAACATTCCTACGAAGAGGGAAAATATTAAAACCATAGCGAAGAGAACCAACTCCTTTTATGAAGTGTATGAAGTGTAGATGGTGTCACTAGATTAGACAACACAGCTTTGTAAAAGTAAACTAAACCATCTGCTGGGCAAAGACTGGTGCGCAGGGAAGGCGTGACCGGGGCTAGGATCTGCAATGAATGAGAGTATTCAGTGCGCTGATTTTCTATTGTCCCAGCATCAGCGCTCACATTGCTCAGCCTCAAGACAGATGACAAAAGAGATGTTCAATTAGGTAGCACCTATGTGGTGGGCACTGGCTTAGATATAAAGCAGGAAGGCTGCTGATGAGATGTTTAGGAAAAATTCTGATAATGTCTCCTGGTAAGCATTCAGTCAGATAAGGTCACTCAACCACTTGATTCAAGGGAGTAATCTGGCCCAGCAGAGACCCACAGACAGCTGCACGGTGGGAGACAGGTTTCTCTTCTGCTACTTAAGGCTATGGCATCAACCATGGTTTTCGGCGATTTCTTTTTCAGTGACCCTGAACGTCATGGCCATGGCTACAGTGACGCGAACTGGCCAAGTTCACAGCTGTCTCTCGAACTTACATTTTGGCACCAAAGGTTTGACGTCTAGGTTGCAGACTGCTCCCGGTTTTAAAATTAGTTCATGCCGGATCAAATTGTGAGGTCCGGTCAGGGTCAGGAACGTGTTGTTGGTCTGCACGGTGGTAGATAACTATGCATCTGGGGGAAAGAGAAGACAGGACTGGAGGTCAGTACGTGGACTTGGGTGTATGATGGGGCCAGTTTTGAATCTTTACTATAGCGATGGGGCTTTGGTGCATTAGTCAATCTCTCGAAACCCTTTTTTTTTTTTTTTTTTTTTTTGTAAAATGGTAATGACAGCTGTGCGGATCTCATAGCATCGTGTGAGGATTAGCTGAGATGACACCAAAAGCTCTGTGCACCGTGCCTGGCGCCTCGCAGATGCCAATAAAAGAGTGTTTAGTGGGAAGAGCTGAGCTGCCTTTGAGATAAGCTGGGCAGATGAGTTCTTAATGGTGCTAGATGGTGCCAGCAGCCAGTATGAGAGCCTGTGGCAACTCTTCACGTTCTCCCTGAAATCTGTTTGAATCATTAATTGTACAAGCTAGGATTCTTGCCTATAAAGCAACAGAGACCAACTTCAGTTGGTTTAAACTGAAAGCACATAGCTGGTCTGGTAAAGACACAGCCATGGCTGTTCCTGGGCCAGACCGTGAAGATTGCCCAGTGGGCCCCACTGACACTGAACCCTGGGAATGACCATTAGAACTACTGTCCCCCCTCAAAGGTGATGACTGACTTTACCTGCTGGCTACACCCATACCAGCATGGATTCCTACGGGACCCTTCTTGTCACCATGAACTCCAGCTACAAACCTGGGGTGGGTGAGTTGGATTGGCACCCTTGGAATCCCTTGAAGTTACTCTTTGGGGAACGAGGGGTGCCCTCATTCCGGCTGACTGCACTACTGCCCCCTAGGGGCTGCCTGATTCCAGAGTGGGGACCAAGTTCATTTCAGCACCTGCCAGCTGTGGCTCAAGAAGGGATATTTGAGAACTGGTTGGTGGCTGGGCTCTGGGTGCTTTGGCCCACCCATCTGTAATGGTCTCTGTCTTCCATGAAGCTTAGAAAGTGGGAACTGGTGGGTCTCCATGCAGAAGACATCCAGGGGGTTAAATGACAGAACACACAGTGGGAATAGAAAGCAATATATGGAAATATGAGTATGAAAGAGGACATCACTGGGTTTGGAGAAGGGAAGTCAGCTAAAGGCACAGGCTCAAAATCCCCAACGTATCACTGTCTCTCCTCCCGAGCTCAGGGAGAGCCCCCGGGTTGCCGGGAAGTCAGCTCAGAGTAGCTTATGCCTTGTCGCCTGGCTCCAGCATGGCTTGTCCAACCCTGTGTATGATGAGGGTTGAAGAAGCTCCTGGAGCCCCTACTGGGAGCTCATGGAACTTCTACTCCTACTTAAGGCAGGAAAATCCTTGAAAGCTCACCAATGCTTTCCCTATTCCCGGGTCCATGACATGGAGAGGAAAGAGTTGCCAGCATCAGCTTTCTCTGAATATAACTGTCAGGTGCTGATTTAACATCATACCATGTGGTTATACTTTTGCCTTATCCCAGACCTTATATTGGAGACAGGAGGATGGATACACAGACATGTTTGGGAAAGCCACAAGACAGTGACTTCTAAAGTGGTCTTGTGCACTTCCTGGCTCAAGAGAGGATGGAAGAAGATAGCAGCACTTTTGTTCTGGTGTCAAAGATAAGAAAAAAGAATGGAGGTTTCTTAACTTTTCACAGAGACTGACCTGTCACCCTCATTTGGTCTGTGCAATGTCGGGGGAGGGTGGGGCCGGAGGTAGTCTCAGGGATCAAACGCCTGGCCCTGGCAGGACCCTCACAGGTGCTGGTTACAGCCTGTGGAGGCATGGCTGTGCACATCCTAGGAGTCTTGAGCCTGATGCGGGACTCAATCCACGGACCCTGGGATCATGACCTGAACCATAGGCAGATGCTTAACCGACTGAACCACCCAGGAACCCAAGGAACTCTGACCTTTTCTTTAACCATAAGTCCGTCAATGGAAAGCTACCTAGTAGGGTGTTTTGGGGGGACAGGTGGGGAAGGGGCAGATGAGGGAAGTAATCTTTTGAAAAAGCAAGGCTCAAAAATAAGTAATCAGGAGTAACTTATTACCCTCCAAGCAAAGGTGACTTTAAAAATAATAAATGAGGAAGAAACTGGTTTTCAAAAGAGACTATTCTACCCTCAAATATTGCAAATATATCCTTGCAGTTGTTGTAATCACTGTACAGTATAAACACATAATATACAGAGTATAAACACCCTCATATTTCTTCCCCTAAAACACTTGGAAAGAAAACTTTCTAATGAAATGCCCAGATACTAAAGTGTCAAAGTTTCTGACTAGTTTGCAATGAAACAGAACAGTTAGAAGTTTTGATTGACATAAGAAAATGGAAAATTTTTAAGCCAATTTCAATGGAAACCTTGATCAAATTGGTAGATAGGATTGAAAAATGAATGTCATGATTTAGGGCACCCAACTAATACAAAGTTCCTTCCATCTGGAGGGATGTAAGTGAGTATTGCCTGCTTCAGCTGCCAGAGATCTTACAGCCAAGAATGAAGATAACCATTTAACTCTCCTTATCACAAAGTATTAAAGCAAGATTTTCAAAGTTTTTTTTTTAAAAAGCACAGTCTAAAAAAAAAGCATAAGACAAAAAGATATTGTTTAACACCATTAATAATTTTTAAGATACCGTTTAGTTTAACTTTATTTCATCCTTTTAAAAATCGTCTTTATGTATGTTTTATCAAGGATGTGGTAAAGTACTGCTTTTTTTTTTTTTTTAACTGATAGGGCTATAAAACCAGATCTTAAGAGATCTCAGCTTTAGATGTTTTATAAAACTGGAAAAAATTGGACCCCATCCTATAGGAAAGGAAAATGGAAGATGGTCTTCTCATTTATTAGAGGCGTGTACCATGTAAAGCTAAATTTAAAACCTCAAGGGGTTTATTGAACTTTGCCAATTTTGTGTCTCAAAAAGTTAAGGACAAAGTTTAAAGTATTAACTTGAGAAAATGTGTATGATTTTGCTGAGCTATTTATAAATATGTTGATTATTAAATTTTTTTAAACATTGCCTGAATAAGTGAAGGTTAAAAACAGTTGGTTGCAGTAGACTAAAAATTATAATAGGACAGACAAAATTGACCTTTTGAATATAGTCAGAAGAATTTTAGGCTGTTTAATTTCTATTTATCTTAAAATACTAATTTTCAGCTTCTAATTTTGGGACATTTTAGATAATGGTTTAATAAATATCAGAACTTTTTTTTTTTAAAGGATTTTTAGAACATAAATAATATACTCTTAAGCAGAGGTTTGGGGAATGTTTATACCACATTAACTTCGTCCAAAAGATTTATATGTTCTACAGATTCAGCGAAGTCTAGTTATGTTAACTTAGCTCTTCATAATTAGCATTTTACTTGATTTTAATTACAGAATCCTATGGAGCTAGTGACAGCAGCGTTTGGGTTTTGGGTCTATTTACCTGGTTACTTTTGATCCACCCAAACATGGTCGCTTCCAACTAGTTTCTCCTTCATCACCACCGATGTCTATGTATCTATATACTCTTTTCATATCATGTCTCCAAATATAGCCAAACTGAATAACCCTGAAATATCCGGTCTGTTCAGCTCCTACACACAAAGTTAAGTTAAAAAGACAATCTAGGGGCACCTGGGTGGCTCAGTGGGTTAAGCCGCTGCCTTCGGCTCAGGTCATGATCTCAGGGTCCTGGGATCCAGTCCCGCATCGGGCTCTCTGCTCAGCAGGGAGCCTGCTTCCTCCCCTCTCTCTCTGCCTGCCTCTATGCCTACTTGTGATCTCTCTCTGTCAAATAAATAAATAAAATCTTAAAAAAAAAAAGACAATCTAGTGCAAGATAATGTCTGTTAGGAATTTACCATAGTGATTGAACAATTACTAAAACATCCAACCAATCAAGCATCTATAATGAACCAATCATTGTTTCGGCAGTGAGCAAATAAGCACATAAGGGAAATGCTCTTTTAACCAGAAACTCATACTTTACTATATGTTAACTAACTTGAATTTAAATAAAATCTTGAAAGAAAAACAAATAAATAAATAAAACTAACTGGGGTGGGGATGGGGGACAACAAAAAAACCAAAATGCCCATTTGGGCTATCACAAATATAGAACATTTTCTGTATGAACTGTATTGTATGTGATTACATGATTGCATATGAGTTTATTTTGTGTCTATTCAGCAAAATGGGGCAGACAAGCCCTTTCAACAAATATCAATGGATATGGGTCCAACTGAACAAATTTCAAACAAAATCTCAAGCATTGTTATTAATGAACGGCTTTAAGAAAATGTTTAAATGAATTTTTTGCATTATTGCCTTAAAAACTTTCCACTTAATTTTGACCCTACATTTTCCTAGTCCTTTAGAAATTCAGGACCCTGGCATAGGATTTGCTTCCTAGTGAGTATTGGGGAAGTCTTTTCCCAATTGCTTCCAGATGGCTCTCCCTAACCCACACCAGCAACTCTGGAACATATGCACTTGTTTGGGGGGAGGGAATGATCCTTTTGAATCAGAATCTGTTTTTCCAATGTTCAGTGTCTGAAACTGGACCATTAAGACTTGGACATTTGATGTGGTCCAAATTGCATCTCTTCTTCTTGTGTATTTGATGAATGTTAATTAGTTGTTTAAGGTTTTGTCTAATGATTTACTTTAAAAAAAATTTCCCCTAATGTATACTGTTTCAAGACAATACCATATAAAACATACATCTGAAATGGCACATATGGTTTACTGAAAACAATTATGTTTTTTCATTGAAAGGTTTTCTTCTTTCTTCTTTTCTTTCTTTCTTCTCTTCATAGTTTCACTGATTCTTAAATGTCAAGTAAAAATGCTAGGAAAAAAATATCAGTTAAATTACATTCGCATGAACCAATAACAAGTTGCCTCAGAAGGCGGACTATTTGTTTGGCCGCAACATACAAATATCAATATCAATGTAAACGCGCACACACATATGCTTATGTGTGTGCTCAGATCTGTACCTTCAGACACCAAATGGTAATCATAAACTTTGAAGATTTAAGTCTATTTTAAAAAACAACACCCCTCCCCCCCCCACACACAAAAAACTATAGAGGGGAAGAAAGCTTTGAAACATGTCTGTAAACCATGTGAATTGCATTTAGGTTTTTCAAAGAGAATTGAAGGCTTTTAATTTCAACAGAAGTGAATTGCTGTCATTATTAATAGCAGACATGTGGCAATGTTTTTAATTGAGACCAAAAGTGTGGGTTCTTCATAGCACAAAGACGGTGCAAACTCAGAGGCTGTGAAATTTTCAAAATCAATTTTTAGTCCCTCGGGTTTTTTTTTTTTTTTTTTTAATGCTTAAAAATGTAGTGTGGAGACTTAGAGCTCAAGGAATAAGATATTTTGAAAAGTAGTGATAATCCTTTGAGCAGGAAAAGAATGTCTATCATTACAATTAAATAAGGGTAGCCAAGAATCGTGGCTTTTAATGAGAATTAGGGCAAAATCTACCGATTCTTCCAGGCAGCACGCGAACACCTGCTTCTTCGTCGTTCTCTGACATTCTTTCTCCTAGGATTACACACTTTTGGACAACATGGTTTGACTTAGGGAACTAAATATAATTTAGAAAGTCTGTTCCCTTCATAAAAGAGTTAATAAAACTTCCCCAAATATATAAACAGACTGATATTACCTGCAATAGAAAGTGGCAAGACTACCTTCAAAGAACTTTGTAGCCAGACTGGGGAGATCGCTATGTCCTCACATAATTGCAGTTTGGTGTATAAGCACAACGATACAAATTTGAACCGGCCTCCTGTTAGCAGAGAGCAGGCAGTTGGCAAGGCTGCTGTGGGGTGAGGGACACTTACTTGGCGAAGATTTCTGGAGTCATGGTTCTCCTACTTCAAGAAGCAATCAGATTCCCCTGAAGGGCTTGTTATAACACAGATTAGAAGGCTCCGACCCAGAGTTCCTGATTCAGTGAAGCTGGGGGAGGGCCCAAGGCTATATGCTCTTCTGACATGTTCACAGGGGTACGCTAAACCTGCTACCGGGGACCCCCTGCCTGGGAACCGCTGTCCCAGATGATGAGGTGCTCGGCTGAGTTTTGTCAAAGGAGAAAGACAGGATCATTCTAGGTTTAGAAAGTGTGAGTGTGAGGGCCTCCTTAGGGAGCCTCTGGGAAGCTATAAATAGCCCTTAGGGCTGTAGAGAAGGGCCAAGGTGGGGATACCAGTCCTTCTGGTTGTTCAATGACTGGGAGGTTCCCAGGATACAAGACTAAAACCAGGACAAACCTGGATGATTGCTCACTGAGGAACAACAGGGGATGAAGCCAGGCAGGTGGGCATGAGTCACACCCCAACCTTCCCCGGAGCCAAGTCACAGGGCTTTACCTCCAACAGGGAAGCCATGTTAGCCATGAAAGGACCCTCAGTAGAGAATCTTAGTAAGGTTTATGTTTTAGGAAGATCACTTCAAAAGTCTGGTGGATGGTCTTGATTAAAAGAGGGAGCTATGGAAGGTGAGCAGGGAAGAAGACGCTGGGGTGAATGAACTCAAGGACCCAGCAAGAGCGCGTGTGACCTGACGCAAGGCGTTTGAGTTGTGATGGGTAAGGGGGAAAGATAGGAAATAGTCTAGCCAACCGATTGCTGGACCCGCTGCCCTGGGTTCCAGGCATCGAGGACTGGAGGGTAGCTGAGTGGAAGTTGCTGATAAACACAGCATCCTTTCAGAGGCGGGGATAGGAGACTGTGAATGTTTGACCCAGTGGCCCAGGCCAACATGTCCGCTGGGGGGGCGGGAGCGAGAATAGAGTACTTCCCAACAGCACGCATTTGCTATCGCACTGCCCTGCCTCTTTGCTCACTACGAGTGTTTACACCAGGACTTTGACATTCTCCCAGCTGTACGGTGGCTAGAGCCTTCATTCTTCATGGAGCCCGAGGACGGGGGAGGAAATGAGAAGCTCTTTCAGCACCTGTGCCCAGAACATTCTCTACTCCGCCACTTCCTGTAAAGGAGGCATCTTGCCCCTTCGGGAACACCGTTTATTTTATAGTTCATTTGTGGCTTTTTTTTTTTTTTTACTCCCACTCTGACCCTGTGCATGCTGGTTTGTTCTAATCTTTGTTCCAAGTTTCACATCGGTGAGGAGGCATGCCCACTCTGGCTTTGTCAGCTTTTGGGTGTACACTAAAGTGACTAATATTGGTTTTTAAATGAATTTCTATTGCTCCGAATTAATCCCTCCTCCATTTTGGCCCGCTGGATGATAATGCTTCCAAACACAAGCTTTGTGAACCATGTTGACACAGCGGGAGTGTTTCAAGCCTGTCTGAGGAGCACCTTCTACTTAACATCACTGCTAATTGGAAATAAATCCCGAGTTTCAGTGTGAGTCAGCTAGCTTAATAGGAGCTCAGGGCCATTTCTCTACCACTGCTGTGCAAACAGGGGCCAAGCGGGCTTTTTGCCTTTGGCTAGGGTGAACCAGTTTACAATCCAGAAAAAGGTGAGGGTCTTGGGAACGGCTGTGTATACAGTGACTAGCTCGGATCTATCCCCTCCCCCGATCAAAAGGAGACCAGCACTTGTTACCTAAACAGGCTTTTTTTTTTTTTTTAAGATTTTTATTTATTTATTTGACAGACAGAGATCACAAGTAGGCAGAGAGGCAGGCAGAGAGAGAGGAAGGGAAGCAGGCTCCCTGCTGAGCAGAGAGCCTGATGTGGGGCTCAATCCCAGGACCCT
The DNA here is from genome assembly GCF_964662115.1 of Mustela nivalis. Taxonomy (NCBI): domain Eukaryota; kingdom Metazoa; phylum Chordata; class Mammalia; order Carnivora; family Mustelidae; genus Mustela; species Mustela nivalis. Next base: position 77,339,979 of record NC_139033.1, on the reverse strand, counting down.
GGGATCATGACCTGAGCCGAAGGCAGCGGCTTAACCCACTGAGCCACCCAGGCGCCCCTAAACAGGCTTTTTCTAGTAGCTCTTAGGCATCTATGCCTTGGTTTATTTTAAGGGGTGTGTCCTATGGTTTCAACAGGGGCAAGGCTAGCTGCAGAAAGGGGAATGTCTGGAGACTGTGAGATTGATCTTTGGGGCTTGATTACAAATCGCCCTTCTCTACAAACAGTAGCAAGGCAACTGCCCCCAGCAGCCTTGCCAACTCCCTGCTCCCCTCTCAGTGGAGACTCCAGCATCTCGTGCCAGTCCCACACTACCGTGGGACCCTGCCCAAGTCAGCCCAATTCAGACCATGCCTAATATTTGAGTCTTCTGACTATACTCCTGGGGGCCCGTCATCGGCAACTTGAGCCTGGAATGTGAGCCAGGGGCCTCTTTCAAAGAAGGTTCTGGCAAACAACCTTGCCCAAAGGAAATTACTCATAGTGTCCCCATCTCAAATATATTCTTGCATCCCATCTGTCCCTTAGTTCCTCATTTGACTTTGGTTCTCAAACTGACCTCCTTTGCGGATACACCCAGTCTTCAGAGTCTCTGCTTTATAGACACCTGTTCCTTGGCGGGTTTGCTTTCTGCCCACCAGCTCTGCTGTCTTCCATCCTCCTTCCCCCAGGCACCTGCTGCTGCCCTTGGGTATTGCTTTTACTAGCTCTGTCCAGGATTCCAGCATACATCTCTCACCCTTTGGGTCTTTGTCTTTCACCGCTCAGCAGATTGGTAGGAGATTTGATAAATGAATTCATGTGATTGTAACCATAGTTGATAATTCAAAGGGTTGATAATTTTCAGGGGGCTGGTGTCTTTCTGTGTCCTTCAAATCATACAACATAGGCAATGTCTTCTCTGCTTCTCTTTAAGGTTAATTCTCTGCTGGTGGGAGCTTCTTTTAAACTGATTATTGATGTACATAACCCTCTCCCTCCAGATCCACTAATTTTTCACCCCCTGAGGCCAATTTATTTTCTCTACGATTGACTGCTGTATACCTCTTTAAAAATGGTTCATAATTAATATAAAAATCTAAGCAATGCAGAAAAAATATAAAGAAAGGAAAAAAATATCCTAAACCTCATCACCAAGAATTAAGTATTATTAACATTATGGAACAAATTTCCAACGATCTTTCCAGGAACATATACAAATAAAAACATAGACTCACAACATCATTTTATGAACATGACATCACGCTGTCCATTCTATTTTTTAAAAAGGAGTTAAAAATCATCTTTCTTAAATTAAGCAGAAACATGTAAAATCAAGGGATTTCAGGAATTCGGATCATTTTTCCCCCTCTGTGAAAGAGTCTTTCCTGAAGAGATTCTTCTATGATTGATGAAAAAGGACAAGAGGCATCAGTTTTAAAGTTTTAAAGTCCATTTCAGGGGTGTCTGGGTGGCTCAGTGGGTTAAAGCCTCTGCCTTCGGCTCAGGTCATGATCTCAGTGTCCTGGGGTTGAGCCCCACATCGGGCTCTCTGCTCAGCAGGGAGCCTGCTTCCCTTCTCTCTCTGCCTGCTTCTCTGCCTATAAATAAAATCTTAAAAAAAAAAAAGTCCATTTCACTTTTAGACAGGGTAGATTCACTCTTGTGAAAAGTGGATATTTATGTACTTTTATTCTTCTTCCTGCCTTCTCTCTTAGGTCCTATGTGAGTTTAAGTTTTGTAACATTGATAGTTCATTTTGTAACCATAGTTTTCTTTGTAAATGGTTCCTTGCTCACCATCAGTTCTTTTAACGCTGGGTATTCTATTCCTTGTTTCTTCATTTTGATTTCTCACTTAATTGGCTGGATATCATCCTTAAATGCTTGAAAGGAAAACTTGGCTAGATATCATATTCCTGGATCACTTTCCTTTTGCATCTTATAAACATTGCTTCACTATTTTCTGGCATTAAATATTAGTCCTTGGTTTGTCCATTTAGCCCTTGGTTACATCAATACATAGTTCTTCAAAAAAGGACTCTAGGGTGCTGTATTTCTTGAGTTCTTTCATGTTTGGGACTTTGTGTACTTGAATGACATCTTGGTTGGTTGTAACATTCCTGGATTATATTTTCTTTCCCTTATAACTTTGCTCCAATGTATTTTGGCTATGAATGTTGTTGTGGACAAGTCTGACACTTCAGATTGTCTCTAGAAACTTCTCTATTTGGATGACTGAAAAATTTTTGATTTTTATTTGGAAGGTTAGTAACAACCAGGATAAATTTCAATGGTCATAATTTTTGTATCAGTTTTCCAGAAAACATGTGCCCATGGTTAGGAAGTTTCCTTGTTTCTACATTTAAGGAAAATGCATTTCTTGACATATCTTTGAATACTTTTAGTTTTCATTTGCTGACTTTTTTCCTTTAAGGGTATAACTTCTATCTATTGCATTATTTCTATTGTGAATGGTTTATTTTGTCTCCATTTACCTTGATTATTTGAATCTGTTATTTTATGTTAGTAATTGACTTCTGACTTTAACTATTTTGTTTCTTGCTATTTCAAATCTAGTTCTTGGTTTTTCCATGCTCAATTTATTTCTTCAGTTCTGCAATTCTATGAACCTCAATCTGCATTTTTTCTAAATTCTACTTTGCCTATTCTCCGGAGTTCTTTTTAATGGTAAATCAGTGACTTTGTGTACAGAAAAGATTATTTATGAGTTATTTGGCTTAAAATGAATATTTGACTGATGAAAATTGCAAATGTTAAAATACAATTTCGGCTTCAAGCTGAATCCACAAATCTAGCTGTTCTATTCAGAAATACAAACTTCGCACAAAAATTTAAGCTTGAATTACTTTCTCTCTATACTTATTTCCCAAAGCCCCATGATTGATGCATTTCCATATTCAACAAAAAGGAAGAGTTTTGCCTCCACAGGTGGAGTGGTATTTCCAGAACCAAAAACTCTAGACATCGGTGCTGTTGCTTAGCAACCAGGAATCCCAGTGAGGATGCAGAGGCTAAGACTACACTTGCAGGATGAGTTTACCCAAGTAAAGAAGTCAGGCATGGTTGTGCAGGTGGTGCCCTGCACCAGGCTATCTTCAATGGGGCATTCTAGGAGTTGCAATCCAGCCTGCACTCTGCAAAGCCATGGTCCCAGCATTGTTCTGCCCAGGGGGCTGTCCTTTTTTGTTGCTGTTTTTGTTTGTTAGTTTTAATTTTAAGCAATCTCTATCTTCAACATGGGGCTTGAACCCACAAATCCCAAGATCAAGAGTCATGTACTCTACCCACTAACCAGCCAGGAGCCTCTTGCCTTCTTCCGCCTAGTCTAGCCGGAAGGGCCCTCTTTTACTGAACAACTTGGTCTCCTACTGCTCATGCCTTCTTCTAATTTGTACAAAGGCACCTCACGTGGTCAAGGGTGAGGGGTGGCCCCAGACCACAGATGGATAAGTTTTGTCTGATGGCTTTTAGGTCAGCAGGGAACCCCAAACCCTCACTTTTAGGTGGGATCTTGGTTTTACAACCAGCCCCTCCTGGGCTCAGTGTTCATCCCTGACTTGGATGAGTGGAATTCTGCGCCGTACTCACGTCCCTGACAATTTATTTTGTAGCATGGTAGATTTGGTGAGCCTCTCTACTGCCCTGCCGGATTCAGCATTATTTATTTTTTTATTGAGGCTAGATCATTGCCATTCTACAGTCATTTGTCAACATGTGTTTTCCAAATTCCCATGGTGTAAAGCACTTGAGGCATTTCTTTTTTTCCTTTAAGTTGTGTTTAAATTTCTTCCATTTCTTTTTTTCTTCTTCTTTCTTTTTTATAAAGATTTTATTTTTTTACTTGTCAGAGAGAGAGAGAGCGAGAGAGCGTGCACGCAGGCAGACAGAGTGGCAGGCAGAGGCAGAGGGAGAAGCAGCCTCCCTGCTTCTCTGAGCAAGGAGCCTCGAGGTGGGACTGGATCCCAGGACGCTGGGATCATGACCCGAGCCGAAGGCAGCCGCTCAACCAACTGAGCCACCCAGGCATCCCAAATTTCTTCCATTTCTTAAGTGATGTGTTGTTCCTAATTGGGTCCTTTGTCATACAATGCTTCTTTCCTTCCCTCCCTTGCCACACCTCTTTCTCTGTCTCCTTTCTCTCTTCTCTTATTATTCTGTTGCAGCAGACTTGTATGCTAAGAGGAGCTTTTTTTCCTTAATTAAAACACTTTTTAAAAAATCATTTTTACGTTTACAGAAAATTAAGGGAAAGTACAGAGATCCCACATACCCCTTCCCTCTGTGCACCAGTCTCCCATTATTAGCATCTTGCACTGGTATGGGGTACATTTGTTATAAGTGATGAGCCAAATATTGATCCCTTATTAGTAACTAAAGTCCCTGGTTTACATTAGGGTTCTGTCTTTGTGTTGTATATTCTGTGGGTTTTGACAGATGTATCCAGCATTACAGTATCATACAGAATAGTTTCACTGCCCTAAAATTCCCTGGCGCTCCCCCTATTCACCAGAGGAGGCTTTCATCACCTGAGTTCATTTTGGTGGCCCCATTGATTAAATCTGATATTCGCCAACATTCTATCTGTACTGCAAATAGGGAAGAAGTTCGGATTCCTGAGGATGAATAGTAATCTCCAAAATATCACCCATTCTGCTCTAGGCTGTAGATAAGAAGGCAGCCAATTGGTCCAGATGAGGGGATTGCCTTGGGACAGAAATTGTGGGTTCCATGACCATGGTCCCCTCTTAAATGTGAATGTCCCACTTAAGTCCTGGTAAAACCAAGCTGACAGAAATGAAGTTGGTTTACAACACATTTCCTGAATAAAATTTTCAGTAAAATAGGTTTTAAAATACATAACTGAAAAGAACCGGTTTGCTCATGAGTCAATTTACCTGCCCTTATTTATTGGCACAATGGGAAGTTCGTTAAAATCTACTAGAAATGTCTTCAATGTCTGACAGGGAAGGATAGCTATCTTTGGAGCTTGTTTTCCCTCATGATTCTAGTAACACTCTTCATAAAATAAATAGAAGCATTGAAGATAAGATTTTGACATCATATTGGTAACATTACTGACAATGTCCTACAAAAACATATGAGAAGTGCCAGAAGTTTAGAGATGTGAAAACAGCCCCAACTTTCAAAAGAAGGGAGAAAGGTTGATGGCAAAACCCAACAGCAAGTTATTCAAGAGTTATGCATGAGTATTTCTTAAACAAAGGAAGGAAGAGTTCCACGGGATACCATCCAGGTAGAATGGCAGACAGTTCTGAGTAGCCCATTCTGGCAAGTTTCTTGGCATCTTGAAGCATCTTTGGGAAAGAAATATATATCCTTCCTCTCCAATTCTTCAAAGGAGAGGCTTCTTGACCTCAAGAGGAAGTTGGCACTTTGTTATATGACATAAGAAGCCACAGAGAAAGGACTAGTGTATGTTACCTGTTTAGCTCTGATATCAGCCAGACCTGTTTTTGAATCCTGACTGTGCCAGTTATCAGTGGTGTGACCAAGGGCAAATTAATGAGTGTGTCTAATCCCCAGTTTCTTTATCTACAAAATAGGGACACTGGAAGTTCCTATCTAATCAGGTTGTTATGGAGATTGAAAATATGCAAGTGAGATGTTTAGCCTGATGTGTGATACCTGTGTGCTCCTCTCAAGGAGTGAAAGCTACTAGTCTTAAATAATAATAATAATAATAATAATAATAATAATAATAATTTATTCATTTGGGAGAGACAGAGGGAGACCCTGAGCAAGGGAGAGGGTTAGGGGGAGGAGGAGAAGCAGACTGCCCACTGACTAGGGAGCAGGATGTGGGGCTTGATCCCAGGACCCCGGGATCATGGCCTTAAACCACAGACAGATGCCTAACTGACTGAGCCACACAAGTGCTCTAGAAGCTACTAGTTTTGGAAAGGCTCATTATGGTTATGCCCTGGATACCTCTTCAGCTGGAAAGTCACTCATCCTTGTAAAGGTCTTGTACATCTTGCTGGGGTTACTTTGGAGAAAATTCCTGGACTGACTGAATGTCGGAGTAGATGATCTTAACCTCTAAGATTCCATGACTCTTGAGCTTGTGCAAAACCATAGCTCCCAGGATGAACCGAAATGATATTGGGCCCCAGAATGGCTCCCTTCTTCTCACTTATTTGGGATACTTGTGTTGCTGGGCCTGCCTCTTGCCTAGTTGTCACTGTGACTCTGCTACACCAGTAGGTGACACTCTTTGGGGGAAAACAATCCCAAGAATCTCTGGAAGTCAAGGCTACCGCAGTTTGCTCTTCCTTATTCATGGGGCTTCCTCACCCATTCCACTTCTATTCTGAGTATACCTACTCCGTCATTCAACAGTTCATAAGGTCTGTCCCCCAGAGCCCAGAGAGTTGCCACTGCAATTTCATGCATGTATTAATTCATCCAACAAAAGGCATGTGCTCACCTCCTTGGTCACCGCAAAGGAAAACCCTCAGGGGCCAGGCACACCAGATATTTGTGGCTTCAAGGAGCAGGGCTCTGTGGCAGGTGTGGGTGTTGGGGCTGGCACACACTGGGGATACTTTTGCTGTCATTTCCCAATCTGGCCAAGGCAAGTCTGCATCACCATTTCCCTAAGTTGGGAGGAAATTGTGTCTAATCAGAGATATTCAATCCTTTAATTCTAAGAAGTTAGTGTTTCCCAGGCTTTGAGATAGGAGGAGACAAAGGGAGACAGGATCATCAGAAATACAGTTGGGCTATAAGGAGGAATGTGACAGTAGCTCTAGTCGTGTCTTTGTTACCGCACATGTTTATAAATGTAGATTTTTAAGGAAAACAGCCATTTCAGCAATTTAAGCTGGTGTTGGTTAGGCTTCTGCTTATAAAGAGTTCTTTGCCCCCAAACCTCATTCTCGACCCAAATTTCAAAAACAAAAGATCAGAGATTTTAACTGCAATTGTTTGATTAAGTGCCTCCGCTTGGCATTGCTGCACATTCGAGAACATTACAGCTCAGTGTCAAGAGTCCTGGTAGAAGTCACAACCAAGGAAGGAAAAAATCAAAAGCAGCAGCAGCAGGGAGTGATCTGAACATGGAAACGCTGCCAAGATCTGTCCTTCCCGGGACATAAAACTGAAACAAATCAGTAAATTTGCTTCATAATGAAATGCATACCACTTTTAAGCTGTGCTGTCTTTTCTGGAACATTTATGAATTCTGAACTTGTATGTTCATTTGTGGGTTTACCATTTGAGAGCGTGTCCCTCCTTAGCCAAAGTGGCTGTCCCTGTGGTTTTCTGCGTGTTTGCTAATCTGTAGCCACCCAGCAGAGGTCACAGAGAATGTGCCATGTCCCACTGCCCACATCCGGCTCCCACGTCCTCTGCCTCATAGGGTCGTCTCTGAGTGGCTCTATGCTGGGCTCTATGCTGAGAACATTCCTTTTCTCTGAAACTAAACTTCGGTTTGGAGTGTTTCTAAAATCTGACCTTCACCTTCACCTTCTGGAAGTACTTTTGTTATTTCACTGTTTAGGGTAATTCCCTTATTACATACTGCTTTTAAGAAGGTAAAAAATGAAACATTAGGGGCGTTGCCAGGGTTACCAACTCTGTCTTTTTTCCAGAACATATTTACTGGGGACTGCCCTCTGTTGACCGCCATGTAAGTACTGTGGAGACCAGCAAGGAAGAAGATTAAATATAAGGTTAAGGCCAAGATCAGGTGTCCATTCTCTTCACTAAGGCGGGCTTTGGGGTTTGAAGGGCTCTGGGCCAATATTTTATATGAAGTCCCTAACTGTACAACTTAACTTAAATACGTATTACAATTTTATAATGAATTTTCATGGATCAATGAGAGGTATATTGATTTATATCGACAAAGATTGAGAATAATGGAGAGAGAGACATATTTATTTGCTGGTTTATTGTCCATTAGTGCACTAGCTTTGAGGATTCCAGGCACCATCTCTCCTGTTCTTTATTGTCAAGTCACCATTCCTGGTTAATGTCATAGCTCCTATTTTGAGAAAAAGTAGCCATGTGGAGTTGGGGTGGAGTGGTAGGCACAGGGCAAGGTTTAGGGGGTTGAGCACATTTTGTTCAGTCCAGGCCAACCTAGAAAAGTGTCCTTTGAGGCATAGGAGGCTATATAGCTGACACCAAGCAAGGGTCCCTGGGGCTGTGTGGAGTGTTGTGTTGGCCAAACTCGGGTCACCTCTTGGGGACATGCTATTAGTGGGACTGTGTCGCCTAGCAACTTTCTAAGCACGCAATAGTAGGGAAGCAAAGTCCACCTTTTTTTATCTTTTTTTAAAATATTTTATTTATTTATTTATTTGAGAAAGAAAGAAAATGAGAGAGAGAGAGAGAGAGCATGAGAGGGGAGAGGTCAGAGGGAGAAACAGACTTCCCATGGAGCAGGGAGCCGGATGTGAGTTTGATCCTGGAACTCCAGGATCATGACCTGAGCCAAAGGCTATTGCTTAACCAACTAAGTGACCCAGGCACCCAAAATCCACTTCTTTAACCAAGATGCCGAGGAAGAGCTGTATTTGCCATCATAACCCACACATTTAACTGAAATGATACTTCCCATGACAAGCCATACTCCTACTCCATAAAACCTTCTTCCACGCTATCTTATCCTACCCTAGCCTTCAAAGAGCTGGCCTGGTAATAGCATGAGGAATTCTTCCAAGTTTAATCTATTGCTATACTTCTGTCTTATTGCCCCAAACCTGATGCCCCTTGTGCCTGGCTTCTTTAGTAGGATCCTCCCTTGCTCTTGATTTTGGTTTCTACAAGAGGTGTTTTCTCTTGCCGGTTCCCTTGTCTCTAAGCATCAGAGCCCAGGGGCAAGTTCTACCTGAACTGCCACACCCAGTCTTGGCATCCAGACCCCACCCAACCCAACTCAGGTGCCGCGCCCCAGGTTCTGCTGTGTGGGAGGAAGGCTCAGACAGTGAAGGACGCAACTTATAGGCTGAACAAATGGAGAGTCTACCCCACGTTTCCTGAATCAGGGCAAGCCAGCTTTGTGACCCTGAGCATGATGGCTCATTGTCTGGGACCCTGGAAGAGCCCAGTAGCCAAAAATAAAGGCACAAGACACCTCGGAATGACCAGGTAAACCGAGCACACCGTCTGGGCAAAAGTCATTCCATTCATTTAAGTAGGATTTTCATGCTTCCTGTCTGTCCTGGTTGACTCTTCCTTTGGGATTTTTTCAACTGCTAGCTGCTTGCACTTTTTTTTTTTTTTTTTAAGATTTTATTTATTTATTTGTCAGAGAGAGAGCGAGAGCGAGCACAGGCAGACAGAGTGGAAGGCAGAGTCAGAGGGAGAAGCAGGCTCCCTGCGGAGCAAGGAGCCCGATGTGGGATTCGATCCCAGGACGCTGGGATCATGACCTGAGCCGAAGGCAGCTGCTTAACCCACTGAGCCACCCAGGCATCCCGCTGCTTGCACTTTTAAATTTACTCTTTATAGACTGTGTGCAAATTGTCCCAGATGTAGGGGCAGTTTCTATATCCTCGGGGCATACTTACTGATAAATCAAGGGTAACCTCTGTCCCTCTGAGGGCCTGGGTCCTCTTTCTCAAACCAGCAATGAAGAGTGTATATGTAAAGGCTGGTATTTCTTCTTCCTCTCCCTTAAATCCATTCTCGGAATGTCTAAAAAATTTCCTTTTGAGTTATAGGGCCTACCTCATACTAAGAACTAATGAATATGGGTGCCTGGGTGGCTCAGTCGGTTAAGCATCTGCCTCAGCTCAGGTCATGATTCCGGGGTCCTGGGATTGAGCCCCGCATCATTCTCCCCGCTCGTTTCTCCCTCTCCCTCTGCCCGCCACTCCCCCTGCTTGTGCACACACTCTTTCTCTGTCAAATAAATAAATAAAATCTATTTGATTTTAAAAGAACTAATGAATGTATTAATTCTAATGTGTATCTAGCCATTTAACTTTGAGCTTGGAATCCTTTGGAATTATCTCATGAAATGCTTTTCCTCTACATAGGAGATTTAGATTAGCAGGGCATTTCTCTTTGAGAAACATGAGAGAAAATCAATTATTTTGCAATAGCATTAGCCCTCTGGTAGGCAATACTCTGTAAGTACATACGTATGTTTCTAGGCTGAGGGTCTTCCTTTTGGGAGGGTCATTAACTCGGGGCAGGGAGTCTACTGGGTCAGCAGATAGGCTGATCACACTGGAGCAGAAAGCCCATCTTAAGGTGATGTGGGGTCAGCAACTGGACCTTGTCTATGACCCGCTACCTGCCGAACACTGTTTAAATATCGAAGGTTCCAAAATACAATGCTCTAACCAATGGAATTTCTTCCCAGGTGATCAGAAGTTCACACTGGTGACTTGAAGCCCTTGTTCAAATAGAAACCATAAATCAGATGCTGAGTTGTATCCAGTTCTGACTAGCTATTGGGCCCTGAACAATTCACAACCTTCTGGGCTGTGTTTTCTTCCGTGAAAAAAAAAAAAAGAAAAAAAAAAAGGTGGGGGTATAGGGTGTTAGGCTCAGAAGCAGTGTTTTCAAACTTTAGGTTATAGACTTAATGGGCTAGGAAATCAATTTAGTGAGTTCGTCTGGCCGTTGGAAGAATGGGATAGGATGGGGTGTGATGAGATGGGATAGAATCAAATCAAATTAAATCAAATCGAATCGAATTGACTAGACTAGATGTATAGGGACCATTCTATGTAGTTAGGGCACAGCCTGTTCCATGAATTGCTCATTTCAACAATGTTTGTGTCTGAGTACCAGATTCCGATATAAAATGTGATTCATACTGTGGGTCTTGGGTAAGAAAAAAGGGATTAGAAAGCCTCTGAGCTAAACGGACAATCCCAAGTTTCCTTGGAGTTCTGGTTCTATGTTCAGTGATAAAAGACCTCAAAATTACTTTTCCTTTAGTTATCAATATATATATGACCAAGGTACCTTTTGGATCTCCAAAGATGAGTGACAGAGGGAATGGAATATATTTTTGTCCCAGAAGCATGTTTTGTTTTTAAATGTTAGAAGAACTGGGTATCAGCAGGAGACCCAAAGGAATACAACAGTGGTGTTAAGCAAACATTGAAGGCAAGAACATTGTTCTTACGATTGTGTTCCTGGAACATATTTTTCCCTTGCTGGGTTCAAATGGTCATTTATATTTTGCAACTAAATTTATTCCCATGTGTGACCAGAAGAGCATCACATTCCTACAAGTTTGTGAATAAATAAGAATGCCTATGTTGAGAATCTTATGGGCACTGAAATTTGGGGGGTGGGTGGGATTCTCACAGCATTCTGTACATTCATTCCTTCTTTAAAAAGGAGGGATTGAGTATATCAGTAACCCCCAGGACTGTTCTAGATTCTAAGGACACAAGCGGCCTGTCCTCATGGAGCTTGCATTCCAGTGGGAGAGATAGACAATAAGAAAGAAAACAGCAACAGTAAGTACAAAGCGAAGAATGAAACAGGCTTTTAGGGACTGAGTGGCTGGTCCAATGTTAGTGCAGACAATCCGGAAGGGCCTCTTTGATGGCTTAACGTATCAGCTGAGGTGTGAAAAGCAAGGAGGGGTCCCTGGGTGGCACAACTGGTTAAGTGTCTGACTCTTGGCTTCAGCTCAGGTCGTGATCTCAGGGTCATGATCTCAGGGTCTGGCTCCATGCTCAGAATGGAGTCTGCATGAGGATGCCCTCTCTTTCTCCCCCTGCCCTTCCCCCTACTTGCTCATTCTCTTGTTCTCTTGCTCTCAAATAAATAAATAAATCTTTAAAAAAAAAAAAAAAAGGAAAGGAAAGCAAGAAGTACAATTACTCAAAGATCCACGAAGACGAACAAGTATTTGTGGTTTGTGGCGCCACATCCCTTGCTCTGTTAGTGTTGATTAAATACATTTAAAATTAAAAAAAAAAATCAGGGAGAAGAACACTGCAGGCTGAGGGAAGGGCAGGTTAGAGCTCTAAGGTGAGAATACGCTTAGCAAGTTCAAATATGAAGAAAGCAGGTCTGTGTGCTGGGGCAGAGGAGGAGTCGGAGCCCCAGGGCTGGGCAGGTGTGGCAGGGTCACAACCTGCAGGACTCTGCATCAGAGCAGAGAGTCTGGACTGTGTTCTGAAAAGAGCATGAAGCCTTTGCAAGCTTAAGCAAAAAAGAGTGTGAGAAAACAAATGCCAAGAAAATGAGCCTGGCCACTGAATAGAGAAGGGATTGTGGAGAAGCCACAGTGGGAAGGGACACCAGCCCAAGCAGCAGAGAAAGAAGTCTGGGCACCTTCTGGGGGGTACCTGTCCCCCACTCCATGCTGTCAGTAGCCAAAGCTTCCTTTCTTGGCCAGGCAGTAGAAGTTACACTTGCCTTCAATGGGCATCATTGGGATTCTTCTCTGTAGCCTCCACAATGTTTTATTTTGGAAGGGAAAGCCAAAACTCATTGCCTAAGGATAATTCAAACTACCTGGTACATGAAGAACAATACCTCTTCAGGAAAATGGGAGAATGCCCAGCGCACCAGGTGCTTAGCAAGGGGAAAGGTGATATTCCCATAGCAGCAGACATCTGGCTTGGAGCACAGAGGGGCCATGGCCATGGGGGAGATTGGGGCAGGCCTGCGGTCATTACTCATTGGTACCCAACTCCAAGGCTGTCAGTGCGGAGCTGCTGTCAGGGCCCACACAGGGGAGTCCTAAGATCAAAACAGCCATTTGTACTTCAAATAATCACTTGGGAATAACTTCCGAAATGCTTCTGAATGCTATTACCTTCAAAGAACCTACTTCTCCCATTTGAGAAATGGGTATTTTAATGTCTGCCAAGCCACCATTCCATGAGGCGTAATAGTGTCTAGAATGTTCTGGAGGCTTCCAGATGAAAGACCTTCAAGGGGCAGAACTTCCTGAAATCATGGAGGCCACCTCTAGAAGACGCAAGTTTCAAAGGTAAATATTAGCCTCCAGAGAAGTCCTTGGTCATGATATGTCCCATATCACTCAGCGTTGCTCCTGCTGGGCTCATTGTTGATGATAGAGGAGGAACTAAGCAATTCTTGATTTCGGGAAAGAGAGCAGAGCACTGTGAACATATGGGTGCGATTGTCTCAGCAACGTAGGGTGGCGATAGGAGGGTCTGAACTCACAGATATACATGTTTTCAGGAGGGGTGTCCAGGCAGCCTTGCCTTCTAGGTTTTGCAGACAACTTAAGTTGGGGATCCTGTCACCAACAGACTCTACCTGGCCACCCAGAGATTTCTCTGCCTGATTTTTTTTTTTTTTAATAAATCAGAAAGGCAGATGCAATGTTGGGGTTCCCAGGGTTGGGACTTGATTGAGAAGTTCCCCACCTCCTGCTTGTGTTTACTCCCTTCTACCTGCCACCATTTACGGGAGCCCCCAGGGGCCAAGGGGTGCCCACACGGCCGGGAGACGTTGGATTTAGCCAAGCTCATTAGGAAAGGGTGCCCTTCCCACACAGTGGCTGTGCCTTGCAGGCACAAGGACGGGGAATTATGTGAGGAATGTGACAGCACCAAGTCTGAACACAGAGGATGGGACGTTGGCGCAGACCTGCTCAGTCTTGATTTCAGCCTCCGGAGGAGCTGGAGGACGTTGGCCACCTTTCTCTGCCTCACGGATGGGCGAGCCAGGCTGCCGGTGACTCTCCTGCCTTTGTGGAGGGCGGGGCCATACCCTTGAGACTTCAAACCGGCCTTGTCCATGGGTGGGATGAAGAAGAGTGGGCCAGGCCCCTTGCTGGGGAGCAGGCGGCAGGGGATAGGGAAGGAAGGGAGCAGCAGCGTGTGCCCCTCGGGCAAACAGGTGGCTTGCTCTTCTTCGACTTCTCCCCACCCTGAGGTGAGATCTGCAGCATGCTTTCAGAAGGACAGACGAAAACATGCCCCGGGGAGAGAGAGGTAGAAAAGCTGCTCGGTGGGAAGACCCAAGGAGTCTGGGGTGGGGGTGGGGGGCAGGTGGGTGGATAAGATGGAACAATTAACTGTTTGCAAATGTGGATAAATGTTAAGGAGAATGGAGATGAGATTCATTTTTTATCAATGAATGGTGCCTGGGATGCTAAGTGGAAAGACCAGAGAAAAGTGTGTCTCAATAGGGGTGTTTTCTGGGGCACCTGGGTGGCTCAGTGGGTTAAGCTGCTGCCTTCGGCTCAGGTCATGATCTCAGGGTCCTGGGATCGAGTCCCGCATCGGGCTCTCTGCTCCCCCCACACCCGCCTGCCTCTCTACCTACTTGTGATCTCTCTCTCTGTCAAATAAATAAAAAAAAATTTAAAAAAAATTAAAAAAAAAATAAGGGTGTTATCTCATGATGAGGACAGAGAAGAGTAGCGACTCCAGGTGGGGATGCCCAGTGTTCAAATCCCAGGCCTGTGACTCACCAGCCCTGCCATCCTGAATAAGTCAGACAACTACTGAGTTTGTTTTCGCATCTGTAAAATGGGCATTTGTTCAACCGTTTCTTATTGACTACCAATTACATGCTGTGTTCTAGGTATGGGAAACCTAGGAGTGGGGAATAAAAGGGATAAAACCCCACCATTTATATTCTAATGGGGAGAAAGAATAAGAAACAAAGTAAAATACCCACTGTGCTGTATAGCGAAAGGTTTAATGAGAGCAAAACACAGACAGAACATAAAGAGAAGGTGGGGATATGTATGTGCATGTTCACAGTAAAAATCTCTGCCTCCTGAGGTTTTGAGAGGGAATGAAAATCTATCCATCAAAAGCCCTCCACACCCGGTATCCGACTCTTTTCTGTCTTATTCAACAATGGAAAGGCTATTGACCCTTCGATGGCTCTCTGCCTCTTACTGTGTGACCATGGGCTTGTGATTTCTGTCTTCTTGAAAATGTTGCCTTAGGAGTAAATGAGCCTGTGTGTGGCCTACTTGGAGCGGTGTCCAGCATGTAGTAGGTGCTATGAAAGTAACAACCAGGGTTCTGAGCACTTTTTCCCGAGTAGCAGGAACCCTGCTAGCCCCATCCATCAGCTGTCCCACCATGGAGCACTGGAGAGGCAGAGTAAATACTCAGGCAGAATAAGATGGCGCAACCAGCCAAGAGGGGGCTTACATCAAAATATGACCCCACCACCCTGAGAAAGTCCTGAGCACAACCTTCTTTTGACAAAGGGCAAATCCTATTGACGGTGTGGGTGTGGACCTTCAAGTCATCTCAGAGCCAAGATAATAACGGAAGCGCCACTTTGTTAACGATGCTGTCAAGGTTATCCCATTGCCAATGTCATGGGTGGGATTCGTTGTTCAGAGAGGTGACAGCTGAGGTGTGAACAAGTTGGGAAGGCTTCCCTTAGCTATGTGGGGTGCACTGACTAAGAATTCGGGTTTCTGTTTTACACCGGTGTAAACCATCACCCACATCCTTCCTAGTCTCTATCGTCTGCTTGTTTCATGTAAGCCTCAGTACCAGATGGAGAGCTGAGACAAAGCCGGGACCACTCGTTTCCCCACTTACTGTGGAGGAAATGGAGATGTGAGGACAACCAGTTGACCCTGCTCAGGTAGCCAGGGGTGGGGAGCTGGCAACGGAAACTTTGGGATCTGATTTCTGACCTCAAAGCTGGATTTCATCAAACTTTGCTAGTGACGTCACGTGTTTCCTAAAGTAAGTTAGAGTGATGTCATGATTACCCCTAGATCCTGTATCCTCCCACACTTGGTTGGGGAGGGGGTTGGGTGGGACAGGAGCCAGCAACACCAGCCTAGGGTTGGGGGGCATAGCACAAGGGAAAATATTGGATGGGTGTCACAGATCAGGGCAGGGCACGGTCCCAGAAGGACAGGATGGAGACTTGCAGCCCTAGCTCTCTCCCTTACCCAGAATCATAGCATTCTCCTCTTCACCCCATGGACCCTCTGGAGAGAAGAGGAGGAATTCGTATGGGGGCTGGGATTTTGTTGTTACTGTTGGCCAGAATGGTGGAGTTGAATTGGCCCCCAAGGAAAGGCAGTCCCTACACTGCTGATGAGTATGGGCTCCCTGCCCTGTGTCCAGAGGCTACCATTCCAGCTGTATTCAGTTGGCCTTCAGCCCTGAAGGCCCCCTACAGTGCCATGACCTTGTCCCAGGGACTGCTGTCCCAGCTCTCAGGTGGGGCTGGTCAGTCACTCTTTGTTCCTCAAACTCTAGGGAACGTAAGCGAAGGTGCCCGGAGGCCACCGTTGTTGGCTGAACTTATTCTGGCCCTACTTGAATGTGACTGCAAGCTTGTCAGAGAAAGGGGAGTTGGAATCAAACTTTGCAAACCTCTTCCCAGTTCATAAGGCTGGAGATACGTTCTGTCAACATTTGACTTGACGTTCACGGCTCCGAGTGGGTATTACTGAGGCTTCTATTTACTGTTCAGGAGTAGGAAACTCATAGCTATTACATTACAAAGCTTAAAAAGATCAGAGCTATCAAGAAGCATCCGTGAAGCCAAGTTTTATGACCCACAATCCATGTTCTTTAGGCATTCTTCAGTGGGTGGTAATGAGATACGGAATAGCATACGCGTGTATAATGACATTAATTAAAGAAGCAATATTTACATAGAGTGCAGAAAGCAGGAATACATGGCTGGGTATTGATTAAAGTAGGAGGGAAAAGAAATTGATAAAAACAGAATTCAGTGATTATTTGCTCATACTTTCTGTTGAACTTAACACACGTCCACCTTAAATAAATGTTTATATATAAACGATCATCATAAAGACATGGGTTACAAAATAGTTCTGTTTTCTTGATTAGCTTTCCCGGATTTTTTGGTTTTCTCTTTTTCCCTCATGGTCTATGGGAGGAGGAAATAGGAATTGATGTGTCATTTGCAAAACCCCCTATTATTGGGGAACTCAAATCATCTCAAGTCTCTGTACCTTCGTGCTGATGAATTGTATTTCCAAGGAAGAAAATAGTGAATGGTGCAAACTTTTCTGCACAAAAATGGTCTGGAATGCATTTAAGTTGATTTTCATTTTCCTCTACTTTTTCACAAGTCATTTAATTTTTCCTTAGTTTATTTCTGGTTATTGCGGGGGGGGGGTGGTTGGAAGGGGAGGCGCTGATGTCCAGAATGATAAAGGCTAAGTCTGAACAGTCAGCTTTAATCTTCAGACACAGAGCGCCAGAAATATTGGAACCATTCCCATTGGCATGGAAAACTGAATGGTTTACTCACCATCCTACCCAGGCTAGAAGTGATGTTTCTTAGATTTTATGGTGAGGCTTATAATGATTATAATGATGTCTTAGAATGGCTTCAGTTAGCGTTTACTTTATTGTCAGTGATATGGTTAATGTGCATTTGTAGAGTGACGTTTTTAGTTTTGAAATCATTTCATTGTGTACTCCTTTAAATAACATGACAGAACTTGAAACTAGAAATACCAATCGGTATGGTAGCATGCGTCTTATGTCCATACAGGTTATGCTACGCTGAAGCAGAGGTTTGAACTCTGGGCTACAGGAAAGCCAAAACACAAGAGGTAACCCGGGCGTTATGTATTTGGGGAGTGCTTACACACCCCTGGTAATTGATGACTTCATGAAAGTAGCTTCTCACCCAAGGTCAGCGCATAACAATTCCTTCTCATACAAGCTGAGAACAACACATCACATCATGGGGGACTGAGGAAGCACGAGAGGAAAGCAGGGCAGGTGAGTACTGAAACGGGAGCTTTTGGGAACTTGGGTCTAGAGGTGCTTCCAACACTCCTTTCCTCTGAAGTTTAAACTTGGAATCTGAGTTTACTTTACAAACAATGGATCTCAAGCATCCTGGCTGAAAGTGCTGATGAATCAGAAGAAAGCACCCAGCTCGGGTCCTTCCAGTTAAGTCCTTGATGTCAAGAACCAGAGTGGGACATTCTCCCCCACCCTGGGGGAGGAGCTGAAACTTCCAGGGCAGGGCTGAGGGGCTGGGCTCCTCCTGGGGAGGGGGCTTTGTGGACTGCGCTAAAATCAGGCTCAGGTTGAGGGGGGAACTTTCTGCTTAAACAAGGTCGAGGTGATTATGGGGTCAGTCTTGCTGGGACAGACATTTACACAGGTGCCAGGCTGCCCGAACCTCTCAGCTCCTTTGTGGAGCTCCCAGCCAGCATTTCCTGGCCCCATCGACAGATGGTTCTCTGAAGCTGGCTGGAGAAGAAAGACCTCTTGATAATGAGCTCAGTGCTCTCTCCCTCCCACCCCCTGGGCTCTCCCTTTCTCTGCCTCTCTCTCTCTCTCTCTGCAATCTCTCTGTCTGACAATTTACATTCTTTGGCATAGAAGGTGCAAGACTAAAAGTCTTGCCTTCCTGACCAGGTCAAAAGGAGAACGTGATGCCCCTCCCCTCCACCTTGGTGCACACATGTGATCATGTATACACTTGTTAACACAGGGAGAGGGTCTGAAATTTCACAGCTTCTGATGGGTGAACCTTCTGTTTCTGCTGGGCTGGTGTTAGGTCAGAGGCAGTCCTCCCAGCAGAGAAAGCAGTCTCCCTGTCTAGTGTAGGACTACACATTCACAGCTCCAGTTTCTAAGGTTTCCAGAAACCCGGTGTGGATTCACGCAGGAACAGCTTGGTCTTGCGAGGGTCAGTATCCATCCCGGGTTGACAGAGTCCCAGCCCTTAGATCGGGGTACCATGGGCAGTGTCTGTGGGAAAGGTTTTCCTTGGGAGCCCCTACTGCGTTGAGGGTCCTATTCTGAGAGAAGCTGTTCTTGTTTAAGGTTTCCCTTTGTGGATAACAATATGCCAAGAACCTGGCTTTGGGGCCATGACACAAACCTTCTGAGTACTGTTTAAGATATACATGAACTTAGACCTCGGTTTTGCTTTTTCTAACATTTAACGGAGCCAAATTTCTTATCTTCCGGTTTAAAAAAGTATACCAAAAGCTATTGTGTTTAAGGGAACACACGGCCCTTGTCTCCTTGTCATGTCACCAGGAGAACGTCGGCTTTCATTTCAGCTCCCTTTTTTCATCCTTAATTACTTCCCCTCCATTTTGATTTCAAATATTCTTCACCATCCGTTGATAATTGATCATGAACCTGATAGAACCTAATGGATCCCCATAAAGGATGAGGCTATTTTATGTTTTCCAGACGGAGGCAGTTGTCAGGAGAACCGAATGAGGCTGGAGGCCCCGGGACCCCATGACTCACGTAACCAGCTCAGTTTTCCAGAATCCACGTTCAAAGCATGGGATGAGGTGGAAATGAAGGGAGCGACCCCCCGTGTGTGTATGTGTGTGTGTGTGTGTGTGTGTGTGTGTGTGTGTGGTTCTACCACCGCGCTATGGAATCTGATATCCCCAATTAACAACAACAACAACAACAACAACGGCACCCTTTCTATCACACTCTGGACGGGTTCATTTTTGGTGTAATAACAATCCCAGAACTGACAGATGCCACAGCTGCGAAGAGCAGACTGAGATCGCACCCCAACGATCACTACAGGGCCGTTCGTATTGACGCAAAATCCGTCGTCTTCCGCTTCCAAATTCATCTTTCTTTAACAAATGGTAAGCCAGGTGATACTTAAAATCCATTTCCAAGCTAGAGGAGAGCGTGGGGTGACCACAGATGGCAGGTACCAGGTGTCTGGGACTCATTCTAGTTGTAAGCCCTGTTTCATGGTATGTAGTTGACTTTGCTTTATGCCCTCATCATGCCACTTTGGACATCGATGCCGTCTACAAATGAATATTATATTTTAAGTTGCTCTGGAAGCCTGGTGTGTTTTTAGGCCATTTTTCCTAGTTATCACATCTGGGAGCCAAAAGAGGGGTTAGGGACTCCGGTCCCCATGCACGATGTTACTTACAACCAGCCCCTCCGTCTTCCTCATTTGCTGCTAGAATCTGAGATGAAATGATGTAACAAAAATGTACAGCCTTCACCCTGGGTGCGCCCCCCACGCGGGGTCCCTCTCTCCTCAGTGCCTCTCGTTTGTTTTCCCCGTCTCTCCTCAGTGGACATTTAATCCTCTTAGGCTCCCATTCTCTCGGGTTGCCCCGAACCTCTGGGAACAGAGGAAGGAATTAGCTGTGATCACATCAAATGGCAGGAAGACCAGGCGGGGCTGGTGATCCCCCTTGGGACTCTGTGCTTGGGGACAAGGCCTGGTAGGCTTTGGGGCACCGCGTGGGGGTGAGGCAGACAGAGTCGGGCTGTGGCAGGGGGATCCTTCGGCATTAGCGAGGAAGCTTCTCGAAGGGCTGGAATAAGATGATATTCTTAAAAGATCTCGTCGGAAACTTCGGCTTGACGCAGGGGACTTCAGGGATGAGGGTTTCTCTGCATCTCCTTTTTATTTTATTCCCAATAAGTCAAAGTGCTTTTGAGTTCCTGGCGTGAAGGGCACTCTGAGCATTCAAGGATATGCAGCGTTATTATGACTGTGCTGGGTGGAGTGCAACCCGCTCCTTCAAAGCCTCAGGAAAGGAAACCCATGCAGTAAATTAGCCACAGATTCAAAGCGCCGGCTTCGGGCCCAACTATTCACGCTACGCTCTGGGTCACGTGTTTCGGCTGCTCTTTTCTCTGCCCTCCATGTAATCCCTGAAAAAAAAAAAAAATAGAAGGCTTTTTGTGTGTCGGGGGACCGGTGGGGGTGGGGCTGGCCGTGCAAATCCAAGCCCCCCCCCCACCCTTCCAAAATGCAAAGCTGCCCCCGGGGGTTGCCAGGGAGATTTTTCAGCCTCCGAGGAAATTAAGGAGCTCCTGGAAGCGGCTTATTCTCCATTTGTGGTGAGTTCAAGTGGGACAATGCCTCTGTGTGGCAAAGGATTACCCGGCCAGTCACAAAAGCATCAGGACCTTTTAATCTGAAAATCAAAATTGTGGACCTGCTGACCCCACCACCAGAGGAGGGCGTCATGCTGGAATGAAGGGACGTTTTCTTTCTCTCGAGGGCAGAACTTTCTCGTATGGAAATATCACTGTCAGGCTACTGACATTTCAGCGCTAAGGGTACATGCTAACACCCCCTCAGGATCCCACCGGGGTTGGCTCTCTCTGCAGGGGGGCAGTGGGCTGCTGCCCTCTCAATCGTCTATGTTCTGTGAGGCCCCGGGAAGAGGAAGTTTGGGAGCCTTTTGGAGGAACAAAGGATGCCTAGTGCGTCAGGTGGGACTCTCCATTCTCTCCAGACACATGGGTTCCTCTGAAGCATGTGCAAGGGGTTCATTTTATTCCTCAGTTCATTCCTGGCCAGTTTGTTTCTTTTAATTCAAGGGGCTGATCCACTGGGAACGCAACATATCGAAGTACAAGTCGGAAGAATTAATAAAATGTATATAATGTGTCTATGAGGTGTATTCCAAAGCCAAGTGTAAACTTTTTGCTAACTTGTGGGCTAAGATTTAATCATTACTACTCCTTTTTTGTTTGGATAGGTAAGAGCGCAGTTTTTGTTTGTTTGTTTTGTTTTTTGTTTTTGTTTTGTTTTTTAAGGGCACAGTTTTGAATGTCAGGCATTACCAATGGCATTCACTCCAAAGAGGCATACAAGGAGCCTTGAACTTCTCTGGAGAGAGCCCTTGCGTTCATGTCTAGGTCTCTTAGTGATTGGGATACAAGGGTGCACCTCTCTGCGTGTTTTGTCAACTGCGAAGTCCCTAAGGGCACTTCTGTGAGGTAACCCATCAAGATGGTCAGAAACTCGTATACCTGAGCATGCGTGTTTCCAAGTTTGGGTTTAATGGATCCTATGTCTGTTGAAAAGACCAAGGGCTACTCTGGAAACCCAGAGAATATGGCAGCTGAGTCTTTGGATGCCAAGTCTACAGTAATGCCTTTGTGGAACAGTGTTCTTCTAAGATGATGGGCTCTGAGCTCCTGGCCCTAGGAATTACTGTAGATGTGTTTCTGGAAATCATCAGCCGTTTCCGCTGTCCTATGGAAGGCAGACTGGAAGACAGACTGACTGAGAGCTGACCATGGTCTGAAAGAAGATGAAGCTAGGAACAGCACCCCTCTGGCGACTGCATTGGCCTGTGGTATGCGCAGCTCTGGGTGCCCCAGCTGAGGGGTCCCTGAGGGCGGTGAGGAAGGGAGGAGGGAGCCTGGGCCAGAGCACCGAAGGCACTGCTGCTTCGGGGGTGATGCCGGCAGTGGGATCTGACCACATCCTGGGAGGAAGATTAAGATCAGTATGGCTTGACTCCATTTTTCATAACAGAACTAAAAACTCAGGTGGCTGAAGTGACTTCCAATGTGACAGAGGCTTGCAGATCGTGCTGAAATTCGAATCCAGCATTCTTTCTTCCATTTATTGGTCATGTGATTACCATTGTGAAGTAAACGGATTGGTGGGTATTTGTTTGTCTAATGACCAAACACTATGATTAAGT